>NW_005871106.1:5430472-5560683 GCF_000147115.1 Myotis lucifugus
CCTCACTCCCAAATGAAACGCTCTGGAAAGTCCACCCCAGGCACAGTGACAACTTCTCTTCTGGAAAGGAATTGATCCCCTTGCTTCCTGCCTTTTGGCTGATCCAAGGAGATTTTCCAAGGGGTGGCCAACTATTGCCGTGGGAAAGCACTTCTCCAACATGTGTTAGAGAGCCAGCGACCCAACCAGGAGGGACCCTGGGCTTGGCTTATTCAGGTGAAGGCAAGACGCACCCTTCCCCTGGGTCAGGAGGTTTTCTCCCCTTTGACAGGTCTAGCTTTGAAACATGTACCTACTGACAATGAAACAGGGTCATTGGTGAAGGGCAATGCAAGATTTAACCAACTGCCAGCATCCAACTGTTCCTCCAGATGCATTTTCATTATGATAGAAAAGTCATAACATGAAAATGTCATTTATTAAATCATTGCTCCTAACAGTAATATGTTGATATACTTCCAATATCTGTAGCATTATACTATTCACCTGAGCTAACTTACAAGATGACCAAGGAATGTGGGAAGACCAGGCCATCAGGCACAAGAATCAGATTCTCAGGGTAAAAAAGAAACATGAGAGATGCTAAAACTCCTTGGAGGGTTGTCCAATTACCCACGTTTGATCTGGGTGGCACTTGACACCCGGGATGTTGTCTCACGCTCTATGTTTATTAGAATACTCCGAGTTTCCTAGCTGCCTGGCCCTCTGACCTGAGAGCCGAGTGGCTTGAGAGCAAGGGAGAGCCGCCTCCCTCGCCCACCTGCTCCCATTCCTGGAGACATTCAGTGATCCTCCGGCGGAAGAGGGTGCGCCTCAGCGACATCTTCCTGCCAGAAACTTAGTAACCTGGGAAAGAAATATTGTGGGAAGTGCTGAGACAAGGCTGATGAAAAATTGCTGTTTATCTAACCTGACACCAAAAATAACAAAAAGTATTTGGGAATCTAGGGCCCCAGCAGATCTGACATGTGGGAGTGCTCACATCAGCAGCCTAGCAGAGGGCTGACCGAGCAGGGCTTGGTCGGGTAGGACAGAGGCTTAAGGCAGGGCCTTTCAGTGGAGAGGCTGTGCCAGCAGGAGGCTGGGTTCCAGCAGGAAGGTTGGGGTTCCAACAGGAGGCTGAGGTCCAGCAGGCCCGCCGGGGTTCCCAGGGGAAATGAATCGAGCCCTGGCTCCACCTACGCCATGCAGGGATCTGAGTTTCTTTATGTCTCTATGCTTCCGCACAGGGTTCGGCGTATACTAATAAGAGCCAATGGTAACGGAGTATTTCTTCTTCTCCTATTTATTGTTCTAGCAGCTCCTACACCTGTCTCCAGCGATCTTTTTCAGGCTCTTTGGATGGAGTGAGGGTCTGGGTGAAAGAGGTCAGGAACTGTTTATCTGGCTTTCCCTAAACACTTTAAACAAACTAAGTCAGTGGCTGGTTCCAGATTCCTGGGACGATTTCAGAAGTTCCTCTGTCTCTTTCCACAACTTCCCGTGAGGACCCTCCTCCCCTTCCCTCACGGCCTCTGCTCCCACTTCTGCTATTTTATGTGCCTTTCTCCTGGAACTCTGTGAAGCCCCTACCTTTGACAGTTTCTAGTGCTGAGCTTAGTCATCTATAGAAGATAGTAAAGAGGTGTGGAGAGCGGCTACAGTGTTTGGACAGGTTCAAGCCTCGGACTAATGAGAGAGCACAGTCCTCTCATGGCCACGTGCCAAGTCCCAGCTTGGAGGGCAGAGCCCTCCCAGCACAGTTATAGCCAACAGCTATAGTTGTAAGCTTGAACCTATGGTCCGAACACGTGTCCCCACGTGCCTGAGTGATGTGGGCTCGATAGAGGTCAGGTGCATGTAATTGAGTAGCATCAAAACCCATGAGAATGTTGTAAACATCCTGACCATGCCCTTACTTTTGCCTCGTGGAATCTGGCTATAAAATAAAGACACGGTTTGTAGGCCGTGATGCTGTCTCTCCATCAGAGAGGACAGCATCCCACCCAGACCCAGCTTTCTTCTCTTGTCTGTCTTTCCTCAATCCTTCACTGCCCCCTCTCAGGGTCACTGAAACAGGCTGAGCTGGCGTGGCACCTAAGGTGCCTTGAGGCTGAGTATGCCATGGCCATGCCGGCTCGCCACATAGAGGGTCCAAAAGTCTTACTGCGGATCTAAACTTGAATGGTTTTAGAAGTGTGAATACTACAAACTTAGAAAAGCCAGCACTGTAAAGGCTACTAATTTAACAAATGAATATCTTTCAATTGCATTCAAAATCGCCACTCTCTAGTGCTAGTGGTTGCAGTCAATTCTCAAAATGCAAAAACTGAGCAGCAGCAACTGAAAGAACTGCATTTGGAGACCATTCAGAGAACAAGAACCCACGGGTCCTCTCCCTGACCCGCGGCCACAGGTCTGAAGGAGCGGGGGGGGGGGGGGGGGGTGAGCCGGAGGCGTCCTCCATTGAGCCACCAGTCTGACAGCGGCCATCCCGACACTGTCACCCACGGCAGAATTAAAAACTAACATGTGCTATGCAACATTCTCAAAGCTGAGAAAGTGTACAATCTGATTTCTGTAAGGTTAGAGCATTTATACTTCTGATTTGGGATGCCCTGTATATGGCCTCAAATGTTCACCTTAGAAATAATGAGCTCTGTACCCAACATAGGAAGCCAGAATAACACAAAGAAGTAACAGAAGAAATAAGAAAGGCAGGAGCAGAAATTTATAAACTAAAAGGTGAATAAACAATAGGGAAAGTTAACGGCCACTTCTTGAAAATACAAGGTAGAAAAATAATAATTAAATATGATCAATAAAACATGTGGGAACAGAACCAGATTTCTACGGCTTTAATTAAAAACATTTTATTTAAAAAGTAGCTCTTACTCCAAACAATGCGGTCCCTGAGAACCAATTGTTCGTGGGCACTGCTTGTGCCCTCAGAGGCAGTAAGCTCCAGCCACAGGGAACGCCTCCTCCATGGAGAAGCCGCGCTCAGGGGTGGCTGTGGCGATGCCTTGCTGATGCCTTTGCTGGGGACAAGGAAGGGCTGTGCCAGCTCCCGAGTGCCCAGGGGTGGGCGAACCTCAATTGCAGCTGCAGGGCTGGTAATCTTGTCCCTCTGCCTAGTCCTGCCCTCCTTGCTGACCAGTGTCACTCCCAGGGGGGCCACTCTTCCAAATGTTGTCAGGTGCCAGTCCATCTCAGAGGCATCTGCAGAGGACCCGGCCGAAGGGGGCGATCTGAGTTTGTAAGCGGCATCTACTGGGCCAGGGCAGGTGCTCCTTTGGGGCTTAGAGTGTGGCTGGTGACGGCCGCACGATCCTTTCATATCGTCACATAGAAGTTTGGAGAGGGGTCTGGGTTCCAGCCTGATGGTGGCCAGGCCAGGACTAGCAGCCAGGCCACCTCAGGCTCTGTTCCAGCTCCACTCCATCCAGCACATGCCTCCCTGGGAGGTGTGCTCTCCTACCGTTTCTGTAAGTTAACCTTCCATATGTCCTTTGTGAACAAAAGGGGTTCTATGGAAAGTAACCTCACCGGGTGATTGGATCATAAATCCCTACCTGGGCAGGTCTTGGTGGGTAGTCATGCCCCAGGCGTATAACTTCTTTACTAAAAGGCTTATCTTTGCCTTCAGCAAGCCCTGCCCACTCCGTGCATCTAAGTTAACAGACCTTTGAAATAACAACCTTAAAGGAAATAATCTTAACTCTTTTGTAATCCAATCTGTACCTTGCTTTCTCCCACCTCCATGTAATCTTCCTTACATCCCCTCCTTAATTTTTAAGGCGTAAAAGAAACTACAGAACTGTCATTCTCCTGAGCATTTGAGATCTTGCTCCTGGCATATGTTTGGCTCAAATAAACTCTTCCAAAAATTCTCTACAAGTTTGGACATTTTTTATGTCAACACCTTTGATATTTTCCCCCTTACACACAGGGAGGCTTTTTTTCTTGAAACCTGGGAATTGTTTTCTTGAGGAATATTACAATCTGATATACTTTGACCTTACACTTTTTTTTCAGGAGCATTTTTCAACTTTCCTCTTTCCTAAATGTGTTATAATGTGCTCTCTGGAAATTCCCTGTTGACATTTTAAAAAGAAAGAATTCAGATTCAGAAATATGCACAATGATTCTTCCTGTTGTCGGGAAATCAGAACATGGGCCGGAGTTCCCTGAGTGGTTTGAGTTTATTGTTTCAATGATTGGACTCGTTTATTTCGGCAGGCTGGAAGTACGCTAGCTTTCATAGTTGAACAAATATTCACTAATTCTCTAGAATACACTGAACATCATTTGAACTCTGCTATTTTTTTTAAAGCTCCATATTCACTGTAATACTTTCCTCTGGAAATTAATTTGCTAAAGTTATTTTCTGCTTGTGTTATTCACATAGAGCACCTATATGAGAGAAAAAAACCCCAATCAAACTAACAATAAGTGAATTCTTATCTCAGTTGATTTTAAAAAACACCTTGTACACAACACTTAAAACAAATAATGCAAAAAGACAGAATGAAGAATATTCCTAAAATGACTTTGCAAGATGTGCTTTATTTTGAGTCAGTCCTGAACCCAAACTACATAGGATCATTTTTCTTGTCATATTCTAGTCCATTCAGTGATTCTTCTCAGAAACTGTATTTTAATATGGAATGAAACTACATTTCAGTCATAAATTTCCATGCTACAATGTTATTTAATGAAGAGGTTGTATTACCAATAACAATAATTTAAGAAAAGGCCATTGTTTATTTCCCCAAGCTCAATATACATATTTCTTTCATAATTATGAACTTAAAAAACCCGTCTCAGATGTAAAAATGTGAATTGGAATATGTAAACTCTTTGATATACCTGAAAAACAGGAAGGAAAATGTCACATACTGGAAAACCATTGCTTTAAATCATCGAAATGGGAAAAAGCAGGTTGGGGGATGGAGAAGGTAGAAGAGTGCTCATGACCTCAGTTAATAAAGAGTTACAAAGTCAAGGTACTCCACCTCTGCTGGGCGGCGTTTTCCATCTTTCTACTTCTTGTCTGTGTCTCACTAGGAGCAGTAATGAGCGCTCTGAAGTAGAACAGCCACCACCATTGACGTGAATCACTAGCTGGGTCTCAACAAAGCCCGTGTCCACATATTTGTTTTGCTGCTTTTTTTTTTTTTCCTGAGAAGTCACTGGTGTTTAACGGGAAAAAAAATTTATTAATCTTCAGTTAAGATAAGGCAGTAAGAGTGTCACTAAGTTATCTTTTTGCTTAGAATGAGGCTTAGCCATCCACTGGCATCTTCAAGGCTCATCAGCTCCCTCTCTCTTTTCCTCCTAGAAATGTTTAGGAGTTTTCAGCCTCCTATTGCTGTTGCATATCCGGGTTGTGCTGAGGTCCATCTATTCTCCCCATAGCAGCTTCCCCATTGGTGACAGAGCGCTGTGGCCTGTATTGTAGCATCTCTTCAGGAAGGGTAAGGTCCCCCACACAGGAAAACATGGCCTCCTTCCTTCTTCCTTCTTCTCTTCTGTTTCTCTGAGGGAGGAGACCCATCAACGATTCCTTCACATAGTCTATCAGAATGCAAGACACTGTTGATTAAAACATAAACCAAGTAGCCCTGATTCAGAGAAATGGAATTACAAATAACTTTTTCAACAGCGCCTGAACTTGCAAGGTAGCTTCGACGACAAAAGGAAGCCAACTCCCTTTGGCCGCCTGTCAGAAGAGAATCCATTTCCATCGAATGAGAAATGCATAGCTCTTATGAGAATATTGTGCTTTTTTCTGTTTTTGAAAATTCAAATGGTATCTTGATTTGCAGTCTGTGTCTTAAGGTATCAATTTGTTTTTTCTCTAGTCCATTTGATCATGGTTTCTGGTGAGCGGTAGAGGAATATTAATTTGGCATAGAGATCTTCCTCTAGTTCCAGTTCCCCTGTCTCTCGAACTAAAAAAATGTCTGTGCACAACTTCAAAATTCGGTCCACGTTGGGAAGCTCTTCAAACATGATGGAGTGAGAAATCCCACTGAAGAACTCGCGGACAAACTTCCCAATCACAAGGACGACTGAAGCATACAGGCCCATGATACTGAAAAAAAAAAAATTAAGCAGAAATGGTAGCTAGCAGTTAAATATGGTAAATAGAATGCGTCTAAAAGAAAAGCATAACATTTTCTTTCAAAATCCATAGAAGATGTGATAAACTTAGCAAAGCTTACAGTTTTTCTCTGGTGAAAACATTTACTTTTTGATGATAAAAACGGTAATTCATGTTCTTTCTAAAAAAATTACACATTAAAGAACTGTAAGATTTGAAAAAGAAAAGTCCTGTGAAATCTCACATTTTGGAATTTACTAATTTGAACAGTTTCATGTATGAATTTCAGGTGATTTTACCACATATAATACATGCATCAACCATATCATATATTTGATAGAAATCCAATTATACTCTGTATACTTTTTTGTACCTAACACTTTTCACTTTAATAATACTGCATTTGTTAGAGATTCATTTTTATAATAAAACTTTGGCTACACAGTGATTTCTTAAGAGGTTTATCCTGGAAAATGGAAAAGTTTCTACTTCTACTTGTAGGGGATGTGTGACAGTGTCCTAGGATTTTAAGCATCAGAATGTGGTTAAAGGGTAACATTGGACTTGTCCAAAAGTATGGTTTCTAATTGATCCTGTATCTGCTAAGGGCATAAGGAAATCTAAGCAAAGAAAGATAAATTTATGCTAATTTCTAAGTTTAAACACGGAATCGCATCAATCAAACAATGCTTAACAGGAAGATATAGTTAACAAGCTGGAAATATAGCTTCTAGTCCCGTCATTAGCAGTGTGAGCCACACAAGGCTTGGGACGTCTTTGGGACTCTGGTTCCTTATTTTTTAAGATAAAGGGTCAAGGATCTGTGAATTTAATATTTCAGCTACAAAACTGGAAAATTTTAAGAAGATAAATGGCTTCCCATCTTCAACTTCATATGATACAGAAGTAGACTCCTTTTTTAGGAACAGAAATGTTTTCTTTTTGGGGGGCATATTTTTCAATTACAGTTTACATCTAATATCATTTTGTATTAGTTTATGAGTTCAGCATAGTGGTTAGCAGACATAGACTCTTGTAACTGTTCATTGTTAAATGGGTCCTTACCCATAGCCAGCCAGGAAGCCCAGACTGGGGGGGCTGACTTTGTCATTGAAGACCACCAGCTCTAAGGCCTGGGCATGCTGATTGTAGAGTCTAGTTCCAGTCAGATTGAGAACCCACCACTCACTATTAGATTTAACTGTATTATCTCTGGACAAAATGATGGTGATATTCATGAAATTATTTTCTGGAAGAGAAAAAATATAAAATCAAGTTAGCATGAGCATTTTGGGATTTAATGCACATCAACAACAGTCTTCAAATGGCAAAACCTGGTTCCCGTCCACAGCATATGATTCCAGGATGTCCACATGGCCATGTTAACAACGCAAGTGAAAAGAAAGAGTGGGCCTAGGTGTGTATGGGGTTTCTCTTTTTTACTAAAAAGGTCAGTCACTGTGGCCACATGTGCAGGGCAGCAGAATCACAGCCAGAGAGGGAAAGACCCATCACGTGGGCATCTTTGCTGATAATTCCCAACAACTAGTTAGACATCAATTCATTCCCATCACGGTTGTATGGGGGAAACACAGTCCCTGGAGCACTACTATTGATATTTAATCACCCGTGGGCTGAATCAAGTACATTTCCTACTATCTTTTCATTGCTCTTATTGTGGGGTCTTCATATTTAACACTGTAAGAGGCAGTTTTCTGCCACATATATGGTTGCTAATAGAAACAAGTAAACAGACTGTCTAAGCAGTAACATAAGTCATTAAATATGAATTTGAGTCAACCAGGTTCTATATCAATAAACAGAAAAAGAAAACGAAGAACATGGATCCCAGCTGAGCGAATGACTCCTCTGGCTGGTGAGCACAGCCAGGAGCCTTATGCTTCTTGCAAGGGAAAGAAAACTGGAAAGAAGTTTGATAGAGGCTGAAAAATGCAAACCCTAGGTGTTGAATAAAAGAAAGATTAAAAAGAATGATTGAGTGATTCCCTCTCATTCTTACCAGATAAAAGTTGCTTTATAGGTTTGGAGTTAGAATCACTAGGTGCTTTCACATAATATGGGTAGATCCTTTCGATAGTCCTGTGCATAAAGAAAAAAAAAAGAGGTAATTGAGTTTTAGTTGTTTAACCATGTAAAATTGATTTTTTATTGCTATTTTGACCTTATACCAAATAAATAATGTCAAGAGTCTTTATATGTCTATACACTGTGTAGTCACCATCATTTTTGGGTATTCGTTATAATCAGAATTCTCCGACATTTAAAGGAGAAAATAAAATTAAAGAAATTCTTTTAAATTATGAACTATCCCCTTTGGAATATTTCTTTACTCTTTCCTTGTGAATTCACTTTACTTTTTCCTTTGTGAATCCAAAAATATTCATCAGGTTCTATCCAAATGCTCATTCATCTAAACACCATACACAAGCTAATTAATGCCTTAAAACTGATGCAGAGATGTTCCCATATCTGTTACTTTTTCTGAAGCAAAGGGCTGTCTTTCTTGCTAAGAGCCTATCATTTGTATTAATAACATTGAGCGCTCTTTTAATTTTTAGGATTTCAAAAATATCAATAATCAAGTGGACTGCATTTGATCTAGTGATACGAGTGAGGTGTGAGGAGAGAACTGGTGACCTGAACCTTATCCTACCTCTGCAGGGATGAGCTGGGTCACCTGAGAAGGCTATTCCATCGTTCTAGACCTGTGTTTTGCATCTGGGAAGTGATGGAGGAGGACCTGACAATCTTCAAGGGACCTTCAACTTCATTGATTAACAAAGAATGTTTTAGTCAGGAATCTGTCTGAGGGTTGCGTCATGGTGGTTCTCATATTCAAAGCATAAAAACGGGGCCAGGGCAGACTAGCCACAGAACTGGGAAATGGCTAGTGGACATCATTTAGCAGTCTTAGACCAATAGCATTTTTTTTTCTCCTACTAGTTCTTCTATTAGAATCTAAACATCACAGCTTGGATGTGTTTGAAATGGAGCACTTATAGGGCATGATAATATGTTAAGATATAAATTCCTCCTCAAATTTCTGTTTACCTTTTGTCTACCCCCCATTCATTAGCTAGGCATTCAGTGACCCTGCAGCAGGAACAACAGGAAAGGGGTCTTGCAGAGTCTTCCCCTGGCTTTTGGTGATTACAGAATACAACAGCACGGCTTGCTGCTCAGGGGTGAGAGCAATACTCCCTGGCTAGGGGACAGAGAGCGAGAGGGAAGACGATAGAGTTGCTTTAATCTAGCACAATGAGGCCCCCAAACAGAAATTCACTTGAGTTATCCAAGAATGATGATTGCATTTCTTGCACATGATGAATTCGTAGGTAGAGATTCTTTACCAGGTACATACACCTATTCAAGCTATAGTAACAGGAACAATCAACTTACACTGGTGTTGTTGAACTTTGTGTGTCGTTGCCAGCTATCATTTTAGCTATATTCTCTCGAGTAATATTTTTAAGAGGAAAAGTAAGCTTATCTGTTGCTACTTCTGCTTTTGCACCCAGACTCATGTTTCTGTGAAGAAAAAAGCACAAAACGTCAATGTCAATGATTGTTCAGAAGTCTGGAAGAGAAATTATAAACTCACTTGACTCTTAATGTTATTAATCTCACCAAAGTTTTATTGGGTCCACGATTGTCAACCCCAGCCCTTTCTGTCCACCTCAGCTTTAAGTCCAGTTTCTTAGACAACCAAGTTAGTAAATCCCAGGGAAACCACACACACTTTTAACACAAATGGCAGATGAGGAGGCACAGTCTACTGAGCAAAAGAGAAAGCGTCCTGCTGCTCTGATAAGCATTTCCAGAACTCTATGTCAATCCAATGAAGTTGGTGTTCATGGTGACTAATGGAATCCACATTTAAAAAATTTTTTTCAATCAGAAGTTGATGTTTCATGTTGTTATTTTTTGGTAGGTCTTCAAAGAAAGGCTAAGAAGTAAATTTGTTGGCAGTACAGAATTCCATGTGAGGAATTTGGGACATTTAAAGGAGAAAATAAAATTAAAGAAATTCTTTTAAATTATGAACTATCCCCTTTGGAATATTTCTTTACTCTTTCCTTGTGAATTCACTTTAGATTCTAGAAGGCTTTCTTCTGTACCTATCATAATTCTTCTTAATTCCATCGAAGAAGCTAGAATTGTGGGCCTACATGAACCTAAAGCTTGATTGACAAATAAACTTGTATAGAGTCCTCAGTCACAACTGTGGTATAAGAAACTAATCAGTTGGTATATTGTGTTGAGGCCCCTGAACCGCTTCCTTAACACGTCTGGCTTTGGGATGCCAGAACTTTTCCTAAGACATGCTCTGTCTAAACAGGTGAAGTAGCGGCCACATGCTGGCCATTGGTGCAGGATAGGTGAAGAGCAATTTCCCTCAGCTCTCCTCTCCTGGGTCTGCCACGCTGCTCTCACATCTCACACTTGGAGGAAAGATCTGCTAGGGCTCCCTGGGTGTTGGAGAGATGCAAGTGAGAAGCCGGGGTCCAAAGGCTGCATATTCTTTATTATTAAGACCGAATTTTCAATGGCAGAAAGTAAAGAAATTAAGGAAAAAAGCATGTATATAACACATAGACACAGACAACAGTGTGGTGATAGCCAGAAGGAAAGGGGAGTGGGAGGTTGGTGGAGGTGGGCAAAGAGGGGTGGGGTAGGGAATAGGGACTGAAAGATACTTTGCTTGGGGCAATGGTCGCATGATGCAGTGTGCAGGTGATGTTTGATTGAGTTGTACACTTGAAACCTGTATGGTTTTATGAATAAATTCAGTAAAACAAAAAAAGAAAAGAAAAAAATCATAAAAAGACCAAACTTCAACCTTTTAGGGAAATCTTACAATACATCCAGGTTCTGTTTCATTTTATAAGTCACCACCCTCTTTTCTCTCTACCTTTCTCTCTTGCTCACAGAACTCATTGCCAGCCTCTCTTTGAAATGGAACTTAGCCCTGGCCCAGTGGCCTAGTTGGTTGGAGCATTGTCCTGTACACCAAAAGGTTGTAGATTCGATTTCCAGTCTGGGTGACATGCCTAGGTTGTGGGTTCGGTCCCTTGTTGGGGCATGTATGGGAGGCAACTGATTGGTGTTTCTCTCTCATCTCTCTCTCTCTCTCTTTCTTTTTTTCTCTTTCTCTCTCTCCCTCCCTTTCTTCTCTCTTTCTAAAAATCAATTAAAAAATTTCCTCAGGTGATAATTAGAAGAAAAAAAAGAAACTTAGTAGAAAAAAGGAAATGTAATAAGTATTTTTGTCCATGATTCCCAGGCAAACCATTATTCAATAAACAAAAATGTTAGCTGTAGCATTGAATGAATATTCCCAAGATGTAATGTGAACTAAGATCCACATTAATATATTTTTTCTATCTTTTTATGCTCCCCACCCCACCCCGAGTTTAGATTGGGGAAAAGGGGAAATTATGCATGGAAATACAGTAACTACCTCTGAATACTCCATGAAAAAACAACAGAGAAGCTACTATTGGGGTCCAGGAGTTCGTGTATCATTTTCTGCTTACTGGGAGGGCTGATGGTCCATAAAGAATTTGAGTTTCCTTCCAGTTCTGCTACTGTTATGTCTTCTTTTTCATAATTTTCCAGAAATTGCATAGCACCCTGTATGCACACAAATACACACGCATAAATAGATCACACACACAGTGATGCATAAAGAAAGTTATTACTCTTCCTCTTCACTGACTGTATAGACATCATTTCTTCTTTGAAAGGAAAATTTCTATACAGATTATCTTGGTGTCCCATTGCACTGACTCTATTCCCCTCCCAGTGACATCATCAAAGCCCAGTGGCGATGCTGCCGAACCAATACAGCTATGGAATCACTCAAGTTAAACAGTGAAGGTAAACCAGGTGACTTGGTGTCTTTCTTCCTTCCCACTAAGAAGGAAATTTATCAACTATTGGGAAATGTCTCTCTCGTGAGATAGTCAAATTTCATCGACCCAGGAATCCTGGCTCTGTCCTCACAGATGTTCATCCCTCAAGATTGGTTTTGACAGTGTGCATTACACCAATAATTTACAGAAGAGAAAGGCCTCTGCTTACCTAATCACTTTTTAAAAAATCCTCACTTGAGGAGTGAGGATATTTTGTCCATTGATTTTTTTTTTCAGAGAGAGGTGAAGGGAGGGGGCAGGGGGAGAGAGAGAGAAGCATTGATATGAGAGAGATACATTGATTGGCTGCCTCCCACAGGTACCCCAACCAGGAATGGGGATGGAACCTGCAACCCAGGTAATGGCCCTTGACGAGGAATTGAACCCAAGACCCTCTGATGTACAGGCCGATGCTCTAATTACTAAGCTACACCAGCCAGGACTGCCTAATCACTTTTTAAAAATTAAATAATAAATATTATTTGTAGCCAGGCTGGTGTTGCTCAGTAGTTGAGAGTCAACTCATGAAGCAAGAGGTCACTGGTTCCGTATGGTCAGGACACAAGCCTGGGTTGCAGGATCCCCAGTAGGGGGCAAGTAGAGGCAACCGATTGATGTTTCTCTCTCATCGATGTTTTTATCTCTCTCTTCCTCTTCCTTCTTCTCTCTAAAATCAAAAAAGACATATTTTTAAAACTCTATAAAATATTATTTGTAAAGAAAATTTTAATTGTAAAAGGTAATGATTATTTTTTTAATTACAGAAGTGGCTTGGAAAATATTCAGACAATATTGTATGTAAAGAAAATACAAAGTATGTCAAGAAAATATAAAGCCCCCTTCTTCTACTACGACCACCCTAGGGTAGACAGAGCTAATCAAATTCACTACATACACATGCCATGACTTATTCAACCAGTCCCTACTTGTTGAATCCTCAAGCTGCTTCCAGTTTTTACTAATACAGGGAATGTTGTCAAAAGTAGGTACCAACATAGTGCTTTTCCCATATTTTTAATTACTTCTTTAGGGTAGATTCTCAGAATAGACCAACCCAGGGGTCCTCAAACTACGGCCCGCGGGCCACATGCAAATACAAATATTGTATTTGTTCCCGTTTTGTTTTTTTATTTCAAAATAAGATATGTGCAGTGTGCATAGGAATTTGTTCATAGTTTTTTTTTAAAACTATAGTCCGGCCCTCCAACGGTCTGAGGGACAGTGAACTGGCCCCCTGTTTAAAAAGTTTGAGGATCCCTGGACCAACCAGTCAAAAGAATAAATATCTTTCAAAACTTAAAAAATTAAAAATATTTTAAAAGGATCAACCCCTGTTGAGCCTACATTGAAATATTCTGAAATAAAATTATGATTATTAACACTTGCATCCAATAATATAGAAATGATGTCTTTGATTATCAAAGTGGCCAGTGGCTAGGAATCTGTTGTGTACAACTGATAATCTCTGAAAATCCCCCCCCTCCCAGGCCATGGCAAAATAGTGAATAATATGACAACCCCTCAGCTCACCGAGATGAAAGCTCTTCATAGAAATCTATTATACACATTTACTTACAGTGTCACTAGAGAAAGCTTTTATAAAGGCATTAAACTTGGAATGGTTCATAACTTTCAGCTGGCTTTGCTGGGCACTCATTGTGAAAATAGGCTGGAAAACAAGAGACACAGTGCTGTGAACATTCTGAAGCTCTTCTCTGCATCCCGGGTCAAGGGGAAAAGCTTTGCATAGGATGTCACCCTCTGAGCACCCAGGGACAACTCGCCTCAGAGAGCTCTTTCTGAAGTGATTATTCCTGCACCCCAAACCAGAACAGACCTCTCCTCTCATAGCCTTCTGCCCCTTATTTCAAACATCACATATTTGCTGAGAAGTCAACATTTAGATAGGAAATGTGGATTGGCAAACTCTAACTACATGTCCTGTAGGGGGTTATCAGGAAAGAGTGCCTTGTGAGGTAAGGTACTTGCAGGTGAGTGAGACCTGGAGGAAGTGCACGGCCATTACCTGGTAACCTCCCAGGGTAATTGTGACCGAGACATCCAGGGGCTGGTTGATCACCCCGGCGACAGATTTGATTAAAGACATGAAGAGAAGAGGAAACCAGACAATACAGATGAGCAGAACGATGATCATGCCTCCCATGCCGTACTTCACCACTTTCTTCTTCTTCTGCCCCCGGGGCTGAGGGTATCTCTGCAACAGAAGAGTTCACACAAGGCTCAGGCCACTGTCCCCTGGGAAGCAGGTGGGGTGGACGAGTGCTCGTCTCATGGGGTTGTGACTCGATTCAGTCCTGATTCTGCTCTGTTTGCTCTGAAGTGGGGGAGCAACCTTGGCCCAACCTGGGAACCAAGGTAGGTAGTGACATGAAGATGTGATGAGCTCCCTACACATCCCCACCACGGTGCCATGAGGGACCAACAGGACCTCAGTGACTTTCTCCTTAAAATTGTTCTGTGGGTTTTGTTGGTGCTAAACCTCAGGACAAACGGATCAAATTCTGTGCTGAATAAAGCCTCTGGTTTTATGGGATCATGTGGGAGAAAGACTTTTTACTTTAAATTCCTGAGCATTCAAAAGCTGTGCCTTTCAACTGAACCCTTCTCCCCCGCTAGTGGGTGGAAAAACATTTTCACTTCATTAATCACGTGTTGTCAAAACAATGTTGTCCAAGGCATGCCGTAAGATCTGTAAGATCAGCACAGTCCTCTTGGTACTGTGACTCCACAGGGGCCTCTCTCTGCTTGGGTGCGATGCTGAGAGGGGTGGGGTTGGGGGTGGTGGTAGGTGTGTGTGTCACACAAGGGACTTGCGTGACAAGAGCACTTAGTAGGGCTGGAATCACTTCCATTTGCTTTACCAAGGGACCCACTAAGCTCTTTCTTAGAGGCTATGGGCAAGGTGGAAGGAGCCTGCTTTGCTGTCTGATATTAAAACTGCTCCAGCTCTATGTGCATATTCCTTGCTTATTAAATGTTGCTTCTCAGTGACCTATTTTCCTTCCAGGGTGACCCCTGGACTTAGGCTATGTATATAATCTGGAAGCTGTCCCCCCTTCCCTACCTGGGGCTCACACTCCATTAGGATGAACTCATTTCAGTAGGTTAGGGCGAGAACACATAATGTGCATTCTACCTGTAGGCACTGAGCTCTGGGTTACAAACTAAGAGAAAGGTCTGGAAGCCTGCAGAGACCTCTCTGGGGACTTTAAAGGACACTCACTGCTAAAGGGATCTCCAAGCTTTGACACTGAGTAGCTCCTGAATATGGACTTGGAACCATGAGGACACGAGCTGGGCTGGAGGGCGGGGCAGAGCCAGTGTGGGAAGCATTATTGACTCAGTGCACGAAAGATAATGCTTCTAAATGACTCTGCTGCGAAGTTGGGTGAGGTTCATATTAAGGACAGTATTTTAATACCTTTGCATTGGAATTTGATATTATTGTATAAATTTTTCTATTTTAAAAGAAAAGCTAAAATATTTAAAATTTGGAAATACATATTCATACACAACAGATTTGCTTTTTCATTATTTTCTCAATGAGGCCAGTTTAGTCAATGGGCCACTTAACCCACTCCAACAGCACCCTAGTATTACATAATGGAGAGCTTGGTGCATTAAAGGAGATTTATCTATTCCCTGTCAAGAGCAGTTTGAGTCTCTTCTGCCTGTTGTGGGACCATGTTGGTTCCTCTCCCGAAGGCCAGTTGATCTTTGAGGCTCCTCTCGAAAAGCTTCCAGTAATCCCCATACCTCCTCCCCCTTCTCTGCTCACCCCTCCATGCATTTCCCAGGGCAGAACAGGGCCAAGACCTTTGGCCTCTCTCTAATTATGAGGCTCTTTCCATTCACGTTCAAAGCAACTGTCACCTTCCTGTTCTGTGCTGCTCCATCACCCCTTTCCTAGGCGAGCCAACTCTTGACCAAGAGTTCCAGTTTGCAGTTCTGGTCATGCTGCATTTCCAAACAGCTTCTTAAAGTGTTTTGGCACATCCAGTGTTGCTCAGTGGTTGAGCCTCCACCCATGAACCAGGAGGTCACAGTTTGATTCCCGGTCAGGATACATGCCCAGGTTGCAGGCTGATCGCCAGTAGGGGGCGTGCGGGAGGCAGCCAATCTGTGATTCTCATCATTGATGTTTCTATCCCTCTTTCCCTCTCCCTTCCTCTTTCTGAAGTTAATAGAAGCATGTTTAAAAAAAGTGTTTGGGGAAGTGGCTGCATGGAAATCATGGTAAAATATGACTAGGAGCGAGTGGCTTGCATTGTGTGTGCTCACACCAACACTGGCCTCTCAGGAAATTGTTGTTTCTTCATAAAGTGTATTTATGAAACCCCAGGAACATATTACATTCAATATGGAAAAGTGATAATTACTGGTAATGTTTCAGTCTCTTACCGGATGAAGTAGAAACTAGTGTCAGATTCATTTAGAATCCCTAATACTTACCTCTCACATACCCAGATTTCTCAAAATGTTTTACCAAGTGTGATTTAAATAGCCATAGACTTAGCATAAGGTAGAAGCATATATTTAAATTAAGGTGATACATTAAAATGAGGCTTTTATTTCTTTTTTAAATTTAATTTATTGGGGTGACATTTGTTAGTAAAATTATATAGATTTCAGGTGTACAATTCTATAACACATCATCTGTATATTGTATTGTGTGTTTCCCACCCCGAGTCAAATCTCTTCATCACCATGTATCCCCCTTTACCCTGTTCTACCTCTCCCACCCCCCTTTCCCTCTGGTAGTCACAGTAATCACCATGCCATTGTCTGTGTCTATGAGGTTTCTCTCTCTCTCTCTCTCTCTCTCTCTCTCTTTTTGCTTAATCCCTTCGCCTTTTTCGCCCAGCTCCCCAACCCTCCTCCCCTCTGACAGCTCTCAGTCTGTTCTCTGTATCTATGAGTTTGTTTCTATTTTGTTTGTTTGTTTATTTTGTTCATTCCACATATAAGTGAAATCATATGGCACTTGTCTTTCTCTGACTGGCTTATTTCACATAGCATAATGTTCTCCAGGTCTATCCATGCTGTCGCAAAGGGTAAGATTTGCTTTTCCTTTTTTTTTTAAATGGTTTTAACAAACAGGGATTCCCTTTTTAAATGTTTAAAGGTGTCTTCAATTTCTTTTCTGTGATTTTTAGGAAGATCTTTATGTTCCATTGTGACTTACTGGAGCTTTTGTTTACTTTTCTTGGATCTTACAAATTAATTAAAAATTGTAATCTATTTTCCAATATTTCAAATAGTTTGTCTGCCTCCTCCCCCCCCTTTTTAAAATAATTCTTCAGACTAAATAATTCTTGGTTCTTCCTCCTTGTTTTCATATGATTTCCAGATCCTTTGTCACTCTGATTTCTACCCTCTATGTCCCTTTGGTAGATTGGCTCTCATATTCTGTCCTTATATCAATTCCCTTGTACCTTAAAAATCAGGAAAAGCTAATACAAGTATACTACCAGCCTCATCTCCTTCACTCCCACAAATGCCAGAAACACAGAGGTACAAATGGCCCCATGACTACAAAGCTAAAATTCTCAGAAGAAACTGCAGAATACAGAGATTACATGGACTAGAGGGGACTTTTTCAAAGACATGAGAAAAAAAGACATTTCACACTACCTCAGTTAATGTTGCTTGAGTATTTCTATTGTTATTATGCAAGAGATTCCTGCTTTCATACATTGAACTTGAGAATCCTATAAATAATTGTAATTCTATTTTTAACCTTAACATTCAACCTGGAAGAATAATCCAGTATTTGCACTTCAATTTCCTTGGCACAAAGCAGTAACATTGTCTGTCCCTCATCAAAAAGGACATCAGGTGGTGAGCCTGAGTCCAAGCTGCCTCACCCCACTTTTCTCCACCATAGCAAATTTCCTCCTGTTCCCCAATGAGTCATTTAAGAATTATTGAGTCACACAGCAATATATAATTTCTTCTTTTAAAAATAACTACAATACAAAGTGGCCAAAAGACGAACACATCTGGATGCTATTGCTAAGACAGCAGTATGTCCAAAATTCCCTACTCTAGTGGGGTGAAAATCAATAGGACCTTTATAAATCCTAGTAGTTTTGTCCCTGTCTCCATTTATTTGGCCACAAAACTTGCAAAAGTTCACATTAATCTTATAACCAGTCTGTATCTAAGAGAGACAAATAGGGATAAGGCATTTTTATTGGCTTACTTTTTCCGACTCCCGCCAACACTTCAGGATGAATATGTGAGCATAGATGTCCTCCACACAGATCCAGCTGGAGAGGCTCAAGGTCGTGTCTGTCCACACCCAGTCCATCACAGCCCTTAGCTCAGTCAAAAATGGAACAAGGCGGAACCTGGCAGAAACCACGTCTTGTTAGAGAGACAGTTCTGGGATGGCCCCCAATATCCAGCTAACCCTGGGAACTCATGCAGTTACTTGATGTCTTAGCTCTTAGATCTTAGAAAAAATTCTCAAGGTGACCCTTATGGTAAAAGCCAACTTGGAATACAACTGCTTTTCATTAGAAGTCTAATAAATGAATTGGTATTTTCCATTCCTTTTTTCTTTCTTTTTTTTTTCTTTTCTATTTTGGCTGATGGTCTTAACAAACTGGTATTCCCTTTTTAAGTGTTTAAAGGTGTCTTCTTCAATTTCTTTTATAAGAAATTGTACAAATCTTTCACTTCTTTGGTTAAATGTATTTCTAAGTATTTTATTGTTTTGATGTTATTGTAAATGAAAGTTTTTCTTTATTTTTTTTCAGATATTTCATTGTTAGTGGTTGAAACACAACTGATTTCTGTATGTTGATTTTATATCCTGCAACTTTACTGAATTCATTGATTAGTTCTCAAGTTTTGGGGGGCAAGTCTTTAGGATTTTCTCTATATAAAATGATATCATCTGCAAATATCTATAATTTAGCTTTTGTAAGCATTTATTTGTTCATGTTACAATAATCTGTTGGTCACAGGCTTATTGAATTGTTGGGGCTTGGTTGTTGAATGAGCTTGGAAAGTTAATACACCTCGTAAGTGAAAAACCAGGGCAAATGAGAGCCATCAGAGGAAACAGGACATGTCACTGGGGGCACACAGTAGACTTACTAGATGACTAAGGCCAACAGGACTCTGGCTCAGTCTCTTATATTTCATTTGGGAATAAGTTGGCCTGGGCTCCTCTCAAGTCTGGGGACTGCCCCCTGTTTCTTGACTGACAGCTTCTCCCAGGCTGGAGGGTCTAGGTTCATTCCACAGCCCTCACAACAGCTTGGGTTACTGCTTGGTATTCTCCTGTGGGCTACACAGCTTTGTCCAGAGGGCACTAATTCAACACAGGGAAGAAATATCAGCCCCGCACAGGATGGCACTAAGTGAAACACTGTTCCGCACTGGAGGTTCCTAACATCTGAGCATGCTCAATACCGCTTTTATGACCAAGTCCCTAGCCCCCAGGTTTGGTGCTAAGTAGGAGCCAGCTGTGCCAGGAGCAGACTGACTTTTTATGCAGTCAGTCCGATTTTTATGTCTGCTTCCTGAGCAAACAGAGAGGAGATGCAACCAATAAAATTCTCACATGGAAGAGTAATATGCTTCCTTCGGCAGCTAACTTACTACCAGGAATAAGCAAGTCACGTGGCATTCCCACGGATGTTAGGGGGAATAAATGGCCTATTCAATGGATGGACTTATTGTACATGCAAAATTCCAAAGGTATTTTGGAATAGTCTAGGTTCCAAATATTCTGTTTCATTGTGCCCAGAAATATATTTATACTTAAGGATCATGAATCCCAAAATATTATCATGGTAATTATGCAGGATATAGAAATAGAAAATTAACCCCTGTGGATGATCCTAGAACAACATCCTGGCTAGGTGAGTGGCAACTACACATAGAAAGGTATTTCAAGAAGCATATCTGTTCTTTTGCTAAATACTGTAAGAGTTTCATGATGATCTACATTCCTGTACATCAGCACTCTTCCTCTTCCTGTTCCTTCCCAGGTAGGAAGCAGAATGCCTTTCACTTGGCAGCCTCCCCTCTGTGAGCGACTATGGCACACAGCCTGTGTCCTTACCCTTGAAACAGGAAGAGGTTGACGTAATTGTAGCTCTTTGTGAGGAAGTTTCCAAGCACTCGTGTTGGGTAGCCACAACGGATTTGGTAGGCAGACAACCCAAAGTAAACACATTTCACAAAGTACCAAAGCTGAGCAACCAGGTTCTGGCTGAATTTCCTAAAACAGAAACATTCAGAAAAGTGAGGGAATGGAATTCTCTTCTGGTAAAAGGATACCAGTTTAGGATTTTAAAAAAAGCCTAATTGCCCCTCTAGCATTTAAGTCAGTTCAGTCAATTCTAAGAAATTCACTATGTATAGTTGATCACTTCAAAGGCAAAAGGTAGGGTAATAAAAAAAAAATCCTATGAATGGTGTCTCTAAGGTATTAGCGCATTAGTCAGTTGTTTAAGCCTTAAATAAAATAAATTGCTGTTAAGTAAATTTACTATTAACATTTTCTCACAATGTGGATGCTGCGGCTACTCTGTCCAAAATTAAAGCTCAAAAAGAGAAAAAGAAAAATGTACAACTATAATGTTGTAAAGTTCAATCCATTTTCATTACTTTTCATTCACACTTCCAATTAGCCAGACTTATTGACATGTTATTCTGAAGGCTTGGCTATGAATGTCTCTGATGTATAAGATCAAATTAATGTTATACATGAAGACTTTTAATGATGTTTATTAAAAATATCATTCTTATTACATCATATGGACCAGTCCATGTGCCCCTTCTGTGGACCCTTTACTATCATAACCTAACAGTTCCTATTTATAGCTGTCTCCCTTATTTTTCTGTTATCGATTGACACATTCATCCGTTCATGCATTAAGCACTAAATTTGAGGTGTGGGGTGAGAAGACCTGGGAAAAGTGACACCTGGACTGAGATCTAAAGAGTGAGGAAGAAGAGGCACTGTGGATTGGAGGCGGAAGAGAAGAGAAGGAAGGGTTTTGAGATTTGGGAGGACGTGGAGTCCTTGGAGAACTGAAGGTTAACACAGAAGATGCTTAGGGTTCAAGGTGATAGAGGGAAAGTGGTATTAGCCTCCAGGATCTTACCAGGTCTTTCCCTATCAAATTTTGGGCTACTCTTTGTAAATCTCCCAAGTCCAACCCATCTTAACCAGCAGGAACAGTTTCCAAAGACCTTACCTCTCAGTCACTACAGGCAAGATGAAGAACATCCAGAAGTGAATTCCAAACACAAGAATGACCTGAAAAATGACCTTTCCCAATACAG
Organism: Myotis lucifugus; assembly: GCF_000147115.1. Classification (NCBI taxonomy): domain Eukaryota; kingdom Metazoa; phylum Chordata; class Mammalia; order Chiroptera; family Vespertilionidae; genus Myotis; species Myotis lucifugus. Next base: position 5,451,827 of record NW_005871106.1, read on the forward strand.
TCTTTCTGAGGTACAGTGCTCGGTCCACCACCATGGTTCCAAACTGAATGAGGACCATCACCAGAAACGGCCCGGGCACCTGGTCCTCGGACAGAGAAGAGGTGATGTCTGCGGCTGCTGAGTGTTTCTGGGAAAGAGACAACAGGTTCAGGCCTGAGTGGCATTTCACAGGACAGATCACTATTAGTTATTGGCTGCATGGTGGCCTTTACCTACCCCGAAGGCCCAAAGCCAAAGACGATGATGATGAAGTCAACAGTGTCAGCCAGGAACATAAGTACATACACGTCGGTCACGGCGCTGTAGTCTGGGTGGATGAGGTTGTAGAAGAACTGTCTGATGGGCACATATATTTGCAGAGTCCTGCAAAACAGGGACCCCCCACCCCCTTGCTTCAGGAGAGGTACAAGTGGAGAAATGACCAGATTCTACAGTCATTCTATTCCTTTTTCCAAACGGGTTAGACCTCCCTCTCTCAGCCTCAGGGCAGTCCTGCTGGGGGTGGCTCCTGCTCGAACAGAGTGCATACAAGTTCACTGGCAAGGTAGGACCACGAACCTTTTTTCTTGTGCTACAGTGATATAAAACCCTGAAATTTAGGTGGGTTTGTCACCTGATTCATTTACTCTGCATCTGTGAGACCTTGAGCATGCTACTTAACTCTCCTAGGTTTCATTTCCTCTTTTGTAAAATGAAGGCAGCAATAAGACCTGAGGCATAGGGCTGGACTGAGAAATACATGGGAATACACGAGGGTGCTTAGACCTGAAGGGCTGACCAGGCGCCAGGTCATCGTTAGGCAGCCCTGACCTTCCCCCAGGTGGGTCCTGGGCCTCTCTTCTCGTGGTTCCCAGGGAGTACCCTGGGCTTTTGAGTTCACTTTGCACTGTCCTTTGTTACCATGTCCTCCTGGCTCTGGCTTGTCTGTCCAGCCTCTGCCTTATCTTTACTGTGCTCTGGGTTTTACCTTCAGTTCAAGGCCATGTTCAGGTGTGGATGGCCCTCCTGGCCTCAGAGCCCATATTCAGGACCAGCCCTGCTGCGCGTCCTCTATGTTGCTTCCTCATCTGCTGTTTGTCTGCAGCCCTGACACTTGGGAAGAACCTGTGCATTTTGTTGGAGACCGGCTACATGACAATGACAAACCATCTCCCCACCATGTGCCTCAGTCTCTCCTCTCTAGGATGAGAGTGTATGTCTGAGGCCCTTCCGGCTTTGACAGGAAATTCCTCTCTATCCAGTAGTCTTTCCATGATAATGCCTGGAATTACCTACTGTGAGCTTCTGAGATTATTTATTTATCCTGTTCAAATAGAAAATGTGTGTTTCTAAATGCAACGAATGTAAAAATGAATAACACTTATTGAAAAGTGATTTTTTAAAATATTATTATTTTTAATAATGGGTCATTTTTTTTCTGCCTTAAGAGGATATTTGTGATATGAGAAGCCGCTTCTCTGTTCTTCACCTTTGGTATATATGAAATGATTGTTATCAATTATTTCCCAAAGTCCCCCAGCCCTAAAATAAAACCCACAACCCAAGTGTTGGCATGCACTCACTTCTTTATGGTAAGTGCTTTTGCTCTGATTAAATGTTCTTGAAGCTTTTCCAGGTAAAGTTCCCTTTTGCTTCTTTGCTTGATGCTCAAAACACTGCTTCCTTTTTGACTGCTGTTTCGGGTGCTTGTGCTGCCTAGGAATAAAAAGAAGCCAAGATGCACTGTGAGGCACAGACTAATTGACATAGGTATCACAGGAGTCCCTGGCGCCCCCATGGCAAAGGGATGGCTTGAAACAGACTCAGAGGGAAGAACGAACACACATGCCTGTCAGAGCAGTGACTGAACATTTGGAATCTGCTGTCTCAAGTCTGCTTCGGAGGCAAAATGCATCTATGGGTTTGTACACCCCATGCTGAGTCATCCCTGGATTGTTATGTGATCTTTGTCCCAGGAAGAAACACTTGGGAAGAGCAGCTTTTTTAGTACTACCTGGGGGGCCTAGGTTGAAGGTTTTTCAGGTTGGGTCCATGGCCCATCCCTTTTCTCATGTCCTCATTTCTCTAACTGTAAAATGAATATGAGGACCTTCCAGCATCTGCCTGAAAAGTATATTCTGAAGATGAATATAGTCATGCACCAATTAATGATACATGCTTTGGGTATAGATTCTGAGAAATGTGTCAGGAGGCAATTTTGTGGTTGTGTGAACAACACAGAGTGTACACAAATCTAGATGGTACAGCCTACTAGCCTCCTAGGCTACATGGTAGACCACCATCATATATGTGGTCCATCATTGATTGTTGATCAAAAAGTCATACAATGCATGACTGTACACAAATATTTGGTAAGTTTCATACAGGAGGGCTATAAATACAAATACCCAATTACTCCTAGAGTGGCAACTGGAAGGCATATCTACTTTCTGATTGCACTCACTGCTTAGTAAGAAATTAATAAATACATGAACAAATTATTAGATAGTATAGCTGAAAGTTCCCATCAATGAAATATAAATATATTTTTGAAATAAATTGTGATTTACAGCACTCTGGACACCCAGCAGAATCTGTGGATCTGATTTTAAAACTGTTGTATGCCCAACACTTATTAGGTCCTTGCACTATGCTGGCCACTTTTCACAATTATCTGGAGTCTTTGTCCTGGAAGGAATTAGACATTTAGAGCAATGCAATGATGTGACTGCCCCAGGTCACACACACAGCTGAGTCAGCACTTGAATTCGGGTCTGTCTGATTTCAAAGCACTTTCAATTCACATCACAATACCTGTCTGCTTGGTAGCACCCAACAAACTCCCTGCCCCAGACACACTGGCACCAGTAAAAGGAGAACCTCAGGGGGTATTTCCAGCCCAGGGATACCTCTTTGAGACCTATTTGAAGAAAAGCTGGATCTGTGGGATATCTGGGAGCTGCTGTTGGAACGTTTCCTGCGGACAGCCGTCAGCTGCTCAGGGAAGGACACGTGCACTGACTCCGTGGACGCAGCCAGGTTGATGGATTTCAGAGAATCAGAGGAGTCCCTTCTGCCGTGACTGAGGGACAGTTCATCATCTGACTCTTCCTTGTCGGTCCCACTGTCGGTAATGTCATCTTCATCCCATAGGCCGTGGCACTGAGAAAGCATGGGAAGGGACAATTCAGATTGCTGTTTCAGGTGAGGGAGCTGGTGTTCTGCCCTATAATATCTCAGAGAACAAACTATCCCCCAAGATTAGAAAACCAAAGGCAAAATAGAGTGACTATATTTGGTAACACTGTGTTATTATCTGTTGTTATGTAACTGAAATTTGCAAAGAGAATGGAACTTAAATATTCTCATTAAAAAAAAGAATACATATGTGAGGTGATGAATGTGTTAATTACAGAGATGGGTGAATCCTTTCACAATGTATGCATTTATCTAATCACCACATGTCCAGTTTAAATATTTTATAATTTTGTCGATTATACCTCAATAAAGCTGTAATTAAAAAAGATGAGAAAGCCAAGGCAGGGAGAGATTCTAAGAAAGCTTATTACCTATAATTTTATGATGGTCCCAGTAGAGTGGATATGGGTGGGTAAGATGATAAAAGTTTGGCTAATTAAGTGAGATGGAGACAGGTGATGTTTGGCAGGTAGAGAAAAGGCAAAATTACAATCTCTTGACTTGTTCCGTGAGCAGAAGTGCTTTTCAGAACACACCTCTCTATGCTTACGACTAGCACTCCAAGGATCAACTTGAAGTATAAGTGGGTGAATTTAGCCCCATTGCCCCATGTTTACTAAATATCTGCACTTGAATAATAATAATGCTGTCCCTACCCAAACTGCGTAACACATGATGTGAATCCTTGAATCATCCATGGCTGACTCAGAAACAGAGCTGCAAATACTTAACTCAAAAAATGTTGGTCCACATGTGAAACAGATTATGATGCATTCTGCAGAGCCTGGGTTTTGCTTCAGGGAAATGGGATGAAAGGGCTGATAAAGAGGGGAGAAATGACAGCGGAAAAGGAGGAGAGAGAGCAGAGGCCTTCCTGGAGCATGATGCTACCTGAACCACAAGTCACCCTGACATGCTAAATTGAACTTGCTGCTGTTGGACAAAGCTCCCCAATGAACTCACAGCCTCCTGAGCACCCAGACAGCCAGACTCTGCATTTGTTCCCCAAGGCCTTGACCAGTCCTCCCTCTGACACATACGTTGGGGAATAAGAGCTCCAGGCCAATTTGCTAAAAATTAATTGGTCAAAAACCAACTCAGAGAATAATTAGTTCATCAAAAGACAAAGTCGCCTAATTTACAAGTTACTCTTAAATATTTATTTATAGATATACTATTTTTAACCATATCAAATGAATGTATTCTTACAAATAAACATTTTAGGTGTTCATAGTGGGATTTTTCAGTTTATACTAATTTCTTTCAAATCATTTTAAAAATTGTTTTGTCTTTTGCCAACATTTTAACATATTTAGATTCTTTCCCTACTTTTTAGTAGTACATTTAAGTTTGTTAATTCTTCTAATTATTTATAAAATTGCAGCAATTAATACTAAATAGGATAGTTTTTTAAAAATATATTTTATTTTTTACAGAGAGGAAGGGAGAGGGATAGAGAGTTAGAAATATCGATGAGAGAGATACATCAATCAGCTACCTCCTGCACACTCCCCACTGGGGTTGTGCCCGCAACCAAGGTACATGCCCTTGACCGGAATCGAACCTGGGACCCTTGAGTCCGAAGGCCGATGCTCTATCCACTGAGCCAAATCGGTTAGGGCTAAATAGGATAGTTTTAACCACTTTTCAAATTCCTACATAGTTTTCATTGTTTGGTTTCCATAGCAGCATTCTATAAGAGGTGGGTTTTTTTTTCATGAAAAGATTTATCATTCCAAAAAGTATTTTTCATATCATTATGCAAAATTTTAGCATAATACTAGTACCTCAAATCTCATATACATTCACTATGTACAGTAAATGAAATTTTCAAAGAAGAAATTAAAGTATATAAAATAAAATATCAACATTTTTTTTATTGTACACTTTAAATATAAAATTGTAGCTGTTAAACCATTTGATTATTGATGAAAAGTAGTAAAAATGCCTAAAGGTTTATAAAAAATTTTAAATGACATGCAAAAGGATACAAAAGTTTTAAGATAATTGTAAAGTGGCCAAAATTATACCATTATGTTTTTTTTTATGTTTTAAATGCTTAAATTTTAACTAGTTTCTGGAACTAAAAAGATATAAAGTTAATATATTAATATAGTCATAACAAGAATTAGTAAAGTGGATTAATTCAGAAAATTAGCATATTCATCAGAAAAACTGGAGCTTTTGGGCAAGTTCAATTTTGGCTAACTGATTTCCTTGAATAACATACCTTTGAAAACCTGCCACAACCCAATAACATAGGTAAGGTGACTGCAAAATGAAAGGTTAGGGACTTGGGCATTTGCAAGGTGACAGAAGAGAGAAAAAAGATCTTGACCAAAGCTATACACAGATGAACCCAATTTGAAATAGCCCACTAAGTATGACAGAAGTTGAACACAGTGTTACATATGTATGGGTACACACACACTAGAGACCCGATGCATGAAATTCGTGCAAGGGGCTTGGCCCTCTGGTGCCACAGTGGCTGCCTCTGCCTCTGCCCTCACAGCTCCAGCTTCATCCGAAAGGACAAATAAATGCTTTTATTATATTATGCTTTTATTATATAGGATGTGTGTGTATGTATTAACTTAGGTCAAGCCTGTTCTAAACAGGAACTAATAAAGATACTACTTGATAAAATAAATATAAATATTTTATAAAAGGAGACATGGGTAAGAGAAGAAAAGCAAGGTTGTGACAATAGGTATATCATCACATAAAATGTATGCTATGCAATACTTTCTAATTGTTATCATTTACAAGCTTAGCTTACAGTTCATAGTATACAAGAAGAAAAAGCCCACATAGTTGCTTAGGAGGATGACAAGAGTTACTGACCCTGAGACAGGTCACCTGGTAGGCAGGTCTTCCCAGAGCAGTGTGATAAGCAGCTTTCTCAACAATGAGCTTCCAAGAAGCAAAGCACAGCACTGGTGTCACCAGACCTTTGAATGTATAGTCTCTCACTAAAGCTAGCGGTTTCATGACAAAAAAACTACCCAAGAAAAGCAATGCTACAAGGTGGTAGGCAGAGGTTGGGATGGAGATGAAAAGCAATATGATCCACTCCAAACTGTAGCTCTCTGAGCTTCTGGCTTAAACTAGGAGTAGAATTTAGCATATCAGGCAGTAAGCTATTTTACAGAATGTATGCAATTCCCACATGTGTGAATTAATTATTGCATGTTCAACCCAGGGTGGACATATGGGAAAATTTGCTCCCAGATTTATTATTAGTTACATTATTGAGCACAGAGTATTGGAGGAAAAGTCCACTAAATGAATATAACTGTTTGTGTGTGTGTGTTTTAAAGCATACAGTAGACACCATCCACTGACCCTTCAGCACTGTCACCAATCCTAATGTTCACAGTCTCTAGGAATATTACAGCTACAATTATCAACACGTGCTGGTTAACTGTTAAAACTGTACCTTCAAAATTGATCGATGGAAGAAAAGAGTCAGGAGCTGAATGAGGTCATAAAGAACATAACCATCTTTCTTTTCCACACCTATAATATTAGTTGGGTATAAAGGTTTGTCCTTGTTCAATTCCACCAGCTGATTCCAGGGAAAGAACCCAAATTGGAAGAAATACTTGATCACAATTGTCACCTACACGTGGATGATAGAAATTAAAAAAAAATCCTTATAAGAATAGTTATATAGGAGAAACAGCAATATAAAACAACCAAGAAAAATCCATTTCATAGTTCTGATGGTAGAAATGCACACAATTATGTAGAATGATTACATCATCATTCTTACAGACCACTGACTTCAGAACAGGAAGTTCTAAATCTTACCCTTGGGAGTGCCTTTGATCGTAGATATATCAGGGCCAATCAGGTCTCTCATGGCACTGCTTAAATAATTTCCCCTATTTTTTGAGAATTAGGCTAATTTATACTGATTTATTTGATACATATATAATTATCAGCTATTAAAGTGTGGTATTAGGACACAAGAGCCGAATAATGTTTATGTCTTTATATTTTATGTATTGCTTTAATTTGCAATCTTAATGAACAATATTACACAGGTTTGAGGTACACAATTTTCACTTTACTCCAATCTCTTTCTTCTCCCTACTTTATTGCTCACTGGAATTTCTTCTCAAGAAGATATAAAAGTAAATGAAACAAACTGGCCAGTTGTGCTGTTATAAGTGTATCAATGTTGTAGAAAAGTGGCATGTTGAGAGAGAAGGACAAATGAGAAAATTGATGGGTTTCATTTAAGCATTCCTCTAATGTCTATATCATCAGGAATTCATTGCAATCTACACAATTCATTAATAAAAATACTTTTAAAAGTCCTCTCTGGACCTAGAGTCTTCCTTTAGCTCTTCTCTCTCTCCTGTCTTCTTAGTCAAGCTTCTGCAAAGAACAGTCCTGTGTTTCTTATCTTAGTGAATATCCCCACATACCAAATCCCAAAGCAGAAACCTGGAGGTCATTCTTGCCTCTCCCCTTCTCCTTCACACCGCAAAAAGCTTTAGTCCATTACTGAAACCACATTTACCCACTCATCTTCAACCTCATTGTCACTGCATTCAAACCCTATTACTTTTCACCCACAATTAAAATAGTTTCCTAGCTGGTCTCAATGTGTCCACTTTCATTCTGTATAAAAACTTGCAAAAACACAAATCTGATGGAGTCATGCCCCTGTTTATTTTTTAAAAATCTTTATTGTTGAAAGTATTACTTATGTCTCCTTTTATCCCGCCCCCCCCCCATTAACCCCTTCTAGCCCATCCCCACGCTCCATCCCAGGCCTTTACCACCCAACTGTCTATGTCCATGACTTATGCATGTATGTATACATGTTCTTTGGTTGATCTCTTTCCTCTTACCCACTCACCTCCTCCTTCCTTCTGAGATTTGATAGTTTGTTCCATGCTTCTGGATCTATTTTGTTCATCAGTTTATTTTGTTCATTAGATTCCACATACTTGTCTTTCTCTGACTGGCTTATTTCACTTATCATAATACTCTCCTTGTCCCTCCATGATGTCTCAAAGGGTAAGAGATCCTTCTTTTTTACTGCTGCATAGTATTCCATGGTGTAAATATACCACAGCTTTTTTTATCCACTCATCTACTGATGGGCCCTTGTTATTCCCATTTAAAGCCTAAGTTTAAAAATGGGATATGGCCGAAACCGGTTTGGCTCAGTGGATGGAGCATCAGCCTGCAGACTGAAGGGTCCCGGGTTCGATTCCGGTCAAGGGCATGTGCCTGGGTTGCGGGCACATCCCCAGTGGGAGATGTGCAGGAGGCAGCTGATCGATGTTTCTCTCTCATCGATGTTTCTAGCTCTCTATCTCTCTCCCTTCCTCTCTGTAAAAAATCAATAAAATATATTAAAAAATAATAAAAAAAATAAAAATGGGATATGTCCTTGCTGCACTAACTATATTAAAAGGGCTTACTGTGTTATTTAATTCAGCGTCCATTCACAGAACGTTCCCAGGCTCGGGTACTATGCTTGGGTCTGCATAGCACTGTGGTTATCTTCGTGGTTAATATCACAGGACAGACAACCAGGCTTCAGGAGTCTGCCCCACCCCTCACTAGCTGGGTAACTTTGGGCCAATGATTTAACCTTATTAAAGTTGGTACCTGCCGAAACCGGTTTGGCTCAGTGGATAGAGCCTCGGCCTGCGGACTCAGGGGTCCCGGGTTCGATTCCGGTCAAGGGCATGTACCTGGGTTGCGGGCACATCCCCAGTGGGGGGTGTGCAGGAGGCGGCTGATCGATGTTTCTCTCTCATCGATGTTTCTGACTCTCTATCTCTCTCCCTTCCTCTCTGTGAAGAATCAATAAAATATATTTTTTTAAAAAAATAAAGTTGGTACCTTATCTATTAAGTAGGAATGATATTAGCACCTATCTTGTGTGAGGTGTGAAATGTAAAAAGATATACACAATTACCAGCACTAGGTAACTGTTAGGCATATTCATTTATCTGCCTAAGAATAGACATCTACTGATAGTTCTGTGTGCAACTACCCGGGGGGCGGGGCAGGCCCACCTAGCGCAAATGCCCCACGCAGCTTGCCGGAGGTTGTGCCCAAGGCCTACCTCTGTGTAGACAATGGCCATCATCCAGAACCGTCTGCTGGGCCTCGGGACGGACAGCATGGCCCAGAGGAAGATCAGAATGGGGAGCACGAGGGTGATTACGGAGGCAGAGACCATGTGGTTCAGGATGATCACAAAGTAGCACACCATTTCCGAGCGGGCCACCAGGGTGTTGTACATGGCGTAGAACAGCAGCAAGAACCGCGGCTGGTCCACGTAGAATTTCTCCGACTCTTCAAGCTCATCATCGTGGAACATCCTGTGAGCAGAAGCAGGACAATACTTTTGTCTTCATTTCTCCAAATTACTGATTGCCACATCCAAGGTCCTTCCTCTCCTTCCCCTTCCCTCTGCCCCCAGATTTCCTGTGAAAACCCCCCAATATTATCTTACAGAAGACACCTGAGCAGTGTCTACTGCCAGCTCTTGCTCGTTCTACCCTTAGTGACAGACGTGCTGCAGTCTGTGTTGTATCTGCAGCCTGAGGAGGATGAGAACTGTTTCTGTTCGCTGTAAACACGCAGGTGGGCGTTTTTACATGGAGTTTCTTCCATGTGCAACCCCAGCGCATGGCTCCCAGACCCCTTCCCGCTGCCCACGGGCTCTTACTTGTTCAGCAGCAGCTCGCTGGCCGTCAGCTCGTGCGTCAGGGACGGTAAGATGCTGGGCCCCAGCCTGTCCAAGGAGCGGCTGTCGTCGGGGCTGACGGCCATGTGGCTCGGCCCCGCGGAGTCGTCCTGCGAGCCGAAGGACAGGCGCTCGAAGCTGACCGCCTTGCTGTAGGACGGCGGGACCTCCATGTCTCCGTCCTCGGCGAAGGACTGCGGCAACTCAGCGTCCGGGGTGAGGCCGGCCTCCTCGGACTCCTCGGAGTCCTGGGCCTCCTCTGCCTCTTCCTCCTCCGCCTCCTCGTCCGCCTCCTCGTCCGCCTCCTCCTCGGACCCCTCAAGCCCATCCGGCCCCATGTCCACCTCGGACTCACTGCCCTCCTCATCGTCGCTGTCCTGGACCCCCATGTCCTCGTCCTGCTGGGCCTCCACGTCCTGGCTGGCCTCCACCTCGTCCTGCTCGGCCTCCACCTCCTCGATGGTCTCGGTGGTCCCCTGGCGCGAGTACAGCATGGTGCACTGCGTGGGCTCGCTGTCGGGAGAGAGGGACGGGCACAGACCCGGGGCTTAGCACCCAGCTCCTGGGCCTCCTCTCAAGCTCTCCAGATACCTCCTTAGTGCTCCCAGATAAGACCATCAAGGCAGGGGAGAAGTCAAAGGCCACACTCCCTTCCCTGCATCCCATCTGCTTTGTTCCTCCAGGATAGTCACACCTGGTTTGCAACTGCCAACAGCACCCTCTTCAATGCAAGAGCTGGCAGGGCACACACTGGCCGAAAACCAGAGCAAGTCACATGGCTTACACGCTGCTAAACCCACCTGTGCATGGAGGTTCTCAAAATGATCTCAGGATTCACAGCCATGGGTTCCAGTGTTTACCTCCCAATGGAGACAGAGCAGAGCATACCTACCCCTCTATACCCTTTAAAGCAGGCTGCATGGAAGTGAGAAGCCTTGCGGGTGTGGGTCTGTTGGTGCTGACCAACATAAACTCTACTCTCAGTCCTTGCCATGGGCCCACCCAGATCCAGAAGAGGACGATAGGAATAATAAAATACTGGCTAAGCAACGGCATGCTTTATTTTAAAAGATGGCCCACTTCTTTCATAATTGTTCCTTCTCTCTGTTTTCTCACCCTTTGCCTTTTTCTTATTGGTGCTTATTACATTGACTGAATTTTCACCATTTTCAGCTCCCAACCGCCTGCCGATAATCTCTTTGTCTACACATGGAAACACCCACCATCTTCTCACCAGTGTGATCTCTCCTTGGGGCTGCCTGCTCCACCCTCAAGGGTCAGTCCTGCCCTCTCTCCTTCCAACTATTTCCACTGATACTCTTCTGCCAGCGCCCCTCCTAGTATTCACTTCCTATCAGCTCTCCACCCTTAACTCACTCTCTCTTTCTGGCATCCTGGTCTTTTCTCTCGCACCCTCCTCTCCTCCTTTTTGTGTTCTATCTTCTAACTTTCCCTGGCAGGCCCATGCAGAAAAAGTTGGGAATGAAAATAGAGCTGGCCCACCAGTGAAATTCATGGCATGCGTTTTAATATTATTTACCTCAGACACATCCGTGGAATCTGTGGATATAAAACTATAACTTGTTAGATTCTGAAACATGCACTATTATCTCTCTGAATGGCGTATGTGGGCAACTAGGGTCCATAAACACTGAGATTCTCAAATGCATAGATTGTACCTATTTTTCTTGTCATCAACACCAGTGTAGGTAGACATGTTAATGAATAAGTGAATGAATGGATGAAACTTGGCTGAGTCCCGAGGCTGAAGAATCAGATTTGCATGAGTTCTTGGGACCTTCTCAGGTGTGTAGTATTCCCAGGGCTTTGGCCCTCAGCGTGCATGCACATCACATAGAAGGCTCTCGGAATGTCATGCCAAACCGGATTTTTGCTAAGACTTACCTCAATTAGCCTCCTAGGAAGGCCATGAAATTGACTGATCACCCCAGGGAATTTTCAGACCACTGGAGCCAGCTCCAACCCACTCTAACTTCCAGTCACACTATACCCAATGACAGGAATGCTCTCTATGGTTTTTGATTTGGTCTGTCCCCAAAGGGATTCAACAGATCCTGGTACCTTTAGGAAGCAGCACAGTGGAACAGCACAGCCTGTGTCTGCCAAAGGACACCTCATGGCAAAGCATTCCACCATTGCCAGGCCTGGCATACTGCAGCACTGTGTTAGGGGACATAGCCGCCGGCAAAAAGAGGTCAACGGCCCTCCGATTTGCCAAAATTGAAATTCGTTTTGGTTTGGGTTATTGTGGTGTCAGGATAAGCACAACGTAGCTGATGCTCCTGTGTCCTGCTGACCATTCAAAGTAACTCAAAAAAGAGCTTTTGGATTTCATTTTCATTTCTAACAGATTATTATTTTATGATAGGATTTAATGAGGAAACTTAAGCCCAAAGTCATCTTTTCTAAACAAAACAAGTCACAGTCGACAAATGTGATCTATTCTATCTATTGCAGCATACTATTTTTTTTAAATCAATGGTAAATCTATTCCGACTTCTATGTCAGTTAAGCATATAAAATGTGGGCAGATTTATTCTGTATTAAAAAGACCATATGTGGCAAATTTTCATAATTTTTCCTACTGCATGGATCTTTTGATGAAATCACGAGAAAAATCTCATTTTCCCCTGTGAGGTCTGCCTACATGAGCTCTCAATCAAGGGGGAAACATGCTTATTTCTTCGAAAGTGAAAAGTATAACATACTTACAAAGTGGAGGGCAATGTTTATAATAAGGATTTTTAAGAAACTCCTAACAGACAAAAACTAAAGAGCAGTTAGTTTACTAGAATGCTGTCCTGGGAATAACCAGGTATGTCCCAGAAAGGTAGTGGTTATGCTTTGGTTATTCATGCAAATTCTTAAAAGAAAAAGAAAACATATACCACACAAACTTATATTTGCAATGAGACGGGGGCGGAGATATAAAATCACAGAACAAAGCATGCACAAGTTAAGCACCTTGATGCTAAACTGCCACTGTCAGCGGATGAGGAGGACATATCCAAGCTGAGCATTTTACGGAGCCTAGGTCGAGCACGCTCACTTGTTTTAGGAACAGTTTCTGGTCCATCTAAATCATCAAGGGTAGACTGCCTTGAGAACAGCATGGTTGCTTCAGTGTAGCAGCTAGCAGCGCAAACAGTTACAGAGACACAGTGTTAAAACCCCAGTGGTACATCAGTTTACACATGGATCAATTGACCCACACACTGCCATGCAGCAGACCACACACAACACCAACACCACGGCAAGGACGACCACCACAGCGGGGCTCAAGGGCAGGGAAGGACCTGTTTGGCAGGACAATAAAACACAACACTGGGTTTAACAAAATATATTGGCTAGTGGTAAACTATGAAATGTCACTCTCTGGCTGGAACACGGAAACAGAGTAATCATAAGTCCCGACACTCCTCTCACAGAGAAATCTTATCATTATAACTTTGCAACTGAGGTTTTTGTTTTGTTTTGTTTTGTCTTTTAATTGAGACACATGCTTTATTTGGAGCTCCTTGAGTTCCTTGAGAGCCTTTTGTAACCAAATTGCTTAAGCAGAAATATCTGCTCACGTAAAATTTACATAAAAGATTTCAATTTTTTAAAAACACAGTCTCCAAATGAGAGAGGGAAGCTCAGGGACAGTGCAACAGGCTGAATATTCCACCCTATTTTCTGAGTGATATTCAGTGAAGCCAAACTAGATACCTTGCATGTAGAAGAGATGCTGGTTTGATATGCAACTGGATACAAACCAACATTTTTAAACAAAGAAATAAAATGGTACAAAGAAAACAACAGAGGAAGTCTGGCAAAGGCAGGGTCATTTTGTCTGTTAACTTTTCATTTTGCCTAATGAATGTTTTCTTCTGGATCATGTTTTAGGTCTTGATGGATATCATTAGGGTGAGAACCCATTGGCTAAAATCCTCAGCTCCTGTTCCCCAGTGAAGCAAAAACTGGCGGGGGGGCGGGGGGGGGGGAGGGAATGAAGGCAGATTCAGGACTGAGATGCTACTGAAGAAGAAGTAAATAGAGTTATGACATAGACATGATTTCAGTTCAGACATATAGCTTAACCCCAAAGAGCCTTTGGGGTGGTTGCTGGGATATGGGTCTTCCAATTTGAATGCTAATGACTTGGCTGAACCAGGAGGGCAGGCCTTTGTGGTACAGAATGCTGAATCCCCAGCTGACACTGTAAAGCTGAACATCTATCTTTATCAGGTGACTGCATTAGCCGATGCCCTCAGTCAGTGGTTGTGAGGCAGAAATGGACACTATTCAGGATGTATCAACCTCTGGGGGCTGGGGAGGAATTTGAATCACTCACTCATGGAACCAGTTAAAGGGCTTTTCAGATTCCAGGTGCTCTAACATAGCCCCTCGAGGGCTCCGTGGGGCATCCTCATCCTGCTACGCATGTCACAACTACATGGCCAAGAGAGGGCCAAGAAGTGAGAGTGGTGAGCCTGTAAGCAATCCAATGGTCTCTAATAAGGACCCAGAGATGACTTTTCAAACGAAGGCCACAATTCCTTTAGATGTCACCATGTCCTGAACAACATGAGGAGATGACAAGGGAGACTCGAAACATACGGACAAACACAGGGAGGATTGGACTTGAGTCTCCACATGGACATTAACTGGCTGTGCAGTGTTGGATGAGTCAATTCCCCTCTTTGGGGTCCCAATTTTATCATTTATGAGAAGAGGGACCTGGCTCTTTGCATTTCTGTATTTCACTTCATATTTTTAGAGGTGCAACCCCATGGCCTTTCTGGAGTCTGCAGGCAGCAGGACACGGTGCACCCTCTCCTGCAGCACTACTCAGATTGTCCGCATGGGAACCACGTTCTAACCCCTATTTATCTTGCTAATTCCTGCATTGAGTTCTGTTGTCCCACCAGCCCACCTTCAGACCCCATGCAATCAGGTTATTTGGAGTGTGACTGATTTGTGGCCCAAGCCAGGACTGTTTTAAATGTAAAAGGGAAAGGGAGGAGCTTTATAAAAACAGGCCCAGAAAACAAGCCTAAATGGATGGTTGTTGTCACCTTGCAGGGAGGGTCACACAGCAACCTCTCGGTGACATTCCTCAAATGATAATCAGTCCCTTCACATCCAGGAATGATCCTTAGGATGTCACTAATGTTTCTCGTAGGAATTTAAACCAATGTATTTTCTGGGAAGGCAGATGATAGGTGAATTTATACAACAACCATCGATAAAATAATTGCTATTTTACATCTGGATTTGATGGAAACCATAACTATTTCAATAAAGTCAAAGGGAATACAAATTCGTTTGGTAGGTTCCCACCCCAACCTCCTCTACTGTAAGCCCCAAACTACAGTTGGGTGATATGGATGCTGGAGCAGAAGCTGTGGCAGGTGGGAGGGCTCCACCCAGGCTGGGGCTTCTGCAAAGGGGCCGGGGCCACACTGAGCATGTGAGTTCCTACTTAGGGAGGACACTAGATCCTGCCCATGACACAGGTATTGAGAGCAAGCTTCTACACTCAGAATGCCTTCTAGGGAAGATTATTGCCCTCCCAGAAATCAGCATGGCGTACTATAGACTCTAGTATAGACAAATGGTTGGAGATTTGAAAGTGTCCTAAAGCAAAGAAACTAGGAATGCAGCTCAGCCATTACTAAGAGGGCAAATAGGTAAATTCCATTTCCTAACAACAATGGCATAATGAACACTACTGTGTCTCCCTTTCTTTAGGTTGGGAAAAAAAAGTAAAAATTAATTTTAGAGGTACTGGTTTTTACTAGGAAATTTATTGATGGGTTGGCCATTTTAAAATTTGGGGGATATTTTGATTGTCTTTGTCAAAAAGCAACTCATGGCTTTAAATATTTTCTATCTCAAATTTTTTGATTATGGATATAGTTTTATATTTGTAATTTTAACAAATATGGGTCAGATTTAAGGGCAGTTATTTGATTTCATTTTGAAATAGTTCTTTTTTTTCTTCTATTTTTATCCCTCCTAAGTTGTGATTTATAATTTTAGTTAATTTTGTAATTGAATATATTGTGCAATTAAAAGTTACTAACTTAGAAATGATGTATGTTTATTTTATTGATAATTTATTTTCAGTTCACTTTCTAATATTCTCTTTGCTCTTTTTGATTAGTATGATTCAGAATTGGGTTCTGGAGCAATTATTCTCTAGCCACGTTCATGTATAATATTCAGGAGGCTTCTAAAACCCTTGAAATTTTGTGGGGAAAAAATTGTATTTCTGTGCAAAAAAAATTGTTGCAAGAACACATTTAAGAAGGTGGGTACTTCCAGGTAGGACAGTCTTTATGGGCTGCAAAAAGAAATATAAACCGCAATGACTTTTTGTCTCAGTGGCGCCTGTCAAAGGAGAATGAAGTGTCCTTTTACAAATGCTGGTTGCGGCACGCTTTCAGGAAGACACACAAGGAGGCGCTGTCCGCACTCGCCATGCAAGGAGAATCCTATTTTCACTTTGTAACAGATACCACCCACGGTTTCAGAAATTAATCATTGAGAAATGTGTGTATGTGTGGGTAGAAATAGGATGAAAAATTAAGTTTTATTACCACACACAATGTTATAATAATAATCAATTACTTTATTCTAGGAACTAAAAGCATCTTAAACAGCATCTCAATTAGCAAATAAGTGTTTTGACCTTGAAACTCTTAAGAGTTTCTGTCCTAAGTGTTTTTTCTGTTCACAAAAATATATAACGGCTGAAATATATCTATTCCTTTGGAACTTATAAATAAGCAACGATTATTCCCAAATTAAAGGAAAAACTATATATCTATTATTCCTCAAAGGATTTTAAAAGAATCAATACCTATTTTGGGGGGACTGGAGGGGTTATATCCATGAAGAATTTTTTTGTACAAAAATCAAATTTAAATCAATATATGTATGAGTACATGTATTTTTTAAATAAAAATGAGGTTTTAACATGTATACTACTTTTTTATCCTTATCTAAGGATACATTTTTATTGATTTTAGAGAGAGAAAGATGGAGAGAGAGAGAGAGAGAGAGAGAGAGAACGAGAGAAAGACACACACACATACAGAGAAACATTGATCTGAGAGAGAAACATCTACTGGTTGCCTCCTGGGCATGTCCTGACCAGGGATTAAATCTGCAACCTTTTGGCGTGCCAACCGAGCCTTCTGGCCAGAGCAACATATGTACTATTTTAAACTTGAGGGTTTTGTTGTTGTTCTCTTTAATATCTTTCCATACCAATTACTTTGGATCTACATCAAATAGATGATTAGAATAAAGAACAGGCACAAGTGTAGAAGTTAAAATACAGCAATTCAGCATCAGCTGAAAACAGCATTTCAAAATAAACATTTTTTACTGACTTCTCCCCATTGAGGTTGCAATTTCAACTTCTAGTTACCTATTTCAGATTTGGTGTGTTGGTATTGATAAAATAGCCTTAGTTCCTTCCCCTCTTTCATCTTGTAACAAATTTAGTATTTGTGAAGGAGATAGTCCAGTACAGCTTGGTGCCTTGCTCAGCATCTGAAGTATGACTGGGAGAAACTCAGAAGCTTCTAAACCAGCTGTGGGAATACAGCCAATCTCTAATGTCTTTATACAGCAGGAATTTTAACCCAGAATTCCACAAATAATCTTGTGGGTGAGTCTTTCTTCCCAGGCTCCAACCAGTTAGAGACACTTAATCTTTATGTGTCTATCCCAGAATCAAGCCCAGGGCCTGGCATGGAATAGGTGCATTTTAACATATTTAATAAAAACAATAAACGTGAATATTCTCAGTGATACATTTGAAGATGGACACAAGGTATAATTCATTCAATCTAGGTAATTACCTTAGGCATGTCATTTTCCTCCTAAGACAAGACTTGTGCTTTAACACGAAAGCTAGATCGGTGTAATTGACAGCAGCTATCTAGAACACTGTGGTGCAAAGAATTCATAGACTTTTCTGGGTCAGTTTTCAAAGTAGGCCTGGAGTGTGGAAGAGGCAATGAGAGGCGGCATACCGTATGGTGGTTGTGAGGATGGGCTCTGAGCTGAACTAGATGGTTTTTGGATCCTGAGTCTGCTTATACATACTTTTTAATATATATTTATTGATTTCAGAGAGGTAGGAAGAGGAAGAGAGAGATAGAAACATCCATGATGAGAGAGAATCATGGATTGGCTGCCTCCTGCAAGTCCCCCACTGGAGATCAAGCCTACAACCTGGGCATGTGCCCTTGACCGGAATCGAACCTGGGACCTTTCAGTTCGTAGGCCTACGCTCTATCCACTGAACCAAACCAGCTAGGGCAGCTTATACATACTTTTGAACTGTGTGACTTCGGGTAAGTTAGTTAACCTCTCTAGTCTTCTGTAAAATGGGGATGATAATATTATGCATCTCATAATATTATGCGGTAACCTATATACAGACTTGGTGCTGGCCCATGACCAATGCATGTTATGTGACAGTGCACGTGATCACAGAACTCAGGGAAGATGGGAGCTGACAGAATCACTTCTTGGACTTTTATTATGAATCATAAAGTGACAATTCTGAAAGAAAAATATCAAAGATAACAACAGGTGGCAGAAGATTCTAGTATAGAAGATACTTTGTGGAGCAGCATTTTAAAATCGAGTGAAAGATGCAGCCCTTGACACAAATAAGTTATTTTGTCATTGTGAAGGTTCATTCTTACTTGTCTCCAGCTTGGAAACCACTATCCTGTGCCTATGAATCATATGGGTGTTTCTAATAGTTTTTTATTGATACCTGATTTTATCTGGCTCAGTCTAGGGGAGGACAATGGAGATATCCTGAAGAGGGTGGGGATCCAGGTTAAGTTCTGATTAACTTTCATCTCATACATTCATTTCTCATATTGATGAAGTCCACCTCTTGTACCTTTGTCAAAACCAAACCCATTGTTTAGAACATGAAATACCTGGAGATACTGTCATGTGAATCTAAGCTATCCATCCTGTGGGCTGTCTGTGCACCTGAAGCGGCATCAGGACGATCGTCAATTGTGTCCAGTCCAGACTCTCTGGAAAGGTTCATGATGTGGTTCTGATAGTACATGTGGATGCTTTCCCGAGTGGGAACGTTGCCCTGCAGCGAAGGAGACATTGCCACAGTTCTTACTTGCCTCTGCAGCCACCGGGCATTTATCAACACTGACAATCTCAGCTATCATGCACACCCGGAGTAGATGAACACAAAGCTAGTGAAGTTGGGGACTGATGTCAACTCATTAATGGTACCCAATATTATTGGCTAATGCTAAAAAGGAAATCCCTCTTGTTTATGGATGAACATGGTCAAAAGGTATAAACTTCCAGTTGAAAAATAAGTAAGTCATGGGGGTGTACTGTACAGCAGGGTCTCTATAGTTAATAATACTGGATTGCGTATGGGAGTCCCTCCTTATGCACAAGGGATGCATTTCAAGACCCCCAGTGGGTGCCTGAAACCATGGATAGTACTGAGCCCTACCTATACTATGTTTTTCCCTGTACATACACACCTGTGATAAAGTTTAATTTATAAATTAGGCACACCAAAGAACTACTTCGAGTTCTGGATATTGATTTTCACAATCTATATAATGTGTAAAGAAGCAAAGAGAATAATTACAAGAGTGTTACCTTTTTAATTTCTCTGGTCAGCATGCATCTTTCAATTCTCAAAACTGTAGATATATCAATATGCTCCCTTGAAATGGAGTTAAGCCAAGTTGTGAAACTATCCACGGTTGCCAAAAAGAGCACCCAGGTAAATTTCAGAATATTAAATATCCTCTTGATGATATTATCTAGGAGGAAGAAAAAGAAACACAATTTCAAAGGAACAAATGCCATCGCCCATTTTGCCGTAGGTACACAGTGGTGTTTTACCAAATGCAGACCTGTTTGAGCCTCCCTGCATCATGTGGAGTGGGCACCGACTGGGCATGACGGGGGGGTGGGGACCACTGCAGCGTAGGAAACCACCATCGGGCCTTTCTACACGTGCAAGCCAAGCGAGGACGGAATTGTTAACCTTTGGTCAAAACAGCTGCCAGAACAGATTCCTATACTTTTGGTTAAAAGTAGAGATTGCCTTCAAAGATAGTTATGCTGCTGACACAGGGATACAAACAGAATGTATTTATCCAGGTAACTGGGTCCTGTAATTCTTTTTCTATAAGTTTCTTCTTTTCTTAAGTAATAGTTGTTGGAAACAATTCTGTTGATTCAGTAAGAATTTGACACTTTCTACTGCAGTTGCATTCAGTTACATAATTTAAAATGATTCTGTAGAGCTCAGTACGCGTACTGAGAGTATATGTGTACACCACTGAAATATCACTATTCTTAATTATACTGAGCGGTGCTGACTACAGAATATTGCACATGGGATCAACCCTCCCGAAACCACAGAAGCTGTGAAATTCCTGATGGAGTTGGGTTGTCTTCCTTCTCTGTGCTGTGCCTGGGGGCGCCTGGGAGAGCTGCCGGTGGGATAAGATCGGCTCCAGATTGCCACTCTGTCCCAAATGTGTCTCCATGCAGCACGTGCCTCGCCAGCCCTCAGAGAAGCCAACATGAACTCCTGATCATGATCAGGTTTGAGGAGATTCCATAGCTGTGACCTAACTTTATTTTAGGTCTGGATCAAAATAAAAGAGGAACGTTCCCATATTAACCATCTTGCTAGTTTGTTCCTGTAAGCCAATTAGTTCTCAACTAGTATACAAGGAATCCTTGAAGACATGTTACCAAATTTTGATCAATGGGGATGTAATGTACAGCAGGGTCTCTATAGTTGATAATAGAGACAATAGGTCTTAGCAACTTTAGTATGTGTACTAAATATACCTTTTAGTTTTAACATCAAGACCACCATAAGCAAAACTGTGAAATAATTATATTTATCTTTACCACCTCTAGGGTGTACCTTTCTTTTGACTTGGCATTTAAAAATTTTAGTTTTTCTTTTACGATTTCAAAACCGTGATTACAATAAAGCAAATACTTAGTGAACATAACAATGAGTTAAGAATTGTCTTACTGTTTATTCAAAACAAACACCACCAATAAAAATCCAACTTGTATCTCACTCTTCCCACACGAAAGAAAGAAAGAAAGAAAGAAAGAAAGAAAGAAAGAAAGAAAGAGAGAGAGAGAGAGAGAGAGAGAGAAAGAAAGAGAGAGAGAGAGAGAGAGAGAGAGAGAGAGAGAGAGAGAGAGAGAAAGAAAGAAAGAAAGAAAGAAAGAAAAAGAGAAGGAAAGAAAGATTTAAGTGTCATAGTAAAACCTTAATGAATTTACAATTAATGATTATAGCCTAGCCTTTATGATCTTGTGCAGGGGCCAACCAACTTTTTTTCTGAACAGGGCCCGAGAGTGAATACTTTTGGCTTTCCAGGCCATACTGTCTGTATTGCAATGAATCACTCTGCTGCTGTCCTGTGTAAGCAGCTATAGACAATGAGTGAATTGTCTATGAATGGGAATGACTGGGTTTCCAATGAAACTTTATTTACAGATACTGAAATTTTAGTTTCATAATTTCCATATATCATGAAATACTCTTCTTTTTAATATTTTTTTCAACCATCAAAAATATAAAAATCATCCTTAGCTAACAAGCCTTATAAACACAGGTGGCAGGTATAGTTTCCTGACCTGGAATCTAGTATAATCTGATATGACCACTCTGTGACTCGAATCCTCTCTCTCTGCTTTAATTCTCACACCACAGTATGAATCAAAGTTTAACTTTGTAATGGTATGTGTATATGTGTATATATATATATGTATATATATATATATATATATATATATATATATATATATATATATATGTGTGTGTGTGTGTGTGTGTATATATATATATATTTGTGAATTGAGTGGCCTAGGAGGAAGGCAGATTTTCTCCCAGGTAAATGTTTGCTCTTTTCAAAAGGAAAAACATCACAAGCAGCTTAGCTTTACATGGGATGGCCTCCTGACAGAGTGGAGATGGGCAAGAGAGACAAAGAAGAGCTAAACAGTTCTACCTGCTGGAATAACAAGAACCTTGGAGCGGCCAGCTGGTAGCTAAGAAGAAAACTGGGAAAGCAGATGGGGGATGATTAAATGAGAAGGGCCTGGAGGGAAGGGGCCCGAGTCACAGGTGGCTGTGAAGCCAGGCCCCAGAGACACCAGCTGGTGAGAGATCTGCCCAGACGGGAACAGTGATCCCTGACTTTCCTTTCGAAGTCATGTCCTGCTATGCAAGCTGTCACTGCCTCCCACTGTCCCCCAAAACTCGGCAAAATTGTGTCACACCTAACAGCTTTACATGCGGGACACTTCAGGAAGGAGGGACGTGAGAGAGTAGTTTCAATTCAACAAAGAAGCCCGGGAGGGAGCAGCTGCTTGGTGAAGCTGAATGGAGTTGAGCTGGTACAGATTCCACAGGAGAGCCATTCTGAGCCAGAGAGGCCTGGGAACCCTGGGGGCATCTACACTTCTCTTTCCACCCCACACTCCTGTTTCTGTTTTGATCTTGAGCAAGGCATGCAATGCCTGCAGTAGTTTGGATACAACCTCTAGCCATTTGACCCCTGGATGCTGGAAGACTTGAAGTTAGTTACAACTATTAAGAAACGTTAGCAACATCTTATATTTTTGACAACTTATTTTTTTCTCATAGTCACAGTTACTTCCCTAGAGATGGTAAAGATAAATATAATTATTTCACAGTTTTGCTTATGGTGGGCTTGATGTTAAAACTAAAATAGCTGTGTTGAAGACATGTATAACATGCACTTTATAAACTTGGGTGATCACTAAGTAACGTGAAATTCGGATTTTTATTTTTACTTATTTTTTAATGATAGAGGCAATAGGACATAGTCATTAAGAGCACAAACTCTGGATTCGGACTCCTTGGGTTCAAATCTTAACTCTACCTCTTAGTGGCTATGTAGACTTTGAAAAGTTAATCTTTCTCTGCTTCACTTTCTTAACTGTTAAATGGGGAAGAGGATCTTTGCCAGGGTTAAACAAGTTAATTTGTCTAAAGCTCTCAGAAAAGTGCCTGACAAAGTTGTGAAATCTAAGGGGTTAGCTATTATTATTGTACTAGAGGCCCCATGCATGAAAATTCATGTATTGGAGGGGGTCCCTCAGCCTGGTCTGCCCCATCTCACAGTCTAGGAGCCTTCAGGGGATGTCCTAATAAGCTGCAGTCTGGCCTCCCTCTGTGGGAGGCAACCTGACTGATCAGGGAAAGGCACCACTCCCATCACCCCGCTGCTGCTGCCACTGCCTGCTGCAGCAGCTGCAAGGCCTGAGCCCCGGGGCTCATGGCTGCCTGAGCCCACAGCTGCGGTGAGCTCCCAGCTGCTGTGGCTTTGTGCAGATGGACATCTGGAAGATGTCCGCCCTAATTAGCATATTACCCTTTTATTAGTATAGATAAGGCTTTGTAGCAATAATAGAAGATCTGAGTTCACATACGTGTGAATAAAATGATCTGGAAATGGAGGCCAGGTTTAAGAATTGTGCCACAGAGGGTATTACTAGTAATTAGAGCGCCTTTGAGAAGTCTCATTTTGAGCCAGCAGATGGCATCCTTGGACGTATTTGTATCCAGAGTAGAGAGCATAGAAACCTTGCCTGCTGATAATGTACACAGGAAACAGCACTTTTATAGAACTAGAGAGGCATTTGAGTTTGTTTCATTTGGAGAATTTTGTTTTGTTTTGTTTTGTTTTTCCTGCACGGAGAAATATTCCTCCTAGTCCCATACTATGCAAAACCCAAATAAAACCATGATGGGGCTAGGAGTTAGAAGACAGGGATTCTGTCCCTGACTGTAGCTCTGGGATCCTGAGCAAACTTATTAAGACTTGGTTTTCCACCATAAAATGAGGAGTTGGCCCAAGTTTCCGGAGTACCTTTCATCTCCCCAATTCTACTTACTGCTTAACTCCTCCTTTCTATAGTCTTTAAAATTAATTGCCAATATTTTTTGTTCCTCTGTTCTGATGGCTTCTATGGGGTGTTTGTCATTTGTTCCCCCACACCTCCTTTCATAGGTACTTGGAAAAAAGAATTTATAAACTGACTGTGATTAATGTTTAATCCAACAGTGCAAGGGGCAGATCTACTTTTAGGAGTCACTTTGCAATTTCACTAGAGATGAGATTTCAAAGGACACCGGTTATTTAGTCATAGTGCAGAAACAGTATTTGATTGATTATTTTTAGGCAGCTTTTCATTACATAAACATTGGGTAAGGAACATTTTCAAATTTCCCCCTGGTCCTATGTATTTATTGTATTACCTGGTCCATCCGACTTCTTTTTGACTGGTTCATCCTCTTGGTCTTCCCACTCCACAGGACCTGTCGAGTGTGTTCAATTAACACGAGTTAGATTCAGTTAGGGTATATTAAATGCCACCCTACTCTTCTGGATTAAAATAAATCTTAAAAATTAAATTTCAGATATTCTGCATTTCTGAAGAGTTCCTGGGAAAAAGTTGTAAGAATTCATGGCATCCAGAACAAAAATCATGGATACCAAGAAAATAAAATATAGTCAGTCTTATTAGTTAGGAAAATTCAAATGAAAATGAAAGCCTTTCATCATCCCAGAGAAAGACAAATAGTAGAAAGAGTAATACATGGGGGATAAAGCTACAGGGAAGTGCACACTTCCGCTCACAGGAGCGTAAATTACTGAAATGGTTTTGGAAAATACCTATTAAAGCCAAAAAAAAAAAAAAAAGCACATCATTTAACCCAGTAATCCCACTTTAAATAATGTATTCTGTGGACAATGCATGTTCTTCCCGACCTTTTGCTATGCATTTAAATACACAGACAAGTCCGACTACATACGGAGTTTTGTTCAGGGATGTCTATGATAGCACTGTTCATTGCAGCAGAAATCTGGAAGCAAACTTTTGTCCATTCGTGATGTAATAGTTGAATAAATTAAGCATATCCATATCACAGAATATTTTGCAGCTATTAAAAAAGGAGGCTATGGATTTGTGATACTTAATTGGAGAAATGGTCACAATACATTACTAATGAACATGTAAGAGCAGTTTGTATGGCATGAACTCACTTTTGAGAAACAAGGGAAACCGTGCTTGCACACATATGTGCAGGCCCATGAGGAAGGAGTGGGAGTGAACACAACATGTTGTGGAGATTTGGTATCTCAGTAGATGGGTGCCCAGGGCAGACTGTGCATTTATCTCTTGCCTGATGTCTTCTTACATCAGCTCTGTCTTAATTTTGTCTTATTAAACCAAGAAAGTAAAATAAAATTAAAGTTACCAGGAAGTAGCAGGGGGCAGAATGGTAAAAAAGGAGAGAGGTGTTTCTATTTAGAGCTCCATTAAAAATTATGTTTTTTTCCTTTATTTTTAAATATATTTTTAATTTCGCAAAGAATTTATGTATATATTTTCTCTGTAAAGCACAAAAATTTAAGAATTTAGATAAGCCTAAAGTTCTCTTTAATCACACCACTTAATCTCAGTCTCTCCACTCCTCCCCCAGAAGCAAGCACTGCTATTAATTTTCTAAGTATACTTCCTGATCTTTCTCTTGCATTTACACACTATTATATGCACCCATTAAAATGCAAAATATTATGTTGAAGTTTCCTTTGTTTCATAAATGGTTGCATAATCCGTATGCCATTTTGCAACATAATGCTTTTCATTTAACAATATTTGTCAGGAACTTCTCTCCAAATCAGTTCAAAGTAATCCATCTCATTTTTTAAATTACTGAAGAGTATTCCATTATATAATGATAACATAATCTACTTGGATCTCCTTCTTTCTGTTGGCATTTAAGATGTTTCTAAATTTTTGTTATTAATAAATGATGTTTGATGAATACTCTTAGCCAGGTGTCCTTGCACATGTGCAAATCCTGCTTCAGGTTACGCCACACACCTAGAAGTGGGACTGACCTCTAGTAGGATTGTACACTTAAAATGTCCTCAGATATTGACACATTTCTCTTCAAAGTGGATGGACAACTTTGCAAAAGCACTTAACTTCCCACTAGTTCCTATGTTATCAAATGTTTAGCTTCTTGCCAATCCCATAGGTTAAAAACCCAAAATATCAAAAGACTTAGTTTGTATTTCTCATGTTACTAGTGAAGCCGAGCTCTTTTTAAAAGGCCATTTCCTTTTTATTTTATTTTATTTGTGAATTGTTTTCATATTTGTTGATCCATTGGGTTGAACTTTTCTTTTACTGATATTTTGGAATCTTATTATATTAAATACTAATCTTCAGTCTGATTTATATAATGAAAATGTTTTTCCTGAGTGCCCCCACTGCACTTTAACTTTGCTATTGGTGTGTTTTGTTGTGGTTTGAAATTCCCCAACCCCACCCCCCCACCTTAGAAATGTGTTTCTCTCATATGCCTTCAAATGCAGCAGTTTAATGTTGAATATGGTATTGGTAGTTATGTTCCATTTTTGGTTCATGATCAAATGTCAAAGGTTCATCTTTATTATTACTTTTTTCCAAGAACAGCTTTTAACTTATTGATAAGGTCTTGTCTTATATTTATTTTCTATCACTTAATATCTCTCTCAAAATAAATTTATTTTCTTTCTACAGACTTTCTTTGGGTTTATTTTGCCTCTCTCCCCCATTTTATAAATGCATCTTAACTTAAATTCATGTTTTAATTTCTTCCAAGTGTCAGACACAAGCAATTAAGAACAAGTAAAAGTCTTTGCACTCTTTGGAATTTAAGAATTTGATTTCTCCAAAGATTCTGTCCTTTGCAGTTCCTCTGTTGTATTCAAGGCCACAGAAATGCAGAGTGTGGCTAGAGCTGCACCCCAGGACACTCACCCTCCCCAGATCCTTTTCTCTGTCTTTTCTGTTCTTCTCTTGCAGACATCTTTTTCTCTTTGCGCCTCTGTCGGAGTGCTGTTTTAGGGTCAGTAATCCAGGCTTGATAAACAAACTGAAGGGAGAAAGTTCAATTATTTTCTGGCTTTTTTAATAATTTAATTAAAAGAAAAGAGACCAACACCAAGCTTCCTGACTTTTGGAAACATTATTTTTTTCTGCCAACACAAACTAAATACCATCTCCAATATCCTTTCTTTTCCCACCCCCGTATTCTTTCAAATGCTGAGCTGACCTGTGCTATTTTCATTATCATGAAATAATAGATGGAAACAGATTTGTAGGAATATATTTCATTTGGTATCACAGACAATCATGAGAAACTTTGGGTATATACAAACCAGCATTTTTTCCAGCTCCCCCGGTACTACCACCATTTGTGATACTTAACTATTGATCTTTCCCATTACACACAATGGAATAAACTGGAGGTCTCACTAAGTATCAATAGAGTAATGTTCTTCCATCATAAATAAACTCTGAGTAGAAAACAAAATAGCATCTTTTACTGGCTTACGCTGGGAAACAGTTTTGCACATTTGATACCTTCCCTTGTGAATAACAGCTATTACCAGCAACTTGAGAAAGGGCTTTGCAAATTGATTAGTATTTGGAGAGGAAAAATACTGTGATATTAAGATTAAGAAGTTATTGCAGATGGTATGGAAGGAAAACTTGAGTTTTTGGTTGCCTTTTGTCATTTTCATTCAAGAGCTGAAAATAGTTGCAATAGTATATTATTATAACCGATAACCATGATAGACCCATGATGAACAGCCCGCCCACTGAGAGTCATGCAGAAGGAACAAAAAGAAAACCTTGATATACAAAGTCAGCCACCTAGAACCACGAAGCCAAGCAGGCATGCGCCTCATGCACCCGCAGACACACCTGGGTCTCAGGGAAGCTGGGTTTTCTGTTCTCATCAGAGAGGTAAAGGAATATTTTGCAGGGTCGCTTGTAGACCCAGGCACTTTCAATTTATTGTATGTAATGTTCAGATTTCTGGGATCTTTGAAAAGAACTGTTTAAGGAAACCATGGGCACTGCGTTGTCAGTAAAATTTAAGAGATATCTGTAGTACTATCAACAATAAAAATATATTTTAAAAATTTAAGAGGGAATCAATGTTTCCATATATGGAAATGTAAAGGTCATAGGTTATTAAGAAAGAACATGACTTGTCACTGGTAGAAATCTGAATCTTAAGGGCAATTAATGTAAATATATTATTATTTTTTATTTCTAAATAAAAAACCCAGGAGGCAAAAAAAATCCTATTTTATGCCCCAAATATTTTAAAAAATGAGATAAACTGAAATTTGAAGAAGGATCAAATAAAGGAATTTATGGTAGATGTTTATTGAGCATGTTAATTGGGAAGTCTAGCAAGAATATCTCATTAATAAGCAAACTTGCTTCCGCAAAACATTGATTCTTTTTAAAAATCTATTCTGCCAAATGTATATAAAATTTCAAGCTTAAGAGCAAAATATGGTGACATTTTATTTTAAAGTTATTAGAATCCTCTTTCTAGAGAATGCAAGAATCCCAAAAATAAAAAATAAAAAAATTCAGGATCTGCAAATGTTATAAGTGCACAACTGGATACATTTTTCTCCTCTGAAGAAAATGAAACCTTTGGGCTGGAGGGTGAGAAGAGGAGGTGCTTTGATTAGACTGAAGAGGTCTTGGGGAAATGGTGAGGACCACTGAAATTTGACTGTGTTTAAAGGGAACTCCTGGTTCTACATATGACACCTAAATGATTAAGACTACTGTAATAATGTAAGAATTTCTTATTGTAATAAGAATTTAGATAATGCAAATAAGAGGGAAGAAGGGAAGGGGAAAGAATCATATGGCACTCTTTATTTGTAGGTAAATTCTCTTAATGCTGATATTTAGAAATACAAATATTTTAGAGTTCCAGGAACATCTGACAGAGGGTCAGTTTCACTTAAGTCCAACTGTGTCAGGAAAAAGTTGATAATGAAGGTGGAGGAGGAAACATCCCATTTCTTACTGAGTCAAGGAATGGAATTTTCTTACTGAAACTTCTCAATTCTTACTTGGTGGCTGTACTACCATCCATTTGATGGGTCTCCCTAGGGAATCAGACCTGAGTACCACTCACCATAAGTAGAAAATGCATGGAAATGTCTTTATTGACCTCTGGCTTCTCCAAACTGCACTGCCACTGGATTCCCAACTTTATCTTACATTTTTTTCTTAAATTTTATTATGCATTATTAAGGAAAATGGAATTCATTTTACAGAACACTTATTATATAAAATAGAATTTAATCTTTAAAACAGGAGAGAACTTCATTGACATAGAAGATCCTTAACTGAAACTGGTTAAGTTTCATAAACTGCCCTTTAATTCAGGTGTGGTCCAGGGCTTTCTTTATGTTGTCTGTAAGAAGAGATTTTTTAAATAATAGGATTTAAAAAAAATAGTAAGATAGTTACATTGTAATCTTTCACAGAAATTCTTTTACATGGATGGAGAGACTCATAGAATAGAGAAGAAAGAATCCGAGGGAAGTGGCAACGGTGAATATTAAACTAATATGCAGGGACCTAGAGTAGATCCTGCTACTCAAGGGGGTCCAGCTGCTTGCACTTCACCCAGGAGTTTGAGAGAAATACAGAATTTCAGATACCACCCAGGACCTGCTGAATTTAAATAACCTGCATTTAAATAAGATCCTCAAGTGAACTGTGAGAAACACTGGTCTTGGTCATTATCCAAACCATTTGCTTAACACCGAGGAGCATAAAGACCTAAGCGTTTTCGTGCTTGCCTCAGATTAGGTCAAGAGAAACAGCTTTCTTTCAAGTACAACAAGAGTAACTCACTGCCTATGATTTTCAGTAATGAAGGGACGACAGCATAGGTAGCTGGATATGAACAGTTATTCAGCTCAGTACCTGGGAAGGAGCAGCTGCGCAGACTGCACACAGCAGCACCGTCTAGGAAGGAGGCGTGCTGAATTCCCAATGAGAAATGGAAAATGATGTCCAATTTAGGAAGATGGAGAATTGACAGGTAGCCAGGAAGGAGGTGGAGCAAACTGAATCTTTTATTGGCTTACTCGTAATTTAACCAGCTTTCTGAGAAAAATTATACTTTTCACACATCATAACTGATGCATGCAACCAGATATGACCCTTTTCAATTGAGATGTGACTTAGACAAAACTACAAAAAGGACAGAAATAGATGTATATCTGCATTTTCTCTTCCTACTTTTCGATAGGCTCTGGTGTCAATGGAAAAACGAGAATCAAATAATATGAAATTTGGCTTCTCAGAACTTTTTATGGAAAACTTTGTCTAACATTTTAAATTCTTAGAATTCCTTCATTGCTCGATCTATAGAACAGGGAAAATGCAGATGTAGCAACAAGGGTCTGCTTGTCTAAAGATCTACAGAGCAGAGGGTCACACACCACACACCAGTAAAACATCAAATACCTTTGCAGCTCTGATTAAATACTGAAGAATAGTTTTGGGAAGTTTAATGACAGACTTTGGCAAGGCTAAAATGGCTGATGCAAACTTCCCAATAGCTCTCTACAAAGAAGGACAAAGCAAGAGTAGTTAGTAGAAAAAAAACAAAAACTAGTAATTTAATATATGATGTCAGCATGAGTTTGTCTCTACAATTACACCAATTAGGCTCAAATGTGCCAGTCACTGAAGCTAGAATAAAAGTGTGCTTATGTTAGAAAGAAAGAAGATAGTCAAACGTTGCACATAATCCATGAAAATAGTGAAGATGACCTCGGTCTCTCCTTTGCTGCATGATGAGTTAGAACAAGAGTCATTAGAACAAAAATAAACAAGTCAAGTCGTTAGTATTTGACAAGCCAGCTGCACACATGCACACAGACACAGTCATCTGGAAACACACTAGGTTAGCAATGGGGCCAGTGAGAAAGCATCAGAGCAAGGGGTCTCCGTGAATAATTTAGTTCTTCAGTGTCACTGGGAAAACGGGTGGATGTATCCTGCCAGCTTGAGAAGACCTGGCCAGCAAACTGACAATAGCCTCTTCAAGGACACAACATGTAATTCTAGGTGCTTGTAGTATAACCAATGAAAACTAACTCCTAATATGTGGCTCTTTCCTAAAATCTATATACATATAAATCTATATCAAGCTTTCATTCCATATGTAACTCTTCCGACAAATCATCATGTTTAGGTAGCACTGATTATACATTCACTGGGTACACTATACTTAGGCTAATGAGCTATACAACTGAGACTGGTGCAGCAAGTTCTGGGGAGAAAAGGGCAGTTGAGTTGGAAAAAAATCAGAGCTGTGCTAGATACTTTTATTGTTTCAATAACTTCTCAAATCGTTAGCAATATAAATAAAACTTACTTTCAAAAAAAGCAATATTTACATGACCATTTGTTTTCAAACAAAGCATGATCAACTATCTACATATTGAAATATAAGTCCACTCAAGTAATCCAAAGCAAGGACAGAGAAGTCTTCTTCACCTCCCACTTGCAACAGAAAAATAAAGTTCACCTAAGGAAGTTTAATGTTTTTGTTGGTAGCATTAGAAACATTTTGGATACAAGTGAATGAAGACCCGACTGGAACAGTGTTCTTGTGTAGTAGAAACTATGGCAATGTTGAGAGCAAGCAGCATTAGTTTAATGAGGAAAAAACAATTTCAGATGTAGGTCAGAAGCTCTAACACATATGAACATGGCAGAAGTCTAGGCTTTAGGCTTTTAAGCATGATCTGTCAAAAAAACCAAACAAAACTCAATTAGCAAAGAACATGATTTCCCAAATCCCATAGAAAGCTGACTTTCTTGGAGGTTCTTCGTCTTCCTTTTTTAATTCTTCCTCTTCCTCCTCTTCACTATCCGTTTCAAACAAATAATAGTCTCCACTCCTGACCACTAAGCAAAACAAAATATTTACTTACTTCTTGAAAGAGATACAAGATAATCAGGGGATTATTAATGAAATCCCCCCCCAAAGATACACATAAATTGCCCATAAAAGGACTACAGCAAGAGACATTGATAGAGAGGAAAAAAACAAGAGATGAAGAGGATTCATTCTGGGCTATGCTACGTGTTGTTGGCATGACTGAGTCTACAGAGCATGAAGGCCTTGTCTGTGCCATGTAAGAGAATTGGCCACTACTGGGTTGATCTGGTATTTTCTTCCTTCTTCATTGTAAATGTTATACAGATGTATCAGATCAACTCTGCAGCAACCAGTTTTGTTACCAAGATGACCAAAATAACTGAAAACTATTTTGCAATTCAGCAATTCTGGTCTTTTAGACAAGGCTGAAGTAAAGTGGAAGGCTTGGTGTTGTCTGAATGGGTCCAAACTGTTGTAGAAAACCAATCAGGAAGATTCAGGACCAAGAATCTGTGTCACCAATCTTCTACTTCACTTTATACTGTGCAGACCTGGCTTCCCCACACGTCACACAAGGGGCACAAATATGGCAAGACATTTGAAAGAGTTGATTTTTAAAAAAATAACACATTGCCATGAGGAAAAAATGGGTGGGCAACATTAAAAAAGAACACAACCACAATAATGCCACCACCACCACCACTCTGGCTGTTTCTACACGGAGCATGGGACAGACTAAGGCACGGCAGACATGGTCCGTACAGTTTAGTGCTGTTAGACTTCTGGTCAACCAGGAACTCCCCAGTCACTTACTGAAATCTGAGGAGACCTGTACTGAGCATAAGACACCAAGCACAAACAGTATAGATCATCCTTGCCTTGCTTAATACTTTCCCTGCAAGAACATATTGCTGTGCTAAGAGTTAGGATTAGAGAGAGCTAAAATGTCCAGAGATTTATAGGAATTTGAGGATCACATTTTTTTGTCAGTTTGATCGTTATTTTAAATTTATCAGAGAAAAGAGACCCAGCATATATATTTCTGATGCTACAAGAACTGTACCATCCTTGCAGGAAAACATTAATACTTTCAAGTTATGTTCAAGACTTCAAATGCTGAGTTTTCTTTTGGATAACATAACATGATGTGTCCAGTTATATTTTGGACTTAAACATTGCAAGGTAATGGAAAACCTTGGCTTGTTTAAAATTAGTTGCTTGAATATCACTAACATGGTCAAAAGGTAAATAATTTTGCCCATGATTTCAGACATATCTGAGGCCTCCATCCATGAAGACGCAGAGGGAATGAATTGGGCCTTATATCCTTGAACAGAAGCACTGTGATTTGTTATTTTTATTTTGAAGAAATAACCAGGCCCAGAGTACTGGGTCCAGGCCTGAGGAAATAAATGCAATATAACATAAGGTAAGAGTAAGCAAGAACAAACCAAAGTTACAGCATTACGTTTGACAGTGAGAAGACCATTAAAGTAATGCCTCAATGTAAGCTCAGAGATTTGCAGGAAAGTTACATGGACTGTACGTCACATGGTCATTTGGTAAAAACAGAGTATCAGATTGAGCATTTTACCCTCATTATAGTCTCTAAAATCAACAGTAGCTTAAATTGTATTCAATCATACCTTCTATAACTTTATCCATGAGGACACTGTGAGCCCTCAGGTAGTCATAGCATTGATTTTGTAATTTGAAAAACTACTGATTTGTATGTGAGAGGTAGAACAAACACATTACAAAAAGAAAAATGTTAAATATTTTCTATTCTTTACAAAGTGTTATTGACATAAACTAGGAAAATAACAGAGAATATTTTCTTCAGTGCTATCTGCTAATAATGAGTAGAGCTCTTACATATGCCTTTGTTAGTGCAGATAGAGATCCTTCCTCCAGCCTGTGTCCATATACGTATTACGGATGCCAATGTTATTACTGAACAACTAAGCATGAAAATAAATTTTAAAATCCCATCCTCCCAAAATGGGCCCTTTATTTCCGATATTTAAATATAAAGTGAGACTTGGCATTGATTTAGACAGAATTAAAGTGACAAGAAAACACACTACACTGAAATGGAAGGTATCATTGAACAGCAATGATGCAATCGCATGTGTGCACATAGGTATGGAAGTGGGAGGTTTGTCACCTGCATCTATGTTAAGATCTCGAATGCTGACCAATAATATGAACAACACAGCAACATTATTATACTGCCAATGGATTTACACAAGAGTATTCCAACTACACTTATTTTTATGCTTGACACCACTAAGAAATATCTACTTGGAAGCCCAGTGACTTTTAGAGAAATAGCGCTTTCAATAAAGTGCTTCCAGATCTGAATATAAGTTTTGGAGCATGTCATAGTGTATAAAATAAATCACATGTTCATTCCTTTCCTTTCCTCAAAAGCCTGTAAAGAAAATATATTTTTGTAGAGAAAAATTTAACACCATGCTCAGAATATGATTCCAACCTATGAATAGCACACATTCGTGCATTATTGCATCATAAGGTATTGTAACGAGGCACATTTAGTTTAATACCAGTCTTTAAGAACTTGATATAATGAGGGTGAAATGAATCAGAAAATCTAAAGACAATACCCTTCATAAGAAGTTCTTTAAATTATTCCCAACTTGTAAGATCATTATCAAAGACCATATCCAAATCCTTCCAAAATGCAACATTTAGATGAGAAAGGAAACACAACCATAATGATTGCAATGGGAATTTATCCCAGCTGAAAAAACAAAACACTTAGTATGACACAATTTTGAAATGGATAGGTCTCTTTAAACTCGCAAAGAACCCTTTAAAAACAGAAAGATAGGCATAGTTTACTTGTGACTTGATAGAAATGGGCACACAGTGCAATGCATTGTTAGATTATCAGCATGACTAACATGTCAATGGGCAATAAATTAGAGTCACAGAGAATTTCACCTTGAATTTTGCCTTTTGACTTGGGCAGAAAATAAAATAAAACTCTTTACAACAGATGGATTTTTTTCTGCCACAATGCTAAAATTCAATATTTGGGATTAAATTTATTTACATCCACACATACTGAGCAAATTTTGAATATTGCTTTATTAAATTGGTTTACCGATTTAAAAAAAATATTTCTAGAATCAGAGAAGCTAATACCAGTGTCTTAGGTGACACTAGGAATTAAATATGGGAAAAGATTCTGATCAATTTGATTCTCTACTGATTCTAAATATCCCACTAGTAGAGTCTCTCCAATCATCATGTGATGGAATGAGCCTTGATGATATTCCTTGTCTGATTATATTAGCTACAGTTATTAAAACACAGAACAAGACATAAAAGACTGAAGATATTATAAGTAATTTTCAAAATAATTAATAATTCCTTAATTTCTAATACATTTAAAGAGGGATGGATTCAAAGGGATCATTCCATTAAAATACCATTGGCCAATACTGGGTGATAGATAGTTCTTTTGCCAAGCAGAACAAATATAGCCACAGTGTACCATAATTACTCATTATTTTTTTATGCTCAGGAGGGAAAAGCACTAATTCCATGTGGCTATCAAGTACTGCTTTTCAAAACTGTTTTTTGACTCCTCTTAACTGGTCCTGGCTGAGCTGCAGGTGCTCTGAGGCCACACGCTGTGAGCCTTTTTAAAACTAGGGAGGAGGCAGAACTAAAAAGTAAATTAATTTTAAGTTGTTCTCATTTTTATGTTTAATAAAGTGTAAAAATTCCTCACATGCAAATAAAATCTAAGCTCTGGGAATGAGGGTAGGGGAGGCTCATTGGCATCCACGCCTAGTGTCTTACAAGAGGGTCACGAACACTGTGAACATAATGATTATCCTTAAATCAGGGTCCCAGGAGGCACAGAAACTTATTTTTATTAAGGGTTTTAAGCCATAAAACAAATACACATCAGCAGGACTCTAGACCTCAGAAGTGGATAACATAGCAGTCAATGATTCTTTCCTTTCTGAGCCCGTAAATGGTGATCAAGCTTGGCTTTCTTCAGCCAGCATGTAATCACTAATTTCTCTGGAAGATTCTGTATACAGGCTCAGAGAGTCATTCATATCTCAATTTTCCTATACTCCGACCCCCTATCAAGTCACAAGGATCAAACCATGCATGAAAACACACAGGCCATGGGGACGCCTGAATTCTGGTCAAGGATATAAGGGTTAGAACTGACGAAATTGTAAGAGGATCGAGAAAACCTACTGGAAGCATGATCAACCCAAGGCCGCCACCACTGCTTTTTTTTGCCCTTGGCTTTCTGTTTGTCTGCTTCTCCTAAAATAAAATATGTCCAAATATTAATTCTTACAAAGCGAGAAAACAAATTTTGAAAACCACGCTAAAAACAACTCAATTGTCAAAATCTAGATAAGTTGCAAAAGTACATCAGAGGTCAGGAAAAGGAACTATATGGAATCTGAAAGATTTACATGTATTAGCAATTGATTTCACAAGGTAAATACTGTGTTCTATTCACATTATGCCACATTTCCATTTTCTTTTTAGTAACAGAAAAAAAATATTTAAAAAGGTATTATCTGTCAAAAATGCATTTCACACTAATTTTTTTTGAATCAACAGAAAAAGCATCACCCAAAATTTATAGCACAATTCAGTGGCAAATAATTTGTTAAAACCATATGTTCCTATAGTCAGACATTTTTCTTGCGATTATTTGAATATATGGTTGAAAAAATATGTTTACTAGTGATTAATAGATACTATCATGCATTATTTCTTCATTCCCTCTAAATAAAAAAGCATACAAACATTTATAAGAAGACCTTTTCAAATTTGCTGGGTATAATTTAGCTATCATTAGATATCATGAATACATTTAAATATAAATATCATTAAATGATACTTTAACTACCATTATTTAGACACCACATAAAATATGCATATATACTTAGTTTTCATATAATATTCATAGAAACCAAAGATTACAGTAGATTGCATATCTGAAATATCTTCCCTAAAGGAATAAATTAAGCAAATTTATGCCCAATTCCTTCAGAAACACATCTGTGACTCAGAGGCAGGTTACATATTGATTTAAGTTGTTTTGCTGAAGAGAAGATACTTGTAAAGTCATGGATTCATTAAATGTGTACTTCATGAAACAAATAAAGGTATCCCATTCACAATGGAATTTAAACTTGTCAAGTTAAAAAATACATTGATAATATTGGCAAAATGAAAATTAACATTATTTTACAGCCCTACCCAATATCATGCTATTATTCAATATTAAAGTACTTGAGCAAGAGGGAAATGTCTCGACATACTTTCGTCATCCTCTTCAGAGAGTTTTTGGATGTCTTGGCCTTCCCCTGACTCCTGGGTCAAGCTCAGCATCCTCTCCTTACCCTTTTTGTATTTCTGTTGCCTGGCCTTAATGCGATCCATCCTGAAAGATGCAAGAGCATCAGCAATGCCAAGAACACGTCCGCAGTTATCCTATGGTCATACTTTGGGTTTACACTTTTATGTACATAGCTAAAAGCATGAACACAGTGGTCGATATTTTGGATTGTGAATGGTTTCTTATTAGAAACAAGTATCTCCATTTTTTTATATACTTACGCTAATTTTTACTACACAGATGCAAGCCTTAATAATATGACTGATAATAATTTGCTAAAGTTTGATATGTAATACTTTATGTCTACTTATACCGTGTACCATAGCTGTCTGAATGCAGCATATTAATCTATACTATAATAAAAGCCTAATATGCTAAGTGTCTGACTGTTTGACCATTTGACCAGTCACTATGACACACACTGACCATCAGGGGGCAGATGCTCCAAGTATTTGGTTAGCTTGCTGCTGGGGTCTGGCTGAACGGGACTGGGTGAGACGGGCTGGACACCCCCTGGAGCCCTCCCATGGTTCCTCCCTGGCCCTGATCATGCACCAGTGGGGTCCCTCAGCCTGACCTGTGGGGATTGGGCTAAAACCAGCTCTCCAACATCCCCCAAGGGGTCCTTGATTGAGAGAGGACTCAGGCCAGGCTGAGGGACCACACCAGTGCACGAATCTGTGCACCAGGCCTCTAGTGAAATATGAAGTCCTTTATTCTCCCAGGTTTTGCATTTTTAAATAATATCTGTCTACCTTACATGGTTGTTGTGAACATCAAATGACAAAAATATGTGAATGTGAGAACTGTTGTAAATAGCAAGTCGCTTATAAAATGTTAATAAGTATTTTGCTAGATCATATGCTTCTTCTCTATTTCAAATCTAATCTCTTATTGGTTCTGGACAAATGTATTACTGAATCTTTAATTATTGACTTAGTACCTTTATTTTGTGTGCTTATTTAGGAAGTCTATTTAGAAACTGCAATGTTGAACTCTATTTCCTAGGTCTGCCCTCCTGAAATGTTTCATTGTTTAATTCAGTTTTTTACAATTCTGGATATATTGCTCAAGAACTGGTTTAAGCACCATTTCTCCTTTGTGCAGCGAAAACATTTTCAGTTTATCTTTTGCAATGATCACTGTCTTCATTCTTTTTTATTCTGACCTTCTATCACTTAAGCAAATGAAAAAATTCAGTGAAGTGAATTACAGTAACAGGCCTCACTTATGGGGACACATTCTAAATGTGGGTCCAAATTTGTTATTTCTCTAGACCTGATTTAGGTATTTAGAAACAACATTAGCAACAGTTACACTGTATCACACTATATAGCTCATATATGTGAGTGTAAAAATAACCATGCCATGGAATACGTGTAATTTGTACTAGCAAATATTTTTGCATGGGTAAAAATGAGGTCAGAATGCAATGAACTAGTTTAAGCAAACTCAGGGAATTTTTCTCGTGTGCTGACTTCTAGGCTGTCAGCTCTTAAACTTGCCCTCCAAACGTGAAGGGCTACCGACCCTCAGAAGTTCCACTCATTGCTGGAAATCTCACTCGAAGAAAATTCTTTACAATGTGCCAAAAATAAACAAACAAACAAAACCCCATGGAATTCAAAATTCTCAAATTTCTTGGGTGAAGTCAGTCCATGACTCAACTTCTCCAGGATGCTCTGTTGGAAAAGGTCTTGAACTGAATATAGGGAAGGATGGGTTGCATTTCTAGAGCTGTCTCTAGTTAGTTGTGAATTTTAAATGATCTAATACTGTGGGTCATCGGTTTCTTCCTGAAGAGACTGGATTATATTATCTCTAAAGATCCTTCCAGAGCCAGAACTCTGCATTTATTCCCTTAACCCACAGGTGTGATGATTATTTACTCCAAGTGCCTGGCACTGTGAAGGGCGCTGTTTCATTCATTACCTTGTTCAATCTTTCTAAAAACCTCAGGGAGAATTGTCAGCCCTAATTTAAAGCAGAAAATTAAAATCCAGAGAATGTGAATGACTCACTCAAGTTATCAAAGTAAGCAACCGAACTAAGCCTTGACATTGGCCTTACCCAAGCCGGCTCCCTTTCTACCACATTGTAGCCAACTTTCTTTTTAATGACTTCCATGACCAGCCTATCAGGCACACCAGTAAATACCTGGGAAGTTGTGAATCAACTAGAGTAGTGGTTCTCAACCTTCCTAATGCCGCGACCCTTTAATACAGTTCCTCATGTTGTGGTGACCCCCAACCATAAAATTATTTTCATTGCTACTTCATAACTCTAATTTTGCTACTGTTATGAATCATAATGTAAATATCTGATATGCAGGATATATTTTCATTGTTACAAATTGAACATAATTAAAGCATAGTGATTAATCACAAAAACAACATGTAATTATATATGTGTTTTCCAATGGTCTTAGGCGACCCCTGTGAAAGGGTTGTTCGACCCCCAAAGGGGTCGTGACCCACAGGTTGGCGGTTGAGAACCGCTGTTCTAGAGAGAGAGCTGAGAGTGTCTGAATGGGATCATACCAACCAACACTACAAGGAACAGAGGAGAGGAAAATAAAGCATCCTTACTGCCTCTTCAGCTGATCCATTGACTTTTTCTCTTCCTCAATTCTTGCTTTCACAGCCTTTACAATTGTGGCCTGGAAAAGTTCAGCCCCTCTAAAGGAAAATTGGAAACAGAACAAATTAGTATTTCTAGTAATATAGAACCCCTAAAATAACTATAAGGGTTCGAAAACATTTCTTGTTGGGCTGTAGACTGGAGTTTCCTGGCCCCTTCTGAGCGGACAAACATGGTACAACCTCCCCCAGGACGGCGTGGCTGCTCACAACCTTGAGAGAAACTGAAATGGTTTGTGTTTCTTAAAACATGAAAAGCCATGCACCGCTTCAAACCTGTCCCACAGAACGTTATACCTAAGGTTACTCACCTGACCTTATTCTAGTTGTTCCACTAGGGAACACTTGCAAGAGTGAGTTCAGATTGGTTTTCTACTCAATACGTAAGGACGAGTGCAAAGTTGAATTGCAAGCCCCATCAACTGGGTTTTCAGTCTCTTGCCTCTTTGATTCTATTCTTTCTATCCTTCCCCTCCCTTCTGCTTTTTCTCACATTTCAAGCCAACTTAAGGGTCCCCATAGATCTCATCAACCTCTCTTAATATCCTCAGCTCTCTCCCATCGTCACAGGTCACAATCGCTTGGCATATGGCAATTCTGCAGATCTCAGTGGTGTGCCAGCCCTGTGCTTGGACAGGCTATCATCAGGGGTGCAGAAACGCATGGTTGGCCGACTAGCCACTGCACCACACTCTCTGGAAGCTTGTCTGCTCCCCTCCAGTGGCTATTTCACACTTCTTACCCTTTTCTCAAATCCTGAATTCTGCCAATGGCTCTTCACTCCTAGTAAACGGCCTAGCTTCCTTCTTCCCAGAGAGAACATAAGTCATGAGCAAGTATTTGCTCAGCTTCCCGCCACCTATCCTGTGGATACCCTTTCTCGGTGACAGAGAAAGAGGGGACGTTCTCCTGCCTAAGGCCGCCTGTGCTCAGGTCCCTTCCCCACCTGCAGCCTGAGGGACTCCATCCTTCCCTTTTCTCCTTCTCTTCCTGCATTTTCAACCTTCCCACTGCCACTAAAACCTGCTTATAGGCATGCAAACATTCTCAAATCTTAGAAAAAGAACCCATGTACCTCACACTTTCCTATGTACAGCCTTGCATTACTGCCCCAGGATAGTCAAAGATCTTGCATCACTGTCTCCAAGCCTTTACTTTTTAAAACATGTGCTTACTGAGGTGACACTGATTAATAAAATTCCATAGGTTTCGGGTATACAATTCTACAATACATCATCCGTATATTGTATTGTGTGTTCACCACCCCAAGTCAAGTCCTCTGCCTCCAAGCCTTTACTTTCAACCTTGGCTCACTGGTGTCTGGTTCTGATTCTCACCTGTCAAGGTCACTGATTGCGCTGTTCAGTTGGCTAGTGTCTCTGATACGGGTGCAGCAGTCTAGGGGGTCACGCACCTAGCCATCTCGATGGCATTCCTTTTAATTCTTAGTCCTCTTCCTAGTCTTTCCCCCTAAGCCTACAAGATCAGGGGCAAAAACTGAGAGAAGCGTGGAGACTAAGAAGTCTGCCCTACCTCGATGCCAGGATCTGTGAAGCTTTTATGTCCGCCACAACGTGTAGGAAGTAGTAACTCATGAAAACTCTTCTCTGCAGCAGGAGGAAGGCAAAGCATATGCTGTCCCAAATGATTCCTGCTTCCCCACTGGGTAGTTTACAGGAGGAATCAGCATCCGCTGAGGCAAAAAATTAAAATAATTAAAATTAACGTCCATTTTTTTCTGTTATTTTATAAAACCTGTGTGTGATCAGGCTTGGGAAATCACATAGACATTCTGATCCATCAATCCATCAACACACTTACGAGTTGATTTATTTACGAGCAAGGCCATGCACTTAAAGTCCAATATGAACATTGATCCATGAAGCGAACTCTTGACAACGTAAAGCGCAGGAAGGGCTCTTTGCTAAGGAAGACTCCTGAGTGTTCCTTTCTTTTAGGGAGAGAGGGACTCCTTTCCCCCCAACCCCCAACAAAGGCCATAAAGAAATAATGACTGCATGTCTCAATGCCAGAGGCAATGCTCTGGCACAAAATAAAACACCCTTTCTGGAAACGGGCTTTCGCCAGAGGTAGGCAGCACACTGGGGCCTATTAGAAGAAAGGGTCTCAACAGCACATCTGGTCCTCAGTCAAAGCAAATCCCCTGTGACTCTTCATCCTCCGCACAGTATAGCCTGGGTTAGCAGCTGCAGTGGGGGAGCGTCATGTTCAAGCTGCCCCCATTGTAGGCACCGGGGAGGACCGTGTGTGGTGTTGCCCTGGGTGCTGATGCAAGAGGCAGAGAGATGAAAATGGGACTTCTGCCTCTGTCTTGGTGGGAGTGTAACTCCAGAAAATCTGCAGCTCTTCCCACTTGTTTCCTGAGTTTGAGGTTCTGTGAACTTCCAGAGGAGAAAAGAACATGGAAGTCAGAATTACATTGATGCCCGAAGATTCTAACTGTACACAACCACAGGTTTGAGTGGGCATCTGTAACTCTTCCTAATCATAATTCAAAATGTTCAGGGAGCTACTACAGGCAACACCCAGCCTCCAGACCTGCCAGGATTTAGGATGTTTTTAGATGACAATCCACGATGTCCAGAATAGGAGCATTTCCTTGTTATGGACAATAGAGTCATAATGTACTGCAATCCTATAGCCTCCATGTACAGATCAAATTGAACTCCATTTTTATCTCTCTCTCTCTTTTTACATGTTTTGGCCCAACGTTTAAATTATAACAATACAGCTGTCCTTCCCTCTTTGTTCTTCCATTCCCAAATATGCTTCTCATACTTACGCATTTTATAGCCTTTGACTGTGCAGGCCAGGCTGAAAGCTTGGATCAACCAGCAACTATTTTTAACCAATTTTTCGATGTATCCACATGCTCCTATCTGAAAAACAAATGGAAAAGGCAAATTCTGAAATTCTGCACCCAGAAAAAAAAGCTTGATGTCTTGTGATCCTAACAGGTGCAAGAATTCATAAAGTCTCAGTGCCAATGACTGTGGGAGGTCCTGACAC
Organism: Myotis lucifugus; assembly: GCF_000147115.1. Lineage (NCBI taxonomy): Eukaryota > Metazoa > Chordata > Mammalia > Chiroptera > Vespertilionidae > Myotis > Myotis lucifugus. The sequence goes on from NW_005871106.1 coordinate 5,494,690, forward strand.
GTAAAATTATAGTCACCACTGGGTGGTGCTATGAATGCTTCCGGAGCACCATCATTTCCCAGGGAAAATTAGACCCAATGAGTAAAGGAAGCATCTTCAAGGTGATGTTTGCTGCACTTGGAAGCACCTCTCTTTTCAAAGAGGAAATCTTGGATTATCATAGAAACAAGCTGAACTCTGTGATCGTGAATGGGTAAGCACTGACTCTAGGACTTTGATTTTAGTCCAGTTATTTTCCTGGCCTGTCAGGTCATATGAAACCTATGCTCTTTTCCAGGACATTAATCACAAACATAAGCTGCATGATATATGGTTCTTAGAAATAGGAGCTGCCTTTTTCTTTTTTTTTTTTTGCCAATTCTCTGGGTAAAGGAATATGTTTTTTGTTGATTTGATTTTTTGTCTCATAACAATGCTTTCTTGTCATGTATTACACATGAATTATTGTAAGCCAACACATAAAAGTGATGGCTGAATTATGCAGATTTCTTGGGGACATGTGAGATAGGAGAATATAATTAGAATTTGCTCCCAAATCAGCAGTAACCCAGCATCAGTACATGCTTTTTGAATTCACATTTCAGTCCTACACAGCCATGCTTTTGTTCAGGTTCCCAAGTTGGGAATATTCTCCCTGCCTTGTCTACCTGGACACCCTTCAATCTCTCTTTCAAGTCTCTGATGGGTTCAAATGGCATCACCTCTAAGAAGCCTGTCCCCAACTTATCTAGGCAATATATGAAGTACCCCTTTTTTGTTTTATTTTCCTGAAGCCTTGTGATAATTAGCATCAAAAGATCATATAAGTATAAGAAGGTCTATCTTTCCTTTCAGAATGTGAGTTCCTTGAGGATAAAATTTGAGTGCTATATATTTTTAGCTCTTCAAGATATAAAACAGTGCCTAGCAAAAAAACAGTGCAATTTAGGTTTATAGAATGAATGTATGAACTTTGTAGACAGATTTTCCAGGAATGGTTGTAGGGATCAGCTTCTAGTAACGGATCCTTCACCATCAGATTGGCTTTAGAATGAAATGGTGTTCTCTTGTCTCTCATACCCTCTCCTATAACTCCCAATGCTACCCCAAATGTACATAAATACCGGTGCGGTAAAATTGATAAATAAAAGTCACTTTTAGTGTCAACTAGAAAATCAACATTTCAATGGATTGTAGACAAAATAAATTATTCAAACACATATTCATGGTTACACAGACTTGACTTTCCAAGACCTCCAAATACAGCAGTGGATGTGCCGTTGCCCCCTCCCTCCGTCCCTCCCTCCCTCCCCAAATCAAATGCTTTCAGAGTTAAATTGCATGCCTGGTGAGCTCATCTTTAAGTAGTTAGGAAGGGGAGAAGCAGGAAGTCATTACATCACTATTCTTCTAATGCATTATCACCTATAGCCTGGGAGTAGCAGGTACTAGGATTAACTTTAAGTTAGGGCCAACTAGAGATTTATTAACTCCTTCAGTTCATGGAAGATTATTGTTTAATATTGTTTAAGAACTTAACTGTGTCCTAAAAGATTTTATGTGACGCTGGAGTTACAAGGGGGCGGTTTGAGTTATTGATCAGGTCAGGGAGAAAGCTGTGCTCTGGAACATGGAACTTTAAGAGCAGAGTAGCCAAACTTTGAGGAAGAAAGAGGTGGTTTTTGCCTCAATCCTTTGTTGCCTTAGCTGGGCCCTGGTCAGAATGCCTGTGCTCAGAGGCAGCTGTGACACTGTGATTGCTTCTGTATCTACCCACATCTCATGTGTACATAAAACATTCATGCTTTCAATAGTCTATTTCATTTCATTCCTCTCCCACACAATGTCATAGAGAACTATGATTTTGTATTTAATAATTCTATAACTCTTTCTAGATAAGAGAGTTGCTTTTAGCCAACATAATATGACTTTAAAGGGTCATTTTGCACTATAGTAAGATGATAATAAATTAGTCCTCAGAAGAGATGGGATTTTAATTAATAAAATATGTTTTAGAGTTTATTCTGATGAATACATATTCTCTCATCATGTGACCTTGAAATGGTGGAAAAAAGAAAAAAAGATTCTGCTTAATATGGCAAAACAAAGAGTAATAAACGGTCATTTGAATTCTGAATTTGCAGCATCTCATTTGGGGCTTTTAAGAGAGCAGTGTGATGGATGATGGGTTTTTAATAACCACTGAATAGACTGTTTACTCTTACACTGAAACCACAAATGTGTTACACAGTGGGAGCCACTTACTGACAGTATGTTTTTCATCGTAATCACAAAGACGTTGTAAGCAATCAGCCAGTCCCAATAACGCAGGATGCTCTTGATAGGTTTCAATAGCAAATCACCCCCAAAGAGCAGGAAATAGAAGCAGGCCACCAAGTAACCCATGCAAAAGATGCTGATCCTTGTTGTCCCAGTGATGAAGATGATTGTGAGGACGAACCAGAAGAGGTAGCTAAAGATGATCACTTTGGACATGTCTAAGTATGATCTGGAAAATAAAACCAAACCATCAAAGGACAACAACAAAAACAAATAAAAACATTAAGTTTGGAGATTCTACTTTAATGAGGGTAAAAACCATACTATAGCCCTAGCCGGTTTGGCTCAGTAGGTAGAGCGTCAGCCTGCGGACTCAAGGGTCCCAGGTTTGATTCCGGTCAGGGGCATGTGCCTTGGTTGCGGGCGCATCCCCAGTGGGGGGTGTGCGGGAGGCAGCTGATCGATGTTTCTAGCTCTCTGTCTCTCTCCCTTCCTCTCTGTGAAAAGTCAATAAAATATATTTAAAAAAAAATCATACTATATATTTGACTCAGAGGTTCAGCTTTAGCTACTGAAACCCTCTGTCCCATGTTTATTAGTTTTATGTGTACAAGCACCTCTCAGTGTCCAAGCACCTCTCAGTGTCCCAAGAATGGCAGAGAGAGAGAAAGAGAGAGAAAAGGAAGTAGAGGTATATACTTGAATTGAAGGGCACGCACCAAAGTGGCTTTGAAATGATGCAGCTGTCGTTACCTGCAGTGAATGAAATCTGGGACTGGGTTATATTGGCTGAAGGAGGCCGCATCAAGGCTCATGCAAATCTCCACATTGTCCCCCGCCATGATTCGCACTGCAGCCTTATTTTCATCCTCAAAAATCTGCCATTGTAAGGAGGCACACAGAAGCAGCATGAAGTCATCTGGCAAGACAGAGGTAAGATCATTAAACCTGGGTTTACAGATGCAGGTCCCAGACCCCATACAGCATGAGCTGCTCCTTAACTCTCAAGGGGGCTGTGTTCCTAAACTGGATTCCAATGTTGGGGCCAAATCCCACCTTCCTTACCGTGGGGGTTGCAAGAGGAAACACAGACATTCCAGGGGCATGAAGTGGGAGAGCCCTAGGATTGTGTCTGCACGTTGGTGAGTGAAAGTGTCAGGTGCCAATTACTGGTCTTCAAGACTCTCTTTATTTGCGCTTACCTCCCACCAATGTTTTGAGGCGGCCATTTGAGCATTTTCCCCATCTTAATCTTTTTACATGTGGTAGAAGCAGACATCTCTGATTTTCTCTATCATTTCCATTCCCCTTTACATTTGTGATCAAAGACTCTTCCCAGAGCACATACTGCAGTGAAGGCTGGGTGACCGCAGTTGACAATTATGGGTCCATTCCTGAGAGTGGAGACATCTGATGGAGCGGTCCTGGTGGCCAACAGCCCAAAACAGACCCTCACTCCAGCCGGGCAGGCAGCCTCCAGCCTAAGTTGACTTGTTCTTTCAATTAAATCTGCATGTGTTTAGGCAGCTAAGTTGCTCTTTGGTTTTCCACTGGATCCAGCACTCCCTGGGCAGGAGTGGATAACCTTGACCTTTGGATGATCAGTCTGCTCAGGAGCCTGGGCGTTTTGAGTAGCACCTTCCTGGCTACCACAGTCTTATCTTCAGATTTGGTTTGTGGTGTTATCTTCAGATTTGGTTTGTGGTGGCAGCTAGAAAAACGGATTCACAAAATCCAAGGCCTCCTTCCTCACTCTACCTTCTAAAAGGTGGGTGTGCAGGGGCGTGTGTTGGGGGGCAGAGTGTGTGTGTTGGGAGATAAGTTATGAAAGTGAATATGGTATTTCAATGTTTATTAATTTTGCAAATGCTTAATAGGGCAAGTAGAAGCCATTAATGACCTGTGATATTAATGCATCAAGACAAGCCTTTTACATGATTATAAAGAGTAGTGGAAGAAGCAAAGGCACTAATGTCTAATGCATGAAGATGGGTTAGCAAACATAAAACCAAATACCAGTGCTCGGTGGCCCCAAGGCTGCAACACTTACAGACGAGAAACACGGGGTTGGGCCGCACAATGAAGTCTGGGAAGTACAGCCACTTTATGATGTTGTCATTGAAGTTGGCACCCTTGAATCTCCATGGGTAATCTGCAGGGAGGGAGGTGGTGAGGAGCAAAATCAATAAGCTTCTTTGCTGCCCTTTGCCCACTGTGCCCAAGGTAAGGGTGGATCATAAGAGCAGCTGCTCCTGGGAGGCCACACACCTCTGCAGGGCGCAGGGGGGATGCCGATGCAGATGAAGTACTGGAACGTGATGATGCACGCCAGGAAGCAGCAGTACTTGGGCCAGATCTCCGCGATGGCTTTTCTTCTGCGTCGATATAAGACAGCGATCAGCCAGCAGGCGTGAATCATGGCATAGAAATCCATTCGCTGACCGATTACATTGACTGACAGTAGGAAACAGGTCTGCGTAAGGAAAAAAGAGGAAAAAAAATTGGATTTAGACAGGGAAGGGAAGTGGTGTCAGCCATCAGCCCTTTGCAGGGGCAGAGACCTGCCTTCCGGAGGTAGGTTTCTCTGCACGTGTTCACCAGGTCTTTTCTTGTTACGTCTTTAAGGGTGAAGACGGAGATGCTGTACAGATTAGACACAGGTACTCTACAGATTACTTCCGAGGGAAACACTGAGTACTTCCCTAGTTACAGGAACCACTTCCACCATGAAGAGAACTACAGCTATGATCTCTTCATGAAAGTCACTGTTTCAAATTCATTCTACTGAGGAACAGGCACTACCACAGCCATTTCAGGTCAAATGGTTCATTTTGGCTAAGGTTACATTTCCAAATTCAGGAAACAGAAAAAAAATTACAGCATTTTCGGTTTATAAGGAACCAGTTACAATGACAAGTGACGGGCATCCATGTGTCTGTAGGGCGACAGAGACCCAGAGAGGCAGAGTTCCCTGTTGCAAGGGGGCCATTGGCACATGGTGTTGGAAAACTTTCAGCCAGGCCAGGTAAGTCCTTCAGTAGCATCTTCTCCTGCTGATCCCGGGGATCAGTAATCATGGCCTGGAGGTGCAGGACGAAACTCCTGTGGCCAACTGGCCAAAAGCAGCTATTGGGATTGTCATGGAAAATAGAAAACACACCCGCAAGGAAACTCACCTCCAGACCAAACTTGTAGAAGAAGTAATTTATGAAATATTTGGCACAATTAATAATTCCATCATCCAGATGGTGTCTTGTGATGTCATGAAAGATGGTTTTGGATACAGGGGCTGTGAGGTTGTTTCGCCCCCGGTAGTACTCCTGATGGCGGTAAACTGTGACCTCAAAGGCCAGAATGGCCAGCATCAGCAGATTATTCTACAAAGCAAGAAAACACAGCTGTGTTAAGCCAAAGGCGTTGTGATTTGGTAATTTTAAACAATCCTCATAATAAGTAATTTGATTCCATTTTTGATGTTTAATAGTAATGCTTTATAAAATCCCATCTCTATAATACGTAGTCTTGAATTCAAAGTTCATTTTCCCTGCTTTCTGGTAACAAGGTGGAGTTATCTCCATTATGCAAATCAGGCTGATTTACATTATCATATGATCTAGAATCTCTAGACAAAAGCCTGTTCCTGGAAAAGTACAAACCTGTACCAGGAAGCAGTGTCCAATTATCTTGGGAGGGTGGTCCAACTTTATTGGCACCAGAAGTGCCACACACTTCTACAGTGTTCTATAAGGATATCCTGGGAAACACACTAAGCTGGAGGAGTGGGATAAGCATAGAGGGGACATTTTTTAACGCCTCTGAAATCTGGCTAGAGAGAGCAGTGTTGAGAAACATGAGGATAAAATAGTTGAGAAACATGAGGATAAATAGTACATAATATAGTGATAATAATAATAATAAAGTAGTTCACATCTATGGAACTATATGTGCCAGATACTATTCTAAGCACTCCTTTCAAATATCAATTTGTTTTACCCATAAAACAGCATATTACATGACAGATATGGTCAATAGTATTTATAAACATTACAAATATCTGCCATATGATATCTGCCAGAGTCAAAGAGAAATTGGATCCTTGGTATATTTTAAAATTCCAGGTGTTGCATATAAATGTTTCATTTTTAAGTACCTTCTCAGCATAATGTTACTAAGATTACTCAGATTATCCATCAAAGTATAATGTGAAAAAATATGAAGTATATTGCTTTCATTACATTTCTTACAACTGCTTGCAAAGTTCCTTTTTCAAAAATATGCTCTTTATTTGATTACCTCTAAATGTAATATATACCCTTTATTAAAAACTGTAGAGAAACAGAATTTGAACAGCAAAAAATTCTTGTAATGCTATACCTACTTCTCAGAAATAATCATTGCTGACCATTTGCTATATTTTACTCATCTTTTTCTTTGTGTCCAAAAGAGAGTATACTATGTATGGTGCTCTAAAATTTTTTAAAACATAATAGATTTTGGACATCTTTTAATGTCTGACATTAACAGTCTCCCTCAGTCCTTTAGGGTTCTATAATGTTCCAGCGACTATATCTATCACACTTTATTCAATTAATCACAAACTACTTGATAAATTCCTTTTCAGCACAATACGATACTGATTTTAATATTGAGTCATTTTTCTAGAAGGCGATCCTAAATGCCACATAAGATGAGGTTCCTATCGTTGTGATATTAGGGGTTTCAAGGGAAAGGATTCTAGAACATAACTACACAGAGGCACCAACTCAGCACAACGAAGCCTTTACCCTCAGGTAGACGAGCAACGGCGAAGACTTCCTCAGGCCCACCCACTCTGTTGGATCCACAGGAGCGCTGTAGAGTAGAGACTTGTTCAACTGGTTGAGGGGTATGTCTGTTTCATTCTCATTTGGCTGAAAAGAAGAGAAAAGGAATTGGCTCCACAGATTAGGAGAGTTCAGGTTATTCTCCTTCAGTTTTGAGCATAAGAACATGAGGGAAATGGAAGGGAAAGACCCATTTGAAAGGGAAATCTCATCAGGAATAGAGCCTTGGGCCCAGCATTCTAGGCCAGAATGTATCCAACCTGCTGAGGTGATTTAATGGCCAGACAGAATGTGCTTGGGGATGTAGGTTCCCCAATATCCACCTTGTTTCCCTAAAGGCCAAAAAGATTCCCCGTCTTTGAGGCTCACCAAGGAACAGTTAACAGAAAAAGTCTCAGGCTTAATGGTTTGCAGCTGGTACAACATTTTGCAGACGATGATCACACACGTCCAGACAGTGCAGACACTTGAAGCCAGACGGCGTAGCTTGGTGTATGGCAGAGCAAAAGCCCAAGAAATCAAAAATACATAGTTGAACACAGACACCTGAAAACATAAAATCAGAAATGGGGACAAAAATACATAACATGGCATAACATCCACAAAACATGGCAATTTGATTTATTCAGTTCGGCTCAGTTCAACAGAAGTTGATTGAGTTCTGAGCATGTGTAAGGCATTGCCCTAGATGCTCAGATATATGTCTTGTATGGCAGACAGATATATAACCAGATGATGTCAATATAACGTAGCAGTAATAAACTATAGATGCAAACAGGCTCCTGTGAGAATACCCAGAAGGGGACCCTGGCCCCATCTGGAGCTTCAGGAAGCATTTCCTGGAAAGAATGATGCTGAGCTGATCCTTGAGGGGTGCATAAAGTCAGCCAGGCCAAGAAAAGTGAGAAGTGCATTCAAGATAAAGAGTGTTTGAGCATAAAGGAGTGTGGTGGCAATAGGTGGCCATAAACAAATGGGAGTTCCAGAGTTGAAAGCAATGAACTTCAGTATGAGACTGGAGATGTGGCTGAGAGCTACGTTTTGACAGACCCTTTTAAAACTATGCTGTGGCCCATGAACACCTTGTGTAGAAAATAGTGAGTCTGAAGGGCTCTACGCAGGGAAACCTTTGGAAAGATTAGCATTTTATTTAGATCCATGTAACTGAAGGACAGAGGTGCATCAATGGGGTTAGACCAGAGGAAAGGAAACCATTCACATGCACTATAATAGGCCAGGAGAACAATGACAAGGGTCCAAACTCAGACAGTGGAGCAGAGATAGGGAGGACTCATGGATTTGAGATGGGAAGTGAAATCAGTGAGATTTAATGATTGATTGGCTTGGAGGTGGGGTGCTGGTAGGTCAGGGAGAAAGTGTAAGGAGTGCCTCCCAGTTTTCTGGCTTGATAGAATAACAGTGCCACTACTGAGATAGATCTGAAGTGAGGGGCAGGTGTAAAGAGGAAAGGCAAGGCCCTGGCAGGGTATCTCAGTTGGTTAAGGCATCATCCTGATATGCCAATGTCTAGGTCAGGGGACATACAAGAGTCAACCAATAAATACATAAATAAGTGAAACAACAAATCAATGTCTCTCTCTCTCTCTCTCTCTCTCTCTCTCTCTCTCTCTCTCTCTCTCCCCTTCCTCACACTCTCTAAAAATCAATAAATATATTTCTTAAAAAGAGGGAAGACAATGACTTCAACTTGGTTTAAGACTGTATTTGTTGATTAGGTGAGATATGCACTCATGTCTAACAGTTCTCCATAGCTAATCATTCACTGAATGGTATAGAAGCACTACCATCTTATTCAGCCATGGAAAATGCTTATTTATTCTGGGTACTATTAGAATAATATCTGAATATTATTAAAATAATTTCCTAGGAATATTTAATATTACCAGGTAAAAATAACTGCATGCAGCCAATTGACAAACTTGAACATGTACTACAAGTGCTAAGTGCTATGGGCTATGAGGTATGATTCCTGTTTGGCTCACAAATCTAGACAGCAAGAAACACGGAGACTCCAGGGCAGTATTAAGTCTGCAGTTTGTAACGTACTACTCTACTTAAATACTAGACACTGTCCAGAGCAAGGAACTGCTTAAAATTAAGTGCTGAAATCTTAGGGTAGTAAGAGCTGCCTTACAGAGTTAATTGAGGATGAAAGAAATATTGTATGTAGAAGTGCCCTGTAAATGTAAAGCATTCACCAACAAAATAAATGTTAGCATTTAACAAAATATTTTGACTAGCTAGGTGACTCCTCCTCCTCAGTTATCAGCAAGTGGTATGTTAAAAAGTAAGTCCTAGTAAGGATATTATAAAATTAAGTCTCTTTGTTATTTTTTATTATGTATTTAAGGCATTAAGTATAAAAATAGTACAATAAAATTTTAGAGGAAAAAGAGAAGAAAAAATATTATCTTTTATTAAGTCCTAACTAGGTTCAAGGTAATATATCCTGTGTGGATCCCTGTCTTCAAGAAACACATGGGGTATGCAAACGAGAACTAGATAAACAGCCTATGACAACATGACAAGAAGAAGGGTGCACACGGCTGATCATTTAGCCCAGCATTGGGAAAAATTGCCCAGAGGACCTGAGGTCAAACAGGAGTTAGCTTGGCAGAGGAATCGCTGGCCCAAGGCCTTACAGGCAAGAGAAAGCATGGGGTGGACATTTTCAGAGAAGCACATAGTTTACCACGAGAGCCATGTGATCTGAGTCCATTGTAGAGGACTTTGAAATTTACCAGGCAGATTGGGTGTCTAGGAAAGGAAATGGCGAAGTGGTGTAGGACCAGATCAATGTTATATCATGCTATTGGGAGAATGACAGAGAGCAGTTGAAAGTTTTCAAGTAGAAGATTAACATGATCATGCTGAAAAGATTATTCTGACTGCGTGACAGAATACGTATTAGGAGGAAGGATTAGAGCAGAACTGGTAATATGTTAGAGCAATTGAAAAAGGGGACCGATATGGATAGAGGCAATGAGCTCCGTGTTGGAGATATTCAGTAAAGGTGCTTTGGGGACAGGTGAGAGTGAGGTCATGTTCAGTTGTCACCTGGGGATATGAGAATGGAGTTCAAAGAGGGTCCTGGTTGAAGACACAGACTTACAACTCATTGCATGTAGATGGCAGGTGAATCATAGGAGCTCACCCACAGAAAGTCTAGAACCAGAAAAGGGGTGTGCAAATAGAACCTGAAAAACCCTAAGAGAGAGGCAGGAAGAGAAGGGCCAAAGCCGTGGGGAGAGACTGGGGATGTGTGCTGACTTAGAAAGCAAGAGAAGAGACAGTTTCAAGGATGAGAAAATGATCATTAATATCCAATGTCACAGACAATCAAGTGAAATGAGGACTGAGCAGACTCAGTGGTTGATGGTGGTCTCATCACTTCCTTGGTGATAGGGATCTCATGGAATGCACAGTAAAAAAAAGAAAGACAAATAGCTGGACCCCCACTAATACCCAACAAGTCAGAATTCCTAGACAGTAGGAAACAGGTCTGCATAAGGATTAGACACAGGTACTGTGGGGGGAAAGGCTAAATGTGGCCCTGATAATCCTATAGAATAAATGTCCAGGTGATTTTCATTATCAAAGAATTTTGGACAGTAATTTTATTCCATAATGTCTTCCTAACAAAACACTTTTACACAAGTTATCATTTTATCTGAACATAAACTTATGAAGCTTGAAGCCACTGCCTTGAGAGAGGAGCCTCCAAGAACTGTGGTTCCTGGCCCTGTGCTTACCCATCCCTCCCTCAGAGAACCTGCAACTTCAATGCAACTTTCTGCATACGATCTCCCTCCCTGTGTGCCCAGAGCTTCTAGGGGACACCTGTAACCCAATAGTTAATGTGACTTTGGTTTTATTTACCAGCCATTACCATCAGACTGCAAGCTGAGACCAGAAGTGTGTTTAATGCTTTTATGCCAGCATTTAGCACAGTGTAAGTATTCAATTTATTGTAATTTATTATAAGCATATAATAAAGGCTAAATGCATGCTTAGTGAGAGTGAAAGTAATAATCAAAATAATAACAATGAAACATCATCTGACATTTAGGAAGAATCTCAAGCTTGCAAAGTTCTTTACTTCCTTCCTTCAGTCAGTAAACATTCATTGAGCTTCTACAATTGGCCAGTCCCTCTGGGAGTTACTAAAGATACTAGAAGAAATATATGGTCCCTTTCCTCAAAGAATAACTTGATCTCCTAGAGCACTCTAGGAGCCTTAGAAATGAAAACAGTTATGTATAAAAGGGGAAGAGAATGTAACATATTTTTAAATTAGGTCATTCCAAAGTGGCATCATTCCTCAGTAAGGAATGTTGATATGAGACAGGTTTCTGTAACAAATTCTTTCTCAGAGTCCTCTCCTCCCTTGGATGCCCATAATGATAACCCTGGAAAGGTTTAGTATTTGTGGTAGAATGACCATGAATGTTTGTGAAAACAAGCTCCCTGGCTGATGGCCTTGGCTGAGGATAGTTTGAATCCAACGAATGTGGTCACACCTCTTAAAGATTTAACTGGGGATGCTGACTTAGTTCTCATTTTGCCATTTACTGATCAGCAATTTTTGAGAAAGGATATATTTTGTATTAATCAAAAGTAATGAGCTACAAATAGCAAGTGTCATTGCTGTCTTGTCTCAAAACATCTATATATATAACAGGCTAATATGCAAAGTGTCCCCTTGGAAGTTTGACCACTCACTATGATGTGCACTGACCACCAGGGGGCAGCACGGAACGAAGGAAGGCCCAGGTTGGCAGCGGGCAGCCTGGGAAGGGAGGCCCCAGCTGGCAGCTGGAAGGCCCCGATTGGCCCTGATCACCGGCCAAGCCTAGGACCCTACCTGTGCATGAATTTCATGCACCAGGCCTCTAGTCCAATAATAAATAAGGTGAACTCTACTAATAATTTTATTAAATTTTGGAACCCAAGTTTATTCTTTGGTAACATAAACTATTGTTTATTTCTCAAAGAGAATTTGGGGAGATAGATTTTCTCACTTGTAGTACAGAAAGGCAGCTTGCTCTCACCACTTCAACTAATGAGAGCAATTCACCTTTGTAATATGACCAAGCCAATTAGGAACTAAGCCAGGAACCTTTTTTCCCCTTCCTTCGGGACAATTGCCCTTCTCTTTTTTGTAAAATAAAGTGTATGTGCCTATCTTAGGTCTTGATGTTCTAATATATTGGGAATTACATGTCCAAAAAATAATAGACAGTTGGAAAAGAAAAATAATGCCCCACTGTTTGACCTGACGATGCAACAAATTTTCACTTGCCTCTTTCACAGAGACCCAGATAATGTACGATGAAACAATTTTGATGATGTGCAACTCCAAAATCCACCACATGAACACTTGCAGCTTGTGAAAGTACTCCAGGAACTTGAGGAAGAGCACTGTGAGGCGGTCAATCACCAGGTGCCATTTGTTCCTTAAATCTGCAAAACAGGAATTCACCCAAGAACATACAAAAAGTGGACCTGTTTGTTTTGTGTGTGTGTTTTTGAGAGGGAGGCATTGTTATTTAAAGCATATCTTGTAACGTTCAGTTTGTAATAAGAAAATGCAAAATAAGAATAGTGAGTAAACTCTAAGACCACCGAAATCTGGTGAAGGGTAGTCTAACACTCCCATGTGGTGATGATGACTTAGGCAGCATGTCCAGGGACAAGGTTACTTTGATCTCCCTTTTAATTTAATTAATGTGAAGAAGAATCTTGACCTGATGATCTCTTAAAGCTGAACTATGATTCCCTAATTTCCTGGGAATATTAAGTAACACGAGCTCCATCTAAATGATATTCTTATTGCCAAAGTCATGCTTCTGTAAGTGCCATGCTCCTTCCAGCGGCTTGACTAGAGAGTGGGGAAAGCTCTCGGTGGCCTGCGGGAGCAGCCAGGCAGCCGGCTGCCGGAGGTGGGAAGAGCCTGCTTCCCTGGCAACAGCAGGTGAACGCTAAGCATCAGCGTGACCCAGCCTCAGTTCACAAAATGTGGTCAGGCTCATTTTAATCATAGCTTCCAATCAAATTAGTCATTTTCTTCTTTCTGCCTTTGCAAATGGAACAGAAACATTTCACTAGAGCAACCACAACACCACACCCCAATTTTTGTTTTACTCGATGGGTCTAATATGGATCTGTTTGGTGCAAGTCTGTGCTTCATTCGCTGGTCTGTCTGCCACCATTTCCTGAGCAGCTCCCGGCAGTGAGTGAATTACCTGATGTCTCTTCCTCCTCTTCATCTTCTTCTTCCTCCTCCTCCTCCTCCTCGCTGTCTTTCCCAAGTTCACCCTTTTCCACTTTTTCAGAGCATCCCTCTGGTTTCTCCTCACCAAACTCAGCCTCCTGCTTCCCCTCCAGCTTCTCCGGGCTGGCGGTCAGGGTCAGGTTCAGCATGGCGAGGTCTGGCAGGCTTCCTTCAGGGTGGGCCAGCCTGTTGGCAGAGAGCAGCGGAGTCAGGAGGGGCAAGGAGGCTGGGAGACAGCCGAGTGAGTGAGGGGCGTGTTAAAGGAGGAGAAACAAAAATGAACATCAGTGCGTTTGCACAGGCCTTGCAAGGTGGGGTGGTTAGCCTCTTGTCACTTTTTTTTTTTTTAAAGCTTTTTCTAAAACCAAACTGTAAACTCACTTAGGTTTTGTTATCTCTTCCAATTCAGGTTGTAGTGATTAGTCAAGTCATGAGAGCTCTCGACACCTAAACTTGACATTTTTCCCGGAGGAGAAAATGGTCAGAGTTTAGGATGTAGAAGCATGAAATGGTGTCATGTAGAGCGAGCATTTCATGGCTTCACAGGGGGACTTACGCATTTTGGTGGATTGGTAATTTTTTCTTGATGCTGCTCAAAGTAATTGAAATAGAAAGGGAAAAAAAAAGGAGATGAGAACAGAAGAGTTATAAGGACTATCAGAGATCACACATCATGCTACATATCATCCACTATGTGCGGCTGCGGGAAGTGCTGACGCAAATGCATTCCAGGGTGGCATTGGCAGCGTGCGTGTGCTGGGGACCCTGGGCTTGGCAACTGGTTTGAGAGTGGGCAGGACTGCAGGTTGTAAGGGAGAGAACATGTAAGCTACTGAGGCAAATCATGTCATGCTTTTTTAGTAACGCAGCAAAGCATCCCTCAAGAACCAAGTCATTCACATTTTATACAGGTTTTAAAACGATTCTTAACGAATGTGTGCTTTCAGTCAACCTTTGCATAGACTCATCCCGTTCTGCCATCATTTCAAGCATATGCGGTGGGTGCTAAATGCTTCCAGAAGGGTGTCTGCGTGATGTCCCCGTTCACGGGCACGGATGTGACCTGCTGTGCTAGTCTTGAGAGAGGGCAGGGGAGCAGCCTCACTGAGCAGGGACAGCAGCCAGGGCATTGCAGCTGATTTCACAGTGGATAAGAACAAGTGTGATCTATAGCTTGATTTTTTAAAACATTCTTTTTATTCATATGCAAATGAATGTTTGAAGGAACAGTTGTGGGTAATAGAGTAGGTATTAGGAAAAGGTCTGCCGGAGATCCTGGCGGTCTTCTCCACTTGTCATAATTAATCTATACATATCAGCTTCGTTGTCACAGGATGAACAATTAATAATGTTATCCTACCTGTATAATTGTGGGCTCTGAGTAAATTATTTAACCCTCCTGGGATTTAATTTATTTTCTCTAAAATGAGGAAGTTTGGCTAGATAAAAATCTAAGCTTACTTGTAAATGGTTGGTTTTATATTTGAAACACACCAATGATGTTGGATAACTATTGGAATGAATCTACATTGTCCTTCAATTTTCAGAGAGGTTGTCATTCAAAAATAATTACTTAAAAATATTTTTATTGATATTTAGAGAATGAAGAAGGGAGAGGGAGAGAAACATCGATGTGAGAACGAAACATCGATTAGCTGCCCTGACCGGGAATCAAATTGGCAACCCAACCAACTGAGCCATGCCGGCCTGCTTGTTGTCAAGCAGGTAAATTAAATAATGCCAGAAACAAATTATCAATTGCATGAAGAAATAACATTCTAAGGATGTTTCAGCCCTGCTGGAAGGAGTTAAGTGGACATATTTTCTAAAGCTAGGCAATGGACCCTACCATGGTTGGGAAAAGTTGCCCAGTCTTGAAACTGCCATATCCAATGTTACACACCAGCACTGCGCATCACACCGCAGCGAGCACACTGCTGTTCCTGTTCCTCGGCACTCTACAGAGCAAATGGTACTAAATGCAAAAGCAGTCAGGTGCTGCGGTTGTCAGGTGTCAGTATGTATATGCTCTCTTCAGCATTGCCAGGGGCTTGCATTTTGTAGGTGAGAAGATAAACATTTTTGTCACGACAGGGATTTCTAGCTTTTACTGTGGAAGTATGGCCATCTCAGAGTGCGTTTCTAATGTCTCCATCGACACTGCCATGGCTTGGTACTGACAAAGAGCTTCCTAATAATTCGTATTATCTATGGAGTAAAGCACAGAGATGAAGCTGTTTCTGCACCTGCTACGGTGGCTACATAACAAAAGTCCTCAAGCAACAAGGCCCCAAAGTGCCCTTCCACACAGGGTATACTGAGTGGAGTTTATTGAATGAAAGACTCAAAGAAAATACAGTTTTCTTTCCTGAGTCTCCAGGAAAGAATGTATACCTTCATGTAGCCTTTCCCCCCACAAGCAAATGAAAAAGAAAGGATCCAGATTTTTCAAGCTACACTAAAAATCACACTCTAGGACCAACATTCCCTGAAATGTTTGGCTAAGGAACTTAAAGCACTGGTAATTTTTTTTACTGATTATCACGTGTGAATTACCAAATCATCATATGAAGGGTTTCTATTTCAGGCCTCCAAGTAGCCCCCTCCCTCCTACTTCCAACAATCCCACTTTTTTCATGCCTTTTCCCACGGGAGCTCATTTTCCTCTCTGCATTTTCTTTAATCATGCTTATAACTTTGTTGCCTTGTTTTTATTATAATTCAGGCTCTGAGCATTAATCCTCTTACTATGTCTTAAATAAAATAAAAGTTCTCTCCCTGACTGTTCTTTTGCATTCTAACAAAACAGATGATATTTATCTGTTTATTCACCCTCTATTTCCTTCATGATTACACAGCCCTTTGTGTGTGTGTTTCTCTATTTATACCAACATCATTTTATTCTAATTATGATTCTGAGGACTCTCTCCTGGAGGTCAGAAATCCAGTCGTACTCTACTCATATCCCTTGCAAAATTCAGCATTATGCTTGGCATACACTATGATTCATTGACTGTTTGGTGACCAAATTCTATGCATTGGAGAGGCATTTTTTTGTTGTTTTTGTTAATCCTCACTGGAGGATATTTTTCCCTTGATTTTTAGAGAGGGTAAAAGGGAGAGAAAGAGACCAAAACATCAATGTGAGAGAGACACATCGATTGGTTGCCTCCTGCACATACCCTGACCAGGGCAGGGGAACCTGTAACCAAGGTACATAACCTTGACTGGAATCAAACCCAGAACCCTTCAGTCTATGGGCTGAGCTCTATCCACTGAGCCAAACCGGCTAGGGCGAGGCATTCTTATTTGAAACAGCAGAAACAGGTTATGTTACATGAGAATTAAAGAGGCTTAATTCTGTACAAGAATTTGATGTTGAAAAGCCACATATTAAGTTAGTTCCCATTAAAGAAAATGGAAATCTACCTTTGTAAAATCTCCATCTATATTCCATTTACTTATAACTATTTTGATTTGGAATATGTGGTAATGCAAACTGCATTCACCCCATTCATTAGACTACTAGAAAGAAGATTTCTTGCAAACCTATAGTGTTCATAAGTAACATTTAAAGTAGAATTTTAGTGTTTGAGATTATTTTCTAGAAACTATAAGCACTTTTTGAAGACTGTATTCATAGAGGAGCAAATGACTTGTAAATTTAATATAACATCTTAAACATGTGTGGTACTAATTCCTCCAAACTAATCCACTAGGCAGGATGGGGAGTAAATGGCTTCCATTTCTGTATATGTGGGAGAAATACCCATTGCTCCCTCTAAAGTATTCTAATACATACTGATTACCAATTCAGTTGGCTCTTCCCCACAATTCTTCATATCATTGAAATGTTATCAGTCACCTATTCTCAACACTTTGCCTTGCCTCCTACCTTATAAGGTAATGTCTACATTTTAATCAAAACAGAAGTTGATTGAATGCAGCTAACCCACTTTCATCGGGGACTTAAAAGCACAACAGTGAGCATAAATAAATAAATTAGGGGAAAAATAAAGCTTCTTAATAAAAGCATTAACCTTATCATTCTAATCAAAAGTGGGCTTTCTTCAAAATTGAACACACATACTGCCTTTCAGAAGCACATGTTCCTAATATATGGAGACGGAAGATGATTTGACTTTGGGTGGTGGACGCATAGTGCAGTATACAGATCTTGTAACATAGAAATCTACAGCTGAAACCTATCTGATCCTATTAACCAATGTTGCCCCAATACATTTAATTTTAGAAAAACCCTCAAGAAGCACATGTTATCAAGTGAGAGACAAGTTTGTTTGCTAACATTTTTTTTCTGGGCATAGCTCTGGCCTTTATTAACATGCTAACACTTAGAAAACAGTGGAATACTTGGAGTTTTTAATCATTTTGAATCTTGATCATTCTGGGACTCCTGAGTGAATTCAGGGGCCTGGTGACTTGGGGTAACAAGCATAAGTTTCTCTCAAGAGATAAGTCTCGGGCAATCAGGACCGAAACTTGCATCAGGCTCTGCCCACCTGGCCCATAAACCAATTCCTGTCCTCTTTGGTGTCCCTGCCATCTCCTCATAAAGCAAGTGGTAAACACTTTATGAGAAACACAAAGAGAGAAAGAGATAATAGTCCCTCATGTTTTGAGAGATAAGATTTAAATACTTGCTCAAGATTTCTAGCTAGAGTCTGTATTGTACTTCTGTACCTATCAGCTAAAAATTGGAGGTTCAATTTGCTCTCTCAGGTTGTCAACAAACTGGCTTCTGAAAGCAACCAGCCAGTCCTCATTCCTCCTTCTTTCGCAATCTGCACAAGGATGCACTAATTTTTCGCACTTCCTTTTAGAAGTTCAACCCCCTAAGGTTTGCTATTTGGTTGTCAGCCTTGGGATTTTACCTAAGAGAAAAGTGAATAGGATAAAAAAAAACTCTTTCAAAGAGGCATGTTAATTGGGTTTGTTGCAAGATAAGTGTTTCTATTACTTAAATTATTGGTTTTATTACTAATGACATGAAGTTTTGGGAGTGGATATTTTAATTGACCTAGTTAATAAAGTAAGAATAGTTTTAGTAAATGAGATGCCAAAGGATCTTTACTCTGAACTGTTGGGGCACTTGAGGACAAATATATACACAATACTATCAATGCCACTCTTTGTGGTCACTTGCATTTTTTTTATCTCCCCAGCTAGGTGACATGCATCTAAGATAGGGTTGTGTCTTAGTGTCTGTCTTTGTGCCTTTTGTGTTATGTAAATATATTGTGAAATCTGGTGATGTAAAATATCCTTCTTCAATATGTAGAGCTATATTTGAAAAAAATCGATGTTTTAATTTTCTTTTCACCATGCACTGTTGTGACTATTTTCACTTCATTTAGTAAATATCTACTGAGGGTCAACTAATGGGTAAGGCCCCAAGGTAGGCGATATGTGGATACCTTGGTGATTTATACAGGGCCTTCAGGCCTGAGGAGCTGACACCTCTGACCAGGGAGATAAGACAAGCAGGCAGCTAGAGGGCTGGGAGGCAAGTGTTGGGAGGCAGCGATCAGAAAGGGCCATGGGAATTCAGAGGAAGGACAGTTACTTCTAGCAGGAAAGCTGGCGCTTATGGGCAAGTCTGTGGAGGAGGTGGTTCTTGAGCTGAGCTCTCAATTACGTGTTGAAGAGAAAGATGAGCTCCCAGGCCAGCCTTGAGCTAATTCTACCAAAGAAATTTGAACCAAGACCAAAGGCTGAGTGAGCACCAGCTGAAGACCCTCGTCAACCTCCGAATCCACTTGGCGGCACCATTTGGAATAAACACCAAATGGTTTGATTTGCAAAATACATCCATGAGCATACCTGAAGACCATTGTCCACTATCTGATGACATAACTTTTCAGTTACAAAACAGTTAGGTGTTTAACATACCAAGAGACCCTTCTTAACAAAAACAAGAGAGAAAACATCGAAGTACCCACCTATTTATTATTTGATATACACGCCCATTGACTTTGGCATGGCTACGAGGTGAGAGGTGGAAGCACAAGGTTGCATGCGGTGGCAATAGAGAGACAGGGTGGAGAGAGAAAGGAGATTGTTAGACAGAGACAAATAAAGCAGATTGTGTTTTGTAAGCATTCCAACATCAGGTATGTCATCAACACACATATCATGCACCCAAAAACAGATAGCAACATCCAATAGCAACATGAAATTAGACATGTTCAGGAAAAATATAACAAGTCTCTCCATTCTTCTCATCCCTTCCCATCTTACATACCTTATTAAAAATTTGTAATGTTTACATTTTCAGAGTATCCCTATCAAATAAAATACAATCTCAAGGATTAATTCTTACTCCTTTTCCAGAATTAAAAAAAAATAAAATCCTACCAGATAACCATATTCACCATATTGTTCTCTAAGGTTTTTCTAAAAGAGAAGCTTAAAAAAAGTCACTTTATTTCTATATGCATCACAATACCTTCAAATTTAAGACAAATTGCAGTGATGGATATTTAAATAAGTAATGAATATTTAGTACATTATTATTAAGTATATATTATATCAGAATTATAACTGTGGTATGATATTATATATTTTTATCAATATATGAGCGAAATGATAGTCCTGAGAATACCAACTTAGAAATAATAATATTCTCGTATGTATTTCATAAAACTTTTTCATAATGCTGACTTTACAAATTTGGTACAGCTAAGCACAATAAATTTTGCTCCAGACATGTGACATTTCCCTACACTACCTATGTGTACAATGCACATAGCACACACACGCAATGGACAAAATAGGACAAGGACAGTTGGATATTTACAGAAACAATAGTGCTTGCACCAATGTAAGGAACACAATAATTTGATTATTCCCAATTTGTGGGCCCTCTTTATTAAAGCATCTATGAAGGAGGTGGGAGAGAGAAAGCAAAGCATGACAGTTAATCCAAGTTCTGAAAATATTTTTTTAAAATATATTTTTATTGATTTCAAAGAGAAAGGGAGAGGGAAAGAGAGATAGAAACATCAATGATGAGAGAGAATCATAGATTGGCTGCCTCCTGCATGCCCCACACTGGGGATCAAGCCCACAATCCAGGGATGAGCCCTTGATTGGAACTGAACCAGGGACCCTCAGTCTGCAGGCCCGATGCTCTATCCACTGAGCCAAACCAGCTAGGGCATGAAAATGTTTCTTCTTCATCATTTCAAATTTAATGTAGTCAATGATTAGGACTCCAGAGATGATAATAATAATAATAATAATAATAATAATAATAATGTGAGGTGCACATTATAAGTAAGAAAAATACTACAATGGGAAAGAGTTGCTAAAAAGATGGGCTATAGAGCATGTTTGAAGTTAAAATTTGGGAGCTTTTATATTAAACTCTTATATGAAGTCCAAAAATACTAAACTGGAGTGAGTCCTTCAAATTCTTTAAGGTTCCAGAAGGCTTTTTCCCCCCAACACAAAACTAAAACTAAAATCCCATGTACCTAAGCTCTTCAGATAGCTGCTATTATTACTCTCTCTTTACCCTTTAAATTTTATTGGAAAGTTAACTGTTAAGGGTGTGCTTAGTGATAAAGCAAAGCTGTGAGGAAGGCAAGCAGTGACCTCACACTGCTCCAGATCATTGCAACCTTTCTTCTCTTACTGCGGTGTAGAGAGTAAGGGCTGTAAATGTAGCAGCCGAGGAAACATGGGAAATGCATCTTGACATGAAGCTGTAGTCCCTCCCCGGAAACTACAGGATTGAATAATATTCTATATACCCAAGGGAATTCAGTTTTCACATACCCTCTATTTCAAAAGTTGTGATTCCTTAGGCTGGTAAAATCTTTTCTGAGATGTATTGTCTTCTATAAAACTATGGTCCTAAAATTCTCTGTTGTTTTGTTTTTGTTTTTTAATTGTGACTTATATCTCTATTTGGCTGTGTGAAAGAGGACTCAGACATGACAATAAAAAATAATGGTGGCCTGGGCCCTCACTAACTGTAGTAGGAGGGATATATGCAGCCAAATTAAAAAAATAATAATAATAATGGCAAGAAAAGGCTCCTACATAGAAAAGAAAGATGCAAGGGAAAAAGGGCATCTAGAAGAAAAAAATTTAAAAGGATTCATTAGCAATTAGTAATAATTATATTTGTTTCACAAACATTTCAAATCTCTGCTAAAATATTTTTCTTGATTACTGAATATGACTTTTTGAAAAAGTGATGAGGGTTTGTAATTGAATAAACTATGTTACATTGTCAGAGTTAAATATCATACGCTAGTTTGACCCATATGTATCACAAGCAATGTCAAAAGAATCATTAAATAATATTTTTTCTAATTATTAAAAATTCAGTTGTCTATGCAGGCATTGCTTTTATAAATTTTTAATCTTAGTGTTATTTCTCCTGCCAACAAGTCTGCCGACAAATAATCTCTCCTAGGGACCCCCAAACTTCTGTTTTTCTTATATTTTTATTTTTTTTAATTTATACTTCAATTAACGTTGATATACAATATTATATTAGTTTCAGGTGCACAACAGTGATTAGACATCTATATAACTTCCAAAGTGATAACCCTGATAAGTCTAATAACTACTTTATGTTTCTGAATGTTTGATTCTCATTGAAGGCAGCAACTTACCCCGTCCACACCCTTCTCCTCCTGGGGCACTAGGAGGACACAGGTTTTCATTGAGCTTGATTATTTTTTTAAAATATATTTTATTGATTTTTTACAGAGAGGAAGGGAGAGGGATAGAGAGTTAGAAACATCGATGAGAGAGAAACATCGATCAGCTGCCTCCTGCACACTCCCCACTGGGGATGTGCCCACAACCAAGGTACATGCCCTTGACCGGAATCAAACCCGGGACCCTTGAGTCCACAGGCAATGCTCTATCCACTGAGCCAAACCGGTCAGGGTTGAGCTTGATTATTTATGGTGGTAAAAGGATAAGAAATAATGACTGGCGGACACACTGACAGTCATCTGGAGTATGCCCAGAATGAAAACTAAATGTAAGCTCAGGTTCAACAAAACACAAGGAAAATAAATCTGCTGGTCATAAGTAAAGAGAAAACAATTATAAAATGTTTTTCATCATCAAATAAAAGTGTTTTTGAGTTATCCATAATTCCAGCTCCTATTAGAGCAGAAAATTGAAAGCTTGGTATTTCATAAACTGTGCCTGATGAAATATTACTTCATTTTCTTTTGATGTACTCATTTTTTCCCTTGAAAAGAGTTAGGGGAATTTTCAACTGTGGCATCTACACTCCTTAATACAGCCCTTGGCTTTCTTAGTTACTGAACAAGCGTTTTTCCAAAAACTGAATCATAGACTAACTATGAGGCAGAGAAGAAAATCAGTATTGACATTCATAGAAGAATGATGGCAATTTTCCTGTGATACAACAGATTGGGGGATTTGCGATAACCCATTGGGGTTGCAGCACACATGGGCGGGGAGAGCAATATCCCCTTTGTTACTTGTAATCACTTTATATTTATTGTTGCAAAGATAACAACAGAATGCTGATAAAAGATGTTGTCTTCACTTTTTCTTCTTAAATGTTATTCTAGTTACAAATAGGGAACAATCAAATTACTGTGTTCCTTAAATTGGTGCAAGCACTATTGTGGATGGTAGATTCTATCCTGTTAGCGAAGGTTCATTTCCAAAACAGATGGGGAAAATTCTGCCCAATCATCTTTTGGAAAGCTCTCGCTCACAATGACCTCCTTAGTGGTTTTCAGCACAATAGAAAACTCCTTCGAATTAGCTAGACATAAAATATACATCATCAACTCTAAACTATTTTAGTCTACACAGCTACTCTGAATCTACTCAATAACTACCAAGGTCACTTTATATTAATGTCATAATCATTACCAATTGTTTCAAAAAGTGTCATCAAATATCCCACATTTTTTTCTTTTTTTTCCCCTCACTTACAGGTTGATACTCATGGAAAGTTCAAGGTTGAAACTCTAAATTAGATTATTGGCTTCTTGCAAGGTGGCCAAGGAAGGAGGGAAATTCGGGCTGCCTTCCTAAGAGGTGTGTGCTTCTTGTGCTCACTCACCTGTAGATGGGGCTGTCTTCCTTGCTGGGAATGGAATTTAGGTCTGTGAGTTCCAGGAACCGGTCATGGAAATAGTGAAGGTGTAAAATGCACACCAGAAGAAAGGAGGTTGGGATGAATATGCGAGTGAATAGTTCAGCCATGCTGAACTGCTTTAAGCCGAGATCCTCAAGCCTGCGGGGGGTGGGGGGGTGGGGGGAAGAGAAATAAGATCCTTTCTTAGGCAATGAAGACACAGTCTTTTTACTGTAAATGACACCTTCGTCAGGTGTCCAGCAGTCCAATTTACCAGCTTTCACAGTGGACAATAACAACCTTGATATTGCCAAATTCAGTGACTGCTTCTCTGTCTTTGTTTAATTTTGCCTCTATTCCTTCTTAAAACAACCCCGGTCTTCATGCCCCCACACTGTCCTGGTTTCCCTCTTCTGTCACCACCTCCTGCTTTTCCATTGAACCTCCAGATGCTGAAATACCCCAGGGCTCAGTACTGAGTCCTTCTGGAGCTTACTTTCCCTAGAAAATACAATCTCCTCATGGGGATTTAAATACCATCTTTACATCAGTGACTCAGATGTGCATTTAAAACGCAGGCTTTTCCTGTGGACTCTCACTCTCATACCAAAATGTCTACTGGAAGTTGGTTGTTTCATAGATATTTCATACTTTGTGTTTTGAAAACAGTATTCTTAATTTCCCTACTTTCCTCAGCCAAGCTGTTCTCTACCTCTCTCACCACTCGAGTCTCCTCTGGTAAATCAGTCTAACTTGTGCCAAATTCCAAAGTCAGGAAGTCTTCCTTGATTCTTTTTTTTCTTAAATCTCATTCATCCACTTTGCCTTCACTGCCTGCCTGAACATCTCCTGAATCTGCACTTCTGCTGTCCATCTCTACCACCACTGATTCTGGGTGAAGCCATCATCATGTCTCACAGGTTCACTGCTATTGCTCACTGAGCAGTCTTCTTGTTTTTCTACTCGTACCTCCTGACACATCACTTTTTCTCAGTTAGGTGCTTTAAAGACTTTTTAAAATTGCACCAAGAATGAAATACCAACCAGTACTACCAAGAAGTCATGTTTGTCCTGGGTGCCTGGTTGAACTCTCCCACCTCTTCTTCTCTTCTCCTTCCACCCTCCACCCCCTTGCTCCTGGCGGAGAGCCTTCCTTCAGTTCCTCATATGTGCCGATTTCTGTCCAGCCTTTTGCATTTGCTGTTCCCTTTGCCTGGGATGCTCTTGAGCATCTCAGATCTCAACTCACGCATTTTTTCTAAAGACAAGCTCCTTCTTATATTTCAGGTGGGACTTAAGTGACACCTCCTCAGTGCAGCCTGCCCTGACCACTTCATTTATGTTTGGAATCCCTCATTGTTCACTACCTCAGCCTGTTTTTGTTTCCTTCACAAACTAGTCACAATTTATAATTAATTTATACATTAAGTCTCTCTTTGGTTTGTCTCCTCTGCTAGAATATAAACTGCAAAGGGCTTAGATTCTGTCTGTCTTGCTTCCTGTTGTATTCCCAGGCACAGAACAGTGTCTGGCACATGGAGGACATTCAATAAATATTTGTTGAATACATATTAAATATGTGTTAGTCTAGCTGCTTGGTGATCCTTTTCATCTCTTCTCTTAGCCACCAAAGTATATTTACTCTATGCCCAATTCTGGTTGGATTTCTAAACTAATTTCAGTTATTTAAAGAAGAAAACTAGAAAAGGATAGAGTACCATCTATTACATGCACAAGGAAAATCATTTCATAACCACTAGTCTATAAGCACTTAAATAATTTTTCCCTGTGTCATCGACTGCTCTTTATAATCATGGCACAAGCTACACGAGTGAGGAGAGGCTGCTGCTTTATATGGTGAGTCCATGAACTACTGATGAACTGAAGAGCTGAGCTTCCATTTGGAAACCAGAAAACATGACTGGTTAAGTACTAAACAGGTGTGTTTCACATAAAACTGATTTTAGAAAATGTAATTTCATTAAAATAGAGCTGAAAATTCACTTTCAGTCAATTCACTTTTCAGTCAATTCACTTTTCAATCAGTATTCACAGAGTCCTTTTTATGTGCCAAGATCAGGATTAGATGGAGAGAACACAAATGAATAAGACACAAATCCTGTTCTGAAGAAACTTATAGACATTAACTACACCAGGTTTTACTAAAATCTTCCATAAAAGTGTTTTGAACAATATGCATTCAAGTCTTAATCCTGCTTGTCACTTTTACATTCCTTCATACACCAAAATTGCTTACTTTTCTCTTTTCAATCCAGTCATATTTTGCCACAGGCCTGGGAAGTTTTCAAACTGATATGTGTATATAAAGATAAGCACCAGCATAGTGTAAATAACCACAGACATCCAAAAATATTTTAGAATTCTTCTCCACCATTCATAGTGCACCTGTGAATCAGTCATTGAAAAACAAACAAAAAACTGGTTATAGAAAAACTCACAAAAAATGTCCAGTTTATTCAACTAAGACAGAGGATGATATTTACAAATACTTGAAAATAAAGTCTAAGTTCTGTTCCTCATGGAGTTGAATGGATCTGGATTGGAATCTCGGTAGCACCCCAAGTTAACTATGTCTTCAGGCAAGTGGCTGGGCCATACTAAGCTTCTGATTCCTCCTCTGTAAGTAACCACTCTGAGAGTTGTTAAGAGGATAAAATAATGTTTGTAAGGCTCTTAGCACAAGCTATGGTCTATAGGACATTCAAGGAACAGTATAGTAGATGCTGCCATCATTTTGTTTATAGCTTGGAGAAAACTGCCTCAGTTTTGAAATCAATGTGGTAGTATATGATTAAAAATGTGAAACCACCATGGAGAGAAGACATTGTTCTTTACTACAAGCCCATGGATGTTCATTAGAGAGCACCTCCCTGAATTTTTAAGAGTATTTCAAAACTTGATTTATTTCAGTTGATATATTTTTATCTCCACATGTAATATACTCTTGTTTATTACAGTTGCTTCATGTGTTTTATTGGCTGCATGCAAGAATATTTTACTGCTGCACTTGTTTCTATCATTGAATTAAAACTTTTATCATCAGTTAAAACTGAAATTGTAGAGAGACTAATGAAGTATAATACAATATTCTATAACTTCTAATTAATAAAGTGCTTAAGCAGTTGACACATTACAATAGAGGTGTATACACACACCCAGTTTTCTGATTCCAGACTCTAGAACACAAGTGAACTGAGTATCATTCAGTATTTTAGATTATTCAGTCATTGTTCTTAAATTGCTATTAAAATTAACCTAATTTTATAGGCTCCTTTTTTAATCAAACATTTTTGAAAAGCTCATGAACTATTTTTAATTGCTTTTTAAGAACCTAAAATTTTAAAATTATGAACAAACTGAAGTCACTTCCCATTTTAGAGTTCTTAATATGTAATGTTTGAATTGAATATCACTTTAATGATATTTGTTCACGGGATTATTATAGTAACTTAGAATGCCATCATAGGAAGTGCACATATATTCCTGGGATGGGTGTGAGAATTAAAAACTAGAGGACAATTGATGACCCACCTGATACAAGGCCACACAGAACAGAAACAGCACCATGTAGATGATTTTGTACATCACAATTTTACCCTCGAAGCTGACAAAGAAGAACATTCCTCCACAGACGTAGATCCAGTACTTAATGAACATGGCCTCCACCAAATTGCCAAGGACTTTCATGATGTCCTGGTCATCATCTTCTTCCACCTCCTCCTCCTCTTCTTTCTTACTCTCTTGCTTCTCTTCCATTTCTTCCTCTTCTTCCCCCTTCTCTTCAGCCTCTCCTTCCACTTGTGTATCTTGTTCATCATCTTCAAAATAAAAGACTGTGCCATTACACCGAGCTGGTTCCCTGACCAAAACCACACTTTGAACAGGTGTCAGATATGGGATATGGAAGCATGTATTTTATGTGTTACTATGTGATTTGAATGGTTTTAGACTGTTCTAGTAAACCAGGAAGCATTTATAACTAATCATAGTCAAATTTTATAACCTTTCTATGATATATTTTAAAAGAAATAAATTTGGTAATATTTTATACTAATCTTTTAGAATACCTATTTCATTTGCAATATCCATGATAGCTTTAAGTACAACAGGTTCTAGAAAAATAAATAGGCAACAATAACACAAATTAAAACTACTGTTTCAATTTTGAATTCTGATTGTTTGGTGGCTCTTACAATATTACCTTAGAAAAATAATTTAACTTCTTTTAGCCTCTTCTTCCTTCTTCCCTTAAGTGTGAATCACTTTTGTGAGGATCAAATGATACAATATTTTCAAAAACTCCTGTGAATCTCATGTGTAATTTAAATCTCACGTCGTTCAATACTGCTATTTATCACTCCAAGTGAATGTTCACCGTCCACCTAGTCTGAAGCATAGGGGCTCTTTCTCTGTAATTCTGCTGAGCACAAAGATCTCCAGTCACACACTGTACACACTAATTTACCTTTTTCTTCAATTTCCTGAGTTTCAATTTTGACCTCAGATAAAAGAGCTTCCTTTTCTCGAAGAGCTTTTTGCTCGGTGAGGTGTTGCCTCAGCAGTAGCCAAAAAGTAATGGTGAAAAGTATCTGAAAATAGGGAATTAGCAAAACCAGAATTAAGCCACCATTCTGGGTGTAAATACATTTCAACAAATGCAACATGTTCTCCACATTTCAGTGGGAGCTTGCTCAATTAACCTTTCTATTCGAGACGGTGTCAAGCACCTGCTTGATTTCCGTTGGGAAGGTGAGTTAAAAGCCAGGTTTTGAAGGTGGTAGTTGATGTAGTTTGGTGGAGCCAGAAATGAGACACTCTAGGAGCTGAAGAATGTGGCAAAATAGCTGTGTCTGCCTCCATCGGAGGAGTTCAGACCTTTGAAGACCCAGGACATATTTTTCTTTCTCTTAATTTCTGTCCCAGTGACCCATCTGGTATCTGTTAACAGTGTGTGTTTAATAATGTGCTTTGACCAATGTCACCATGATAGATATTTTATGATCTTGGAGTTGTATTATTACCTATAACAAAGTCTTGCTGCCTTTTTTTTTTTTAAACTCCCGGGTACACTAAAATATAAGTAGAGACCTTAGTTTCCCCAGAATAACATTTTTATAAGTAAAAAAATTTATTGCCCCCCAAATTTCCCTCTCCCCCAAAGAACTGTTAGTTCTAAATTAGACAGGAGGTAATTCAACTAGTTAGATGACATGCAATTTTAGAAGTCTCATCAATATTAAAGTTTGGGAGTGAAGGTGAGAGTAGGGTAGGTATGGATGTTTTATATGAATGAATTAATAAACAAATAAATGAATGAATAAAGTAGTCATGATCTATGAACACAGAGGATTATGATCCAATTCACCTATTAGGATTAGCATTCACCTGTTAGGTTTTTTTTCCTTTACCTCCAATAGCCTTCACCAAAAAATCTGTTATAAGAACCAATCCTCTGTGTGGTCTACTCAACACCCCATTTATGTCTGATTGCTTTTATGATATGCCTTGTAACATATAAAAAGGTGAATTTCATGTGATGTAAATGAATGTCTCTCTCAGAGAGCAATTCTCTTCCTAAAGAAGGGTTTCAAGGCTCATTCATAATTACACATGATTGCTTTTACTGTCTTAACACAAAGTCATCAACACAAAGGGGATGTATGTTTAGAATATGCTACTCTGTTCACCAAACAAGAGAGTTGTGGCACCTAATCTTCAAATAGGCCATAAAAATAAATGGATAGTAAAAGATTATGAACTTTCTAACTACAGATGAAGGAATATTATATGTAATCAGTAAAGAAAGAAAAGCATGTCATATTTAATTTTTGCTACTAAAAAATCTTTTTAAGGACATAATTAGAGAAAAATATTTTAACTAATAATCAATAATTATCTGTAACAGCAATGAGTTCAGCCTGTTTTGCAAATCAATTGTCAAAGTCCTCTAATCCTTCTATATGTTTTACATTTTATTTTACTGTTTCCCCATCTCATTTCTACTATACAAGCAATTTTCAATCTTTTTAATCTTATAGCACACATAAAGTAATTACTGAAGTTCTGAGGCACACCAAAAATATATGTTTTTGCCAATCTAACAAAAAAATAGGGATATTTTTGATTCATTCATACCAGATGGCTTATTGTTGTGTTGGTTGTTGTTTATTATTATTATTATTATTATTATTTGACAATCTAAAAGAAAAGAGGTCAATGCCCCTGCAATAGTCAGGTATTGCCTGTTTTAAAAAATTTTGCAGTACACAAGTGTCCCAGTTGCAGCACACCCATTGAAAATCACTGTACTAAAGTATAATTTATACTAAAAATAACTTGGACTATATTTGTTCTTTGAGTGGAAAGCATTGTCACTTTTAAATAAGATCTAAAAGCATGGTGTAATATTTTTTTTGTTCGTGTTTGAATTATTATAGTTTCATATCTTCATTTTTGTAAAGCAATGCATATTTGGAACCGATTTTTGTAACTTTTTGCTTAGATAGGATTATTATGCTTATTGTGGTTATAATGTTTTATGTTCTTGGTTTCTTAGTCACTTACCTTTGAGGAAAGTTCTCCTGGCTTTTTCTTTTCTAAAAATCCTGGGACCTTTTTAATTTCCGGAAGTTCAAAACTCCATATGTACTGTAATACCAGCAATAGATTTGCATAGACAACCATAAAAGGAGAACTGATCATGGCATATTTTCTTCTGTTGCGGATCATCCAGAGAGTGCATGACCAAATCAGCAGCACGAAAGTCAGCCAGCTGTGGTAGGTGATGCTCCAAGCCTTGAGGGAGGAAGGGGGAGGAAAGCAGTGGTCAGTACAGCACAGAGCCATCTACTCTGGTAAGTTAAAAGTCATTTATAAAAGTAACATTCAAACGGGGAGAGGAGAGAGTTGTGCTGAAAGCATGGAGAGAGATCCCAACCTGTGGCACAGAGAGGGAAGAGAAGAGAAAGACTGATTCCCCTGAGAAGAACATTGCTTTTGAAATGCCTATAGGGAATAGATTTAAAGGTAAGGGGGTCTTCATTCCAGTTTCTTTTCCCTCTAGCCCCAAAGGTCTTCATCTTTACCCTGCTTTGCAGTATTAAAAGCAACTGTAAGTGCTTTCTCCCCTCGTTTACCAAACTATCTTGGAGTTAGCAGTTACTTAAGAGTGCTGAGTGCGGCCCAGAGCTGGGCTCAGAAATGGAAGCTGTGGGAATCACCAGCGTAAGCATACTTGTTGCGCTTCACAGATCACTCTCAGATGACCCAAGAAAATTCAATGATAGAAATTAGAAAATGCACATGAGGAAGTTGTATGTTGGGTTTCTGCACACCCTAGACAAAAAGCCACGTTAATTTAAAGACCAGCCTCAGCTTCTGTCCTATAAGGAGTAGAACTAAAGAGCCCTCACACCATTTGTACAAATGATACATCTTCTTCCATTCACACTAAATTATCAAAGAATCAGAAATGTATCTCAAAGGGCAGCTACCAGAACAATGAGTAAATCAGTCTCACAAATATTATTAACTTCAGGAATTCTATCATGTTTTACCATAATCTCTGATACAAAAAAATTTATAGATATGTTTGGTGCTAATTGCAATCAATCATATTCCTGAATATCACTATTTATCAAGCGTTAGTTATAAAGTCTGAAGTGTTTTACAAGTCTGTTTTGCTTCTGGAAAGTAGGCAAGTATTAAGATAAAGGAAGTCAGCATGGACCCAACAAATATTTCCTCTCAGCAATTTGCAAATTTGTCCTAAAGCACAGCTAGCTTTTTAAGTGGCAAATTATCTTAAATTGTTGGTTAAAACATATAGGTATAAACTGAAAATTAAAATTCCTTTCATCAAAATTAAGTTAGTGACTGACAACTATGATAAGCCTGAAGTATTTTCATAAAAATTTATTTCTTGGAAATAGTGTTTTATCAAAATTCAGGTAACATTTAATGTATCTGCATTAAATACTGTATTTAATGCATTTATCCCAGTATGAGATGCAGATGTGACTACCATTTTTGTGTGTGTGACCCAGGAAAGTAAACTTCACAGATATCATAATCCCAGCAGATTTCCCCACTGCACACTGTTCTTGTTTGGAAGGTGAGAGTGAGAAAGGGAGAAAAACAAGTGATGCGGAATTTTTAAAACTTCTTTCCTCTTAAAGCCAAAGTATCCCATGCCTCTCAGTTGTGATGTTGGGAAGCAGACTCTGCAGTATGTTGCCTCCTACGTTCAGTGTCTGGGTTTCCTGAGAGGTTAGTATATCCACACTTAGTATTGAATAAATACATACATTGTTCTAACAGAGTCAGCTCCTCGGGACTTCTCTTTCTGTCTGTGATTAAAAGCCTGCGCAGCGGGGAGCTTCCATGGAAGGCAGACATTTTTAAAACATTAATACTGTGGCTCCACTAACACAACAGAAATGGCAACAGATAAGGGCACGTCCCTAATGAAGGATCTGCTCTCTTATGTTGTTTTTAGAATAGATTTTTTTTCCTAAAAAATGTGTATTCAAAAAAATGTTAAAGCCCTATTTCTTTACAAACAGGGACCAAAGTTAGCTGGCTTATTTTTAGAAAGAGAGGGGAGAGAGTGTATGTTCTTTTGAGTTAAGAATCAGATTTGTAAGTTGCATTTATATGTTTGATATTTTAAAATCAATATTTTGCTGTAGAGATTGATCTGTAGAAAATATCAAAAAGGACCCAAAGAGGACAGAATTCATATTATTTAGAGAACAGAATTTGCAAGCTCCAAAAGAGCCACCTTTAGTTTTGTGGAGCTTTCTGTTTCCCATCCCTCTCTCAGCTATCCCAGTGGAAACATTGATGGAGGAAACAGTGTCTAGGTATTTTCCCCCGTAGCTTTATGGGATATTTTCATTTTTATCATCAAAGATATTCATGAGATCTCTCACCATTAACCACATACTTTGGAAGAGTTTTGTGTTAAATAAGTATTAGGTCTCTCAAAAAATCGAAGACTCTCATGGGTCTTCGATTTCTCATGAGAGTTTGTTTTTAGGAAGTATGGAAATGAGGCTTTCTGTTATCATCTATGTAGAGGCCAGAAGACTGTTTCTGGTGCTGTGGAATGAGAGATGAAGGAAGCACCTAGAGGTGAGTAGAAACATGCCTATACTGAGCGCTCAGAATGGCAAAAGCCCTTGGGAACTCCGGTTGCTTGACATTCATTTGGTAAAAGTTTATTGCAGCTGAGATACAAAAGAGTCTCACTCAAATCTAAGACAAGATGTGAAGGCAATTCTTACTATCGGAAAGAAATAAAAGCAATCTATGATAATCTTGAACACCTTCAATATCACTGGGAAAAACTACACAGAATGTCCTTTTAAATTAGCAAAATAGGGACTATCTGACTTGCTAGGCTAATTTGGGAGAAATGTATTAATATTTAAAAGGAGGCTGAGCGGAAGAGGATATGATTTTGAAATCCATAATATAAAAATCCCATGAAAAATTAATATAACCAAACATTCTCCGCCAAAACAGTGGGGAGATTAAGACCTTCCTGCCGTTCCTGAGAGGACAGCGAGGCTGCCAGCCAGCGGGCCATGCGCACATTTCCCAGGACCCGTGCTGCGGCCTCGTGTACATACCATCATGGCAATGAG
This sequence comes from Myotis lucifugus, assembly GCF_000147115.1. Classification (NCBI taxonomy): domain Eukaryota; kingdom Metazoa; phylum Chordata; class Mammalia; order Chiroptera; family Vespertilionidae; genus Myotis; species Myotis lucifugus. The sequence goes on from NW_005871106.1 coordinate 5,527,846, forward strand.
GGCACAGATGTAACTTTGTTTCATAATAAACTGGAACACAGAGACCATGGCGTGAACTTTCGCGCTTGTTTTCTCTTCATGGCTCCTTTCCTCTTCAAATTCTTCTTTCTCATCCTCTTCTTCCTCTTTCTTTTCTAGAGAGACAAATATTTTATGTAACTAGTTATGCAAATACAGTATAAGAATTTTGTATAAATGTCCCAAGCAATGCTGCCCATGTATGTTTTTAGCATGGTTTGTCATTTAAGACTTCAGAGATTATTTCCAATTCACAAAGTCCTTGGACTTCAAACAGGATCATTAAGTTTTGCTTGGTGAGTGTAATGGGACCCCGCACTCAGAAATTACAGGAAGAAAATTTTGATTTAAGAGAGTGCGGAGGGAAGCTTCTAAGACGCTCGCCGATGACCCCCTACCTCCTAGTGTTCCTGTCTTGTGTAACCCTCTCTCTTGACTGTGGGTGGGACCTTTGATGGGCTTCTAAGGAACAGAATACTGAGAGAAATCAGCTGCCATGTTGTACGCTGCCAATGGAGGGGCCCAGGTGGCAAGGGCTTGATGCCTCTGGTCAGCAGTCAGCAAAGGCATAAGGCCAGCCAGTAGCCAGGTGAGTGGTCACGGAAGCAGACTGTCCCCAGGCGAGCCCTCAGATGGGACCGCGGGCTTGGCCAGCAGCCAGATTTCAGCATGATGAGCCAGAGAATATCCACCTAATCACAGACAATTCCTTACCCACAAAAACAGGGTGACATAAATGCTGTTTTAAACCACTGAGTGTGTTACTCAGTGATAGATAACTAATACAAAGAGTATGTGGAGTATGGATACAGGAAAAGGGTAGAAAACCCACCAACCAACCACTTTGCCAGAGTGCATGTGATGGTCCATAGTGTCCTTTTGGGTCATGCTGAGGCGGGTAAGTCATACTGAGGATGGAAAGATCAGGCCAAAGCAAGAGAGAGAAAGTGTAAAGGGCTGAGTTGAAGAGACCAGCAACAGGAAAGTACTGCCATGGGTGTGAAGGATTTCTCTGCAAGATCCTCCTACAGATGCCAGGGAAGCTATTTTGATTTCACAGATGAAATAATGAGTGACACACTTAAGTAAAATGTCCTTTTTGTATTTCTTAAATGAAATTAAATAGGCTACATCCCATTTAGGGAGTTACTGAGCACCATGAAAAGGGAGCATAAATCACCGAATAACCAGTGGCCAAGAAAGCTTAGCAGTGAGCCTCTAAGGGCGGCTGGGATATTTCTTCCCGCAGAAGCCCACTGCCCCCCATCCCTCCAACGCTGAGGCAGGACGAGCCTGGGGTTTACTGGGGGAGTCCACAGAGTGGAGACAGCCACGAAAAATCTAAATTTGATGGATTTTACAATTATTGGCATGCTACTTCTCTAGTGATAACATTTTTTTTGCATATATAGATTCAAATAAAAAAAACTTTTGTTTTACATTCGAAAGTTCAGTTTATGATTTAGTATGTGTGGGTTTGCCTTGTCAGCAGTCAGAATTCTGTTCATTTCTTTTCATGTTAAGTAATGTGTCAATAGAAGGATATTTGGCTCTGACCTCTACGTCTCAAACTTCCGATGCCATAAATGCTTGTTCTTGGGCCTTCCCTTTGTGATTCTAATGCCAAAGGTGTGAAAACCACGTTTTGGAAAGCAGTGTATTTCCTGACACATTCTCTAAGTGAAAACCTTCATGTAAGTCCGAGTTGCAAACTGAAACATATGCACGTAGGAAGGAGAAATGGGCAATTAACCAGTAGAGTCGCGTGCTCTGTAGGGATTGCAGATGCCAGCTGGGGCGGGGTGTGTGTGGGGGGGTTCAGGGTGGGGTAGAGAATTGAACTTGATCTGACCTTACGGAGGAATGTTGGATAATGTACTAACTATTTGTACTGCTAAGTAGATGCACTGTCAGAGGCAACTGCAGGAAACACTGATAGTGTTCATAAAGAACTATGAAGAACAGTGCATTAGAATGAGCCTGATAAAGAATTATGAAAGAAAAGGGCGTGAGAGTCAGCTCAATGTACTGATAACACAGATTGGATAGTGGCTGGCTGTTTACTAAATTTAGGATAATATATAACAACTCTAGCTTTAATTCCATAAAAATAGAGAGAAAAATCCATTATACTGTTGTAGCCACTTTGCTGCCACCTATATGCATTCTGCTTTTCCTCCCCTCAGCTATTTCTGTCTATGAATTGGTGATTGGCGTGGTCTCCAACAAGGCAATGACAATAGTGGTCTAGTCGGCTGCTGCCTTACAGAAATAAGGGACTAGTTTGCCAGATATTTGTATTCTTCAAGGGATTCTGGAAATTTGCATTTCTAGATGAGAGCTGTAGCTTTTAAAATGTTGGTTACTATTCAATTTTTTTTTTTAAAGAAAATACTGTGTGGGCCTAAAAACCAAGTCTGAGAACAAGACCTCCTCCACCCCAGGCTGCTTTCCTTTAACATAATACACAGAAAATAAGGAGGGTGGGGGAGGGCCGTGTACAAGTTTTGACCCTCTCCTCTTCTTAATAGACAAAAAGAACTCTTTCTGAAAAGATTCATCCATTAACCTGCAGAACTATTGACCAGGATTACATTATCAAATGACGGGAAGACTAAAACATACATATACACAAGCTGACATCCTTAAAATCATTTTTTACCTTTTATTTTTCAACATTTGCCCTGATTATGCCTCTTAGTTTGTAGATAAGGATAGAATACACATAACCATGTGTTGGGGCAGAATAAAGGGAGCACTTAAGGAACTGAGCTTAATTATACCAACCTTGGAAGACAAGACTTGTTAGAAAAAGAAAGAAGAAAAAAGAGCCAAATCCGATGAACAATAAACAAAAGACAGAGATGTCAGGCTGAATTTATGCCTGCGAGAAACTAAAACCCCGGGCAGACGGCAGTCTGCAGAGCTGGCTCCTCACCTGCAGAGTCATCCGAGGGCTCCCACCGGTACTGCGGCGTGGAGTACAGCTCGGCTTTGGCAGGGCCGTTCTCGATGGGAAGACTGGGGTGGATGGTGTGGTAATCCACAGGGTTGCCATTCACGGTCACCAGCAGGCCCTGCGGGGGCGTGAGGGAAGAGGCACATCTGTGATGCAGCTGCTGTTTTCAGTGTGGACATACAGCCTCCCGCCCTTACGCTAAGGTATAACTCCACAGTGAAGGATGGATGGATAGCGAACAACTTAGTCAGCTCTCCACGTTAGCAAGATGAAATTGTGTCTATTTCCTCTCCAATTGCGACAGATCGCAATAAAATGTAACTCTGACCTTGTCCCGTCTCTGCTGAACACCATGCAATGCACCTCTGTTCTCAGTCTAGAGTATGAACTCTGGAAAAGGCTGCCTGAGGCCTCATGACCTGGCCTATCTTGCCAGTCTCTGCTCTCATGGCGTCCTCCTCCCAGCCAGCCTCCAGCTCTAGGGACTCTAGACCTTTCCTGAGCCCTGCCCAGGAGCCTCACTGCCCTGGCCCATCCTTGTCCTGCCCCACAGCCCATGGCCTCTGCACAGGACTAATGCAACAGGTCTCAGCTCAGACGGCACTTCCTCTGGGGATCTCTGCCTGATGCTGCCAGCTTGTAATTCCCTTATTGTAATACGTCATGTACTATGTGCAATTTCTTGTTTATTTTTCCCCCTGTGTTTCTTTGACTTTACAATTTCAAAGATATGCATATAAACATACACATATACATATATGTGTGTGTCCGTGGACACGTAAGAGTTCCTATTCAAATTATGTAGCATAGCACAGTCCCTGGTGGTCTAGTGGTTAGGATTCGGCGCTCTCAAATTATGTAGCAGGCAAAGCCACAGAGCAAAATGCTTTCTAAAACTTCCAACATGGTTTTTTAAAAGTTTAAATGCATTCTGTATGACTATGCTGGAGTTCACAAGTCAGTGTTTTAATAGCAATAAACCAGATTTAATTTCTACAAAGTAATTATTCAAAAAGTTATAGAGATTGTATAGATCATTAAAATATACTAAAGGAGCTAATTCCATTTACGTCACCTTTACATCACTTATGCACATATAAATAATAATTCTAAGGATATACTAACATCAGATGGTTTGTAGTCATCTTGGGTCATGGATAAAAGCTGCAAAAAGCAATGCAGGACAGCATGTTAATATATAAGCTGAAAGCATTGTAATGTTTATATATATCTACCAAGTTTCACCACACACATATCCATTCTCTTAAACTAGCTCGATGCTAGTATGTTAAAATTGCCATGCAAAATGTAAAGGTACATATAATTGAATGGGATGTTGCTGTTTATTATAACAGTAGAGGCCCGATGCATGAAATTCGTGCAAGGGGCTTGGCCCCCACCACTGCCTCGGCCCCCTCTGCAGCAGCTTCATCTGGAAGATCATCTGGAAGGACTTCCGGAAGGATGTCTCATCTAATTAGCATATTACGCTTTTATTATTATAGATTGTCCAGCTTCTGATGCTAACTTTTAATTTTAACAGCAAGTAAGCAGGCATAAACAACATCACTATAAATGTTAATTATAGTTTCCAGTGTTTTGTTCTAATAGATTAAACTGCTTGATTTTGAATTCCTAGAACCCTCTGAGACACTGCAAAATCCTGAATGTTTGCTTTTCAAGAAATAGATGTTTCATAATAAAGAAAACATTATTTGTTGTGTGTTTTGAGATTATTTTAAGATTTGCATGATGTCTACGACAAAAGAATTATTACAGGACTGTATTTTTTAGCTATGTTAGTGCCGATGGTTTGGGCTCCCCCTAAATAATAAACATTTGCTTTGCCAGTGCAAAGGGGTCCCCAGGTCTTTTAAAACAGGACTCATTTACATTCTTACAAATCACTGGGGGGGGAGGTCCCAAACTGTTCTTTATGTGAGTACTATCTATCAGTATCTACCATTGAGAAATGAAAATTGAGACATTGAAAAATATTACATATTCATTGAAAATTAAATAGCCATTATATGTTAACATAGATATTCAAATAGCTGCATTTTAAAAACAGAGAAAAGAGTGGCATTGTTTTATGCTTTTGCATATCTTTTTAACGTCTGAGTGATTTAAAGGAAGGCAGCTGGATTCTCATATCTGTTTCTGCGTTCAATCTGTTGTGATATGTTGTGTTGGTTGAAGTATGGGAAGAAAATCTGGTTCACTGAGATTTGTAGTTGGCAAAGGAAGAAGCATTTCAATAGTCTATCGCAATAATGGTAGATAGTTTTATTTGCTACTGCATCAAACTCAGTAAATGGTAGGAACTTGAACGTTAGTTGCAATGTGAAATCTGAAATCAAATCAAACTTTACACAGTGTTTCATCAAAATCCATTGATACACTGGCACACTCAGAGATATTGCGGGTTTGGTTCCAGACCACTGCAATAAAGTAAATATTGACATAAAGCAGGTCATCATCTTTTTGCCAGTGGAGTGTTTGCCTTCAATTTGAAAAAAGACACATCTATGAAGTGCAATAAAGCAAAGCACAATAAAGCAAGGTATGCCTGTACCCTGCACCTTGCATGGATCTTTTACCCACACGTCGCAATATCATATGTTGGTGATTTGCTTCAGTGAGTCATACAGCCCTACCAAGTATTGACATATTTCAGCACACAATATTTAAAACAGCACATTTGTTAATATCAGCACTGATTCCATCAAAATAGTCCCTAAGTATTGGGAAGTTTTCAAGCCCTCAGAAGTAGATACAAATTTGTCCATCGTTGAATTTTCACTCAAAAGTTCAAATTTTATCATTGGTGACAAATGCTGTGAGCTGATGCCTTGAAAAGATTGGCTCACTATATTTATTTTCCAGTAACTGTCTGCCAAACACCCACACCTGAGTAATCACAATCTGTCTATCAGCTATTCTTTTAAGTAAACCTGGTGTTCAATAAAAAATGGCTAGTTCAACCCACACTTCCAATGACCCGTCAAATGCTTTTCATTGACACAGTTGTCATACTTTAGTATGTGCCAACTCCTTATTTTGTCACACATAATATTAAAAAGACATGTGCTCTAAGGTTGAGACTTAAGAAAATTAATGCCCTAACCGGTATGGCTCAGTGGATAGAGCGTCGGCCTGCAGACTGAAAGGTCTTAGGTTCGATTCTGGTCAAGAGCATGTACCTTGGTAGCGGGCACATCCCCAGTGGGAGGTGTGCAGGAGGCAGCTGATCGATGTTTCTCTCTCATCGATGTTTCTAACTCTCTATCCCTCTCCCTTCCTCTCTGTAAAAAATCAATAAAATATATTTAAAAAAAGAAAATTAATAAAAAGTTCTGGTTCATCAAGGATATAGTTAAGTGGAACTGGCCTTTTTGCTTTGTTTTTTGCAAGTGTGTGGCCATGAAGAGTTGACCATGACTGTAGGGGTTCATGCCACTGCCTTGGTTTGTGCTTTTGTACCATCAGAAAAAAATTAATTAGCACAACAAAAGGTAAATATTTAACCAATTATTACAAAAATAGTTTTGAACTTGTGGATTGCTGTAAGGGCCTCAGGAATCCCCACTTTGGAAACTGCTGGGCTATCCTTCGTGGATATCATCACTTAGTGAAATGAGCAGGATCAGCTGGAACATGGTGTATGAGAGAGGAAAGGACCCCTGGAAATCCTCAGATATCCGAGGGGGCCACATCTTCTCCACATGGCTGCCAGCTCCCTAAGACAGCGTTTTCATTGTTCCACCCTCTCTCAGCACAGGACGGCCATGGGTAGCATAAGACCACGTGTCTTAGAGAAACTCACCTACCACCAAATAAATCAGAGCATCTGCTCCTCAATACTCTAACATGCTACAAAGCAAAATGGCTGACTCCATCCAAGAAAAATAAGATTCTGTGTCTTTGGAACATTGCCAATGGGTCATCTTAGCAAGTCAGTATAGCACTGATTGAGTTGAGTTCAAAATGGTTAATATGTGCTCAAAACGTTATATGAATTACCCAATTGTGACTCACTTTTCCTTGTCAATCCATACTGTTGCTTCACAGTAGTAAGAGACACTTAATTGTGTTCATATAGATTGTTTTGATCTTCTCTAAGTGGTTTCTTGAGTTATTATTGTGGCTGGCTACCTAATAGAGTGAAAGTATTATCTGCAATGTATTTCAACACGGAGACTTTCACCACCCAGTGCTAACAGATTACTTCCTTAGGTTTTGATTGTTTTAATACAGCTTTACTTTTTTTAAATGAAGAACATTCTTTCTCTTTAGGATTAAGAGACTTCAGTGGAAAGCACAGCAATACAGAATGGTGTCTCAAAGAGTACAATGGAGCCATGGTATACCCTTTGGAAGCACTGGGCTCCCTCTTGAATAGAGCTCTCCACTACTAAGACTTCAAAGTCAAACCATTTCTATAAACTGAGCAACTTGAGATTGATGCTATATGACCAATATTCAGCAATATAATATGAAAATAGCAAAATAAAGTAGGAAATGGAAATTCCTTTCCTAGTGTCTTACTTTTCTCTCGTCAGTTGGGTAATGGGTTGCATACCACAGGCTCCGCCTCCTCTCAGCTGTCATTTGGATGGGACTACAGGCCAGGGCTCTCTCCTCCTTGGTTCTCTCATCCTGCACCTGAGACACAGAATAATAACTCACAGGACCAGCCCTGCTTCCCGGAGCAGTTCCCTCATCCACGGGGGTGACCAGGGAAACTTTCCAGCTTCGCTTTGATGTGATTATTTTTTAAATTAACGTATACAATATAAGAGGTTTTATCAAGACACTTTCAAAAATAACAAAAATTCTGTCATTTAAATGCTAAGCTCATCATTATTAAATGTTCCTGATTACTATTAAGCCCCATAAATTATAGGAATATGTTCTAAGGTTAAATATCCACAGCCTCTCCATGTGTGTTCTAAACACTAGAAGACAACTATACAAATGGTTCTTAGAGGAAGAGCTTTAAAAAAAAAGTGCACAGTTAACTATGTAACCCGGCCATGGACAATCTTTAATTAAGAAGAAATTTATTAAAGGCAAAATCACCTAATAGAGTTTACATACAATATTAAGCAAGAATATATCTTATTCACAAAACTATGGCCTTGCCTAATAAGACATTGGCCTAAATTAGACAACTGGTCTGGGAGAGATGATAAAGAGAGGGTATAAGGAACAGAATGCATTGGGTGATTTAGTTTGCTGTCTCAACAAAGATGGCCCAATACAAAGGAAGTTAACCACTGATTTTGGAGCAGAGGGAGGGGACACAGTCCTACTGCCCAGTTCCCCAGTTCTCGTGCCAGCATGCAGCACCCATGGAAACACGCAGGCACACTGGGTGGAAATTCACACTTGCCAGGTGGGAGTCCATATATTACATTTAAGTTTTGACACCTGCATATCTCTCTCTCTCTCTACTCTCTCTTCTCTCTCTCTCTCTCTCTCTCTCTCTCTCTCTCTCTCTCTCTCGGTAGACTTTTACCACAGAACTAACCTTTATTTGCTGGCTGGCATTTTTCACGCAATGTGCCAGGTGATCTGGAATGATGATATAATCGGCCACCTGTCTTCCATCATTACCTCTATGAGCCACACCCCTGCAGCCGCTGTGATGTGTAATACTGCTGTTAACTGTGCAGGCTGTCACCTGTGTGGTCTTCCTAGCCGCCTTCCTGTGTCCCCAGATGCCCTGCGGCTCAGGCAGCCCAGTGTCTCATCTGAACATCTCATCCATTGGAGCAGGGATAGCAGCCTGCCCCTTTGTGGTAGTGGGACAGCCAGGGCACACGGCGCCTGCCATTCTGCGGTCGCCTGAGAAATCTGAGAAAGCTAAGGGCACTTACAAACTCTTACAAACTCAAATTCCTTAAAGTAACTTTCGTCAATTATAAAACTCTGTTCAGAAATAGTTCCCATAATACATGTCAGTTTCTTTTGTACACGCATTTACTCGGGCATATATACATATTCATATTTGCATGTGGTTTTGTGGCGGAAGCAAACACAATAAACACTTACAGGATTTTACTGGCACACTTGAATTTCAGAAGGGAATTGGAAAAACATATAACAGACGATAGTTGGATTCCCTGTGACCCCATGAGCATTTTGTTACTGTGCAGCTGCTGTCAGTGGGCCCCAAAGAAAGGTGATACATGAGAAGCCTGTGAACTAGGGAGGCTTCCCTGGCCCTCATCCTCCGGGACTGGCTGCACAATGGGGAGGCGTTTCACACAGGAGAGAGAACAGAAGAGGCCCAGGCCTCAGGTGGCACTTTTGCCAGGAACGGACAGACACATGCATCCTACCCAGTGTCGTTGTACTATCTGCCTCAGATCCCATTTCCTTCTCGTGGCTCTTTTTCTCCTGTAAAATGTACAGTTTCTCTAAGTGGGCATTTTGACTATGGGTTGCTGCTCTATCCTCAGCCCCAGGTTTATCTGAGATAAACGGCTTCTGATATACAGGTATCCAAAAAATGTATACACACTCTGAATAATTATAAAGGCAGTGTTTATTAAAATATATTGCATTTCAAAATGTACTAGAAATCAGCTGTTAAAGTGTGTATACATTTTTCTAGGACACCCTGTATATTTGTTGACTGGCTGAATGAATGAATGAATGAATGAGTGGATTGTCTGTGGGTGTGAAGACAGAAAAAGGGAAAGTAGGCAACCAGGGCCCCAAGCTAGAAGTGATATGAGAGGAGGCATGACTGGATCGCAGAGACTTCAGCCCAGCCGTGCTCATTGGAACTGCCTGGAACCTGCGGACCCTGCCCCGGCAGGTGGTGGATGGAAGGTGTGTCAACCTGTCTGTACTACTTGCCTCCCTCACATACCAACAAGCTGCCTTAATAACTGAACTTTTTTTAAAGTAACATTTCATCTACCATAAAAAATTTATAATTTCTAAAAAATCCACAAAGAACAAAAAGACAGTCTGGTAAATCCAAGATTTATAAAAACCACGCACAAAACCCATGGTAGTTAGAGAAATAGAAAATGTTTATATAAGTAGCACTTTTGAAATGTAGCTTTTTTCTACTATCTATTACACATTCACATACACACACTAATTGAAAATATGCCAACATCAATGTCTGCAAAAGCAGTTCAGCCTTTTCTAAATGGCTTTCTCTCTCATTTACTGGATAATGCAGCTGTTAATACTGCACAAGTACAGTGAAGCGATTTTTAATTACTTTTAAGCAAAGATAAAGGAATTTTTCTCCCTCAAAACATGTTTTAATCATGAAAACAACTGAGCTTCTCACAGACATTGAGGTTCTATCATGCCAGCAGTGCTTAGAGGTAGAGGTCTGAGACATTTGGAAAATGCCAGTCACTGCGATGACAGGGGATACAGTCGCTGAGAACCTCGCTTTGTTGTCAAACATTAGTTTGAATCTGGTTTCTACTCTGCAGTAGGTGTGTGATTTTAGATCGCTTTACCACTCTAACCTCATTTTACTCATCTCTAAGTTGGGTACAATACTACTCTTCAGAATAGGTAGTGGGTTGAAAAAGACAATGCATGTAAACAGCCTAGCATGTGGCCTGGTACTCTGTACTAAGTGCTCAATAAAAATGAGTCTTCCATTCTCCACCTCACCTATCATTCTTAGCAGCTCATGTTGATAGATAGCATCAAAGGGAAGCTGGTCTTTGTTCTGATAGGATGTGTACTTAGTACTCTTTGTAGAATCAAAAAACGCTATAAGCAGAACACTATATTTTGGGGAATATAGGATTGCTATCAATACTATATTGAGCACTTAACGGGAATGAACCATTTCACCTGGGTTTTTCCAGGTTACTTTGCAGACAAGATCACAAAAACCTTTTGATCCTTACAAGCGGCTCCTGCAGCCAGAGGCGGATCAGAGTGGCCAGCGTGTAGTACATCACCAGCAGCAGGATGGGGTGGGCGTGGTGGTACCATAATAGGGCTGGGTTTGCCACGATCTTCCACGTGCTGGAACAGTCTGTTTGAATCACTGATTTGATACCAAACAACCTGTCAAAAAATAAATAAAAATGTTTTAAAAACATAACAAACTCTGTGTCCCTAATACAGTAAAGAAAAATCTCGTTTTTAGTTCATACATGAGCTCTTCTTAGGTTAATCCATCTTATTCTGGATATTTCATTACTCTTCTGTATATATAACTACATCTTTAAATAATATATGTATTTATATATGTCCTTAAATCATATGTGTGTGTTAGCATGTGTGTGTGTATAAATGTTGCCAACATTAGCCAGATGACCTTTACATTAGTTCAAAGATCTAGCTAATACTAAATCCTTGCACACCTATTAAAAATTTAATTGCCAATCAGCCCTATTTAAACATGCTTTATTGAAATGTCAGGTCAGTAGTAACATGTTACTAAATCCAGGTCAATGAGCATATATTTTGTATTTGGTATGATTTAGCATTAGCTATTCAGTTAGTGTTGATACTATTGGGCAAATGTTAAAATTGGAAACTATTCTACAATTCAGTCATAAAAGCCAGATATTATATACTATAGTTTCTGTTAGATATATTTCCACCTAACTTTATTTATAGGCAATTAGATTTTTTACTTTGAAACATACTTTTATGATGTGTTTTAAATTCTGAAAATTTTTACGTTCCTTCTACTAATAATCAGAATGTATCTACTTATATAACGAGAAAATATGTAAAGTACAATTTATTTAGAAATTCACTGTATATGAATTTTTCTAAAAAAGGATCCTATTAAATGAATAAAACTTTTACAATGTAAGTGAGTCTCATATCTTTCTATCATTCCTATTTCTTACATGGGAAATTCCTTTGATTTTTATGTTACAGTCTTCAGTTATAAGATCTTCCAAGACTATAGTAAATGTCCCTCACTCATAAACCTTTAAGTTGATTATTGTTTTCTATCACAAAACAAGTAGAGTACTGGTGAACTTCTGAACACAAATTTTAAGATAAACTACATAGAATTTAAACTTGTCCACTTCATAGCCCTGGAGAGGTGGAGGGATGAGGGAGGCATTTTCTGTAGAACTGGCTTGCTGGCAGCTAGTGGCAGACTTGTCTCCGGGAGAAATTTCAGCCCAGAATGGGCAACTGTGGCTCTGCTTGTCTGGGAGGTGGTGACACTCAAGGAGTACAGTGGCATGAGGATGTGGCAGGAATCACAACACTGGCACTTGGTGAATGGCTGAGGGCTCAAGGAACACTAGTCCAGGGAGACAAGCCCCCTTCAGGGCTTAAGGAGCCGCACAAGGATGAAGCAGGGTCCTGGGGCTCTGAGATCCCTTTCATGTGCTTCTTCTCCTTGGAACTTCAAACTACTGTGGCATCTGCAGCAGCTCCCCTCTCCGGCTGGAGTCACCTTGGGATCCTTTAAAGTACCACTACCTGGCCCTACCTCGGACTATCTGAGATCTCTTTGGGTAAAGCTGAAGGTGGTAGAACATTTACAAAGGTTCCCTGAGGGTTATTTGCAATGAAAGCTGAGAATAACCCCTCTGACACTGTTTACTACAAAGGTAAGTAACTCTATAGTACACATTGTGCACAAACGGAGCAGTTTGTAAAAAGACATCACCTCAGAGAGGCTGCAGGAGCCAGGCTGACTGTTTAGGTCTATATCTTCCCTTTGCTTACCAGCGGTTCTCAACCTGTGGGTCGCCAACCTGTGAGTCACGACCCCTTTGGGAGTCGAACGACCCTTTCACAGGGGTCGCCTAAGACCATCGGAAAACACATATATAATTACATATTGTTTTTGTGATTAATCACTATGCTTTAATTATGTTCAATTTGTAACAATGAAAATACATCCTGCATATCAGATATTTACATTATGATTCATAACAGTAGCAAAATTACAGTTATGAAGTAGCAACGAAAATAATTTTATGGTTGGGGGTCACCACAACATGAGGAACTGTATTAAAGGGTCGCGGCATTAGGAAGGTTGAGAACCACTGGCTTAGACGAAGCTCATCAAGCTTCTTGGGTCTCCAGAGAGACCCTTCCTCCTTTCCCTCTGCTTCAGGTCAAATATACTTTCTTGCCTCAGTTTGGAACCTCAAGACTCTGCTTACAATAACATTTATGCAAATCCTTTGTTTGGAGAACATATTAGTTTACTCTTTCCCTAAACACAAAGTTCCCCTGGTAAATACATCTTTAGGGCTAGTTAACATTCCTCTCCAATCCTTGTTTTCACTGCTTTTCTACAGAGCTCATACCTTTCTGTGAGGTAGGAGAGCCGGATATGGGGTGATTCACAGCATGGGCTTTAGGGTGAAATTTGAGTTCAAACTCTGGCTTTGCCACTCCTATCATGTGTCTTGGGGGTAAATAACTTATCTATACCTCAGTTTTCTCATCTTTAAAATGGGGATAATAGAACCTACCTTAAAAAGTTGTTGGAAGCATTCAATGAATTAGAACTTGACACTGATAAGTATTCAATAAACCTTAACTATGATAATGATGAACCCAGTCCTACAATATAAAGTAGGTGCCTCATTTTCCTTTCCTACTTCCTCGCAGGGTCCCGGAGCCTTCTTGGGAGAACACAGCAAACAGTGACTGAGTCCTATCCAATGCCGGACACTCTACATCCACAGCCTGCTTTAGCACCTCACTGACTCCATGAGGTAAATATTATTCAACCACCCACAAGAGGAGGAGGCCAGAACTCCAGTCTCACAATGAGGGAGCCAGGCAATTGGGACCCATGTCTGTTTGAATTCCAGAGTCCTTCCCCTCATGAAGCGAAGCTGCCAATTAAAGGCAAAGTGCCTGGAACAGGCCCAGAGAAGGACTTTCCTTCTTGCTTGAGCAAGAAGCACCCAGTTCCCTTTGCTCACACCCTCCTCCGCCTCTTTCACTTTTACAAGCACATTATTACAGACTCTCCTGGGATGAAGGTCGCACAAATGACCTCAATCTCTTTGGTAAGGAGGTGAAAGACACAGGATGAGAAATAGATGTTCCAAATTTAGAATATTGAGCAAGAAGCCACTGAAGAGTGTTTATTGTCAAATATAAAACAGAACTTTCTATAAAGACAGAGAAACTTTACAGAAATCTGTTCTATATTTTCCCCAACATTCTTTACATCACCAATTCATTAAAAATGTACATTATGTTATACTGGAAATATGTCTATGAAAACACTACACAATAAAACTCCTAACCAAGTTCATACATTTCTAGTAATTCTCACTAAATCCCAATTCTGACAAGCAGTATCTTAGCAAAGGTTTGATTACAAAGATCCAACAGCAATTTTCATATTAATTTTCTTTATGGAAAAACATTTACTTACTCTGACAGTATAATGAATACCATTGTCAGAAACTGATATAAACAAGTCAAAATAAGCCAATGTCACTTATGATTCAATTTCCTTCTTATTTGAACATAAAAGAAAACTTCTGTTTTTGTAAATACTTTGTAAGATTCCCTCAGTTACTAGTTTACAATAACAAATTCCCATAAAATGGAATAAAATCATTCTTTGAAATCACTTCCCTCATTATACTAACTCCCCCTGACTGATTATTACTGAAATTTATAATGCTAAATCTCAATAATGAGTAATAAAGCTGCTACCATATCAGCAGCCAATCTGAAGCTGATTGACTCATTTTTATTTTATTTTATTTTTTTTAGGGATTGAAGATCTACTTCAAATCACGAATATTTTTGAGCAGGTTAGCAATCACTGACCTCTAACCCTCCACTCACATCTCCACTCAATAACCTACCCCCTTTCTGGCCCAGATAAGAGATGCTCAAGGTCATATGTTAGATTGAAGAAAAGAGCTAGATTTAGATAAAAGGATTATTGAAAACAGCCATCAATCCTTGGTAATTCCACTACTTTGATGCTAATGGCTAGACTGAGGTAACAAGGTCTATAATATAATCTATATAAAGCAATATCACAGAATGTGGCATGTACTAGCTGCTCAAGAAATTATGGCTACTGCTATTATTATTGTTATTACTATTAAGCATAATATGAACTTGGTTTATGCCAGGGTCATAGCTCTATTTATAATATCATATTGATTTTGCTGGAAAATAAAAATAGATAAATGTCCTCTTCAAGATGGAACAGAACCACAATCACCCTCAAGAAAAAAGCTGGGTGATAATATTTGAAAGAGTTTGGGTGAGGTGGTAGGGAGGCTGTGACAAATGTATAACATTTAATTATTAATATTATTTTTAATTATTAGGTTATTTATCAAGAAAAATCTATCTCATCTTGGTAATGTAATCAAAGAAAGGAGAAGAGGACCACTGAAGACACTCAGTTGTAGATTGCTTTCTGCAAAACAGACATTCTGTTGCTGTGCATATGTGCATTCTTAAACACATATATGTATGTTAGTTTCTTATATTAAATAAAGAAATACTCTTCGCACAGAGATGGCCCACAACTACTTTCCAATCCAAGAAGAATGTGAATGAGGCGAGGGTGATGTGCAGTCTTGTTTTGACAGTAACAGGACATAGGAAGCATTGCTTCTGGTGGGCTTGATTTCAACAGTCCTCACTAACTTTGTTGTTATGATTTTCCAAGTCTAGAATAGGGAAAGTCTGTGGATTCAGTGATCCTCAAAAAGAAAAAGAAAAAGAAATCCTCTCTCAGTGGGCAACACAGAATCTGCTGGGGTCACTTTCTTACCTTCTTGACTACCCTCATCCTTCATCCCCATCTTTCTGATAAATTTGCCTGCAGAATGCTCCAGCAAACTGAACTCTTGGGAATGGGTTGGTGGAGTGGAAATTAAGGAAGGACTATCCTTGAGAATGTTGGGGCCAGCAGGGAAGCTGAGAACTACCAGTAGATGGTGTCCGAGTCTCTTCCCATCCCAAAATTCTAAGGTGCGATCGGGATGAGTGAAGTGCTCAGAACTGTTGGCAGGGGAAACAGAATTCGTTTTCATGTACGAGTGAAAGCAAGGATGCACTGTCAAACAAACAAGGGGAATCAGATGTCCACAGAAAGCTGGGTTTGTGTTTCCAACCCCCTTAAAACATTTCCTCTGTGTTAGACAAATGTCTTTGCCGGAACAAGATTGGACCTATCTTTAAGGGATATTTCTAGCACAATTCTTCTCTTTCTTATGGCATCCCATTCCTATGAGCATAATACTGCTTTTTACACATGAGTTTTTGCTACTTTGGCTTCCAATTCCATTTTTTCTCCGTGTATTGCATCATATGAAAAACACAGCCAATGTTTAACCATCCTTTTTCATTAGTCTCTTACTTATGCTTTAAACACGTTTCCATGCCAAACCTTTAGACACTTTTTGTGTGTGGGAAAATTGAAATCTGACAGGTTTCACACCATATTGTTTTTTTAAGCTTAGAAAAACTTTGCATTGAGACCCCTGGGCTCTGCATCATGGCTTTGAAGTCTTTTTTGGCACATACATGTCTTAACTATTTGCCAATTTTCTGTAATTGGGCTTTCTGCTACATGTGCAGAACACTGCCTTATAATAAAAACGCTCTGTGCGAAGGACAATTTTGTACCAGGTAGAAGGTGTGCTGTCTTCAGAACTATGATTGTTGATGGACAAGTTGCAGCCATTTTGAAGTTCCTTCCCATTTCACTGTTAAAGGCACTCTACCTTCTCTGAAGTCACATCCAGGGTTCATAAGAGAACATTTATACTCTATGAGCATTTTAAATATATGGCCTATTTCCTTGCCTAAACACATTTTCACCTCTGAGAGAAATGTGAAAAATGAGTCAGGACCAGTCCTCCCAGGACCAGTTAGTTTCTCATCCAGGCTCCTTCCTGCACTGCTTCTTATGACAACAAGACCAAGCTCCACACATACGCTGTGCAACCTTCCATACTGAGGGGCACAAAGTAAGAAGTAGTAAATGTAGGCACTTCTATTACATGTAACTATAACTTTCCCCAAGTAGCTATAATGTAAACATGGATTTAAATACCTCATTTTAGAGTCCTATATAGTTAATAACTGATGAAGTTACACAGTGGGAGAGAAGGAGACCAACATCAAATAAGTGATTCCTATGATGAAATAGGTACTGTGTTGATGAATCAAGGTACTATTTGCTATTGTTTTCATTATACATGGAAATTTTAGGCATAGATGACTGACAAGGTAATAAGTGGTGAGGCTTATGAAAACAGGTCTGCTGGCTTTCAATCACACCACCCTATTTCTCAGATGCAATAAGTGGTAATATAAGAAAACCATAAGAATATTAGGAAACCCTAAGGAAAGGGAAGTTCCATTACAGGATTCATTTATGAAGTCATCCTTTTATTTGCTGAGTCCTAACTCTGTGTTGTTGGCTATAGTTAGTGCTAGGGACACAACACTATTCCTAGGTAAATGCAACACTATTCCTTTTATCAAAGAGCAGCACATTCTAAAGACAGTATTACTCAGATACGGTGGAATGCTTTCGGGAAATTGGCGCTGACTTGTCCTCCCCATAGGAACATGATTGCCAAGATTTCCCTCCCATACAGTTGCTTTGCCTTGATGGTTTGGGAGTTTCACTTCCTAAGAGAGTAGCTACTTTATGCTCTTGCATTTTAATTTATAGGAAGGATACTAAAGGGAAAGTTGAAAATTAAAAACTAAGGAGTTTAATTTAATGCCAGGAAGGTCAGAAAATGTAAGGGGAAAGACTGGATAATGGCTCTCACAGGGGAAAGCAGTGCCATAACATTCCATGAAATATTCTTGTAACATGATCCAACAAAAAGTATAAACTGAATGGATCGTTCTTGAGAATTTCCTTTTTTAGGAATTCACAAACATTTTAATGTATAACATGTATCACGCAAATATAGCTCAAAGTAATTTTAAAGAAAGACAAAGGTTATGTTTATAAAAAAATCCACTTCCATCAGTAAATGTCTAATAAGTTAATTATTGATTTTCCCTAAATTAAATTTTTATTTGTTTGACTTAGTAGTCACATAAACCAATTCCAAACCCAACAAATCATGGCAATGGATGTTAGTGCTGTTTCTTCTTTACTCAGGGTAACAGTGGTCAGGAAGGTGACTATAACAATTTTTCATCAGTATGAACTTCAGGTATGATTTCTTCCACAATTTTATGTGAAACCAGTCCTTTTGAGAACAGGTGGGAAAATCTAACTCCAAAAGCAAAGTATGTATAGTTTGCAAACAAGCACCCACATATCTGATTTTGATAATAAAAGGCCCATTCCTCATAAAAGGTGTGATGGAAAGTCCTGGAATTGAGTCCATTAAGTTACTCTGAAAGATACTCTACATAAACATATTAGATCTGCTATCTGAACCAGGCTTATAATTGTCATGGTTGCCAGATTCTTCCTGACAACCCCATTGGGGACTAGAGACCAGCTACTCCAGAATGGTCAGAAAAATACATATATTTCCATTGCCGAATAAATTTTCAGATTATTAAACAATTTATTTGCATAAGTGATGTCACAGACTCACTACTTAAATGTTTGGTGCGAGCAGAGCCTGCATGTGACTGATAAAAAAAAAAAGGCCCCTACATGTATTTGCCAGCCTCAGGGTTTGAGATGACTGTAGAGGAAGGGATAAATAACATTCTGAACTTCTGTCATCAGCACCCATAATGACACAGAAATTTGTTTCTTGTTAAGATAAATAACAGAGATTGAATTAACCTTCTGACTGGACCAACCAAAATATATGTGCAACAATAATTTGGTGGACACTGCACACCAGGCAATGAAGAATATTCATCTTTGAGGAATGAGCGAAAACAAGATAATCTCTAAAATTGCCCAAGATTACTGAATTGAGAGAGTTTCCAGTATTGAAATGGCCTCTCCCAGTGCTGGGAGGAGAAACCCAGGAAGAGTCTGCCAGGTTCCCTGAGTTGAAGAGATATAGCTTGCAATTAAAAATAGTCTAGGGATGCTGCAGTGCCTAAATTTCAGAGGACAGAGTACCGGAGAGGAAATAACTTTATGTAGAGAAAACTCTAGAGACCAAAAGAGGGTCATCCTTAAACTCTCCACAGAGTACAGTCTAGTGCATATATGTGAGGAAACTACTCTAGACTGAAAAAAAAAAAAACTACCAGAAAGGATTGGATATTACAGTACCTGTTGTTCATACAAGCCAGCGAGTGCTTATCCCACTAGCCAGGGTAAAATCTTTATGATCATGGAGCATTGGGTAGAGTACACAGAAGAACCTTGACTTGGTAGTGAGAAATAATCCATTCAAATGAGCAGTGCATTTGTTCTTCCTTAAAAAATCTTAAAAATAAGATTTGAAAGACTCAAACATGTCCATGCAATTTAACTGCCTCCCAGAACACACCTTATGAGTAATTTTAAGAATACAAAATATTTTGCACCCAACAAGGTAAAAATAGCAATGTCTGGCATCCAAGCAAACATTACTAGTTATACAAATTATAAACAATTTAAAAGGGTGAAAAATCAATATTGAAATTGACCAAAATTTGATAGAAATGCTAAATCAATAACTAAAGTTATATAGATATATTCATGTATATAAAAAGATATATAAGTACATAGAAGATAAAAAGATAAAAGACTCAGAGCTTGATTCAGTAGCATATATACTAGAATTGGAACAATAGAGAGAAGATTAGAATGGCCCCTGCACAAAAATGACATGCAATTTTATAAAGTGTTCATATTTTTACTGGACAGATACATGTGCAAAAATGAAACTAGGCCATATTCTTACACCATATACAAGGTAAATTCAAAATAAAGACTTAAATGTAAGACTCAAAACCATAGAACTCTTAGAGAAAATGTGGGCAGTAAACTCTATGACATTTTTCTTAGCATATACAAAGAAACAGGAAAATATGACCTATTCAAAAGCACAAAGTAAACTGATATAAATCATATCAGGAGACACACAGACATTGGGCTTACTAGACCAATACTTTTATAAAATTGTCTTAAAGATGCTTAAAAGAACTAAACAAAAGCATGGACAAAGGCAAAAAAATGATGTATCAACAGAATGAGAATATCAATAAAGAGATAGAAATTATAAAAAGACACAAAAAAAGTGTCGGGTGCTGAAAAGTACGGCAATAAAAAAATAACTTCTGCCCTGGGTGGTGTGGCTCAGTTGGTTGGAGCACTGTCTTGTGCATTGAAAGTCTGCCAGTTTGATTCCTGGTCAGGGCACATGCCTAGGTGGCGGGTGAGATCCCTGGTGGGGATGTGTACAGGAGGCAACTGACCAATGTTTCTCTCATACATCAATGTTTCTCTCTTTCTCTCTCACCCTTCCCCTCTTTCTAAAAATCAGTAAAACATATCTTCAGGTGAGGATTTTTTCTAAAGGTGCAAAAACAAAATAACTGCAGTGAAAACATACACTATAGGGGCTCAAAAGCAGATTTAAGGAGGCAGAAGATAGAATAAGTGAACTTAGAGACAGGGCAATTGAAATTATCAAGTCTGAGGAACAATAAAAAAAAATGAACTAAAATGAACAGAGCCTAAGGGACCTGTGGGACACCATTAAGTGAACCAACAAATGCATTATGGGAGTCCAGAAGGAGAAGAGAAAAAGAAAAAGTAAGAGAAAATATTTGAAGTAATAGTGGCTTAAAACTTTCCAAATATGAAGAAAATCATGGATCTTCAAGGAGCTTATAAACTCAAAAAGATGCATGCTTAGGGATATTATGGACAAATTGTCAAAAGCCAAAAAAATAATCTTGAAAGCAGCAGGAGAAAAATGATTCACCACATACATGCAATCTCTAGTAAGAATACCAGCTAATTTTTTATCAGAAACCCAGGAGTCCAGAAGTCAGTGGGTTGACATACACAAAGCACCATAAAAATAATAACTGCCAACCAAAAATTCTATATCTGACAAAACTGTCCTTCAAAAATAAGGGAGAATTTAAGATATTCCCAAATAAATAGTTGAGTTCACTGCCAATAGATCTGCCCTGAAAGAAGTGCTAAGAGGGATCTTGTAGGGTAAAATGAAAGGATTTCAGTAAAAATGGGAAAAAAATTCAAATCCACATAGAGGAGTTACCAAAATATACCATATTAGGACTACAAAAAATTACATTATCTTACAACATATATAAATAGTCAGAGGAACTCAAATGGATATAAAAAAATATTTTCAATGGATTGAAAAAGAAAACACACCATATCGAAATTTGCAGAATGTTTCTAAAATAATGTTAAGATGGAGATTTAGATTTTTAAAACATTTTATTTTATTTTTATTTAACTTATTGGGGTGACACTGGTTAATAAATCTATATAGGCTTCAAGTATACAATTCTACAATACATCATCTGCATATTGTATTGTGTGTTTACCACCCCAAGTCAAATCTATTTTGTTATTTATTTATTTTTAATCTTTATTGTTGAAAGTATTATACATGTTCCCCTTTTCCCTCCATAGACCCCTTCTAGCCTACCGCCACCCCTCGCTCCAGGCCTTTACCACACTATTATCTGTGTCCATGGGTTATGCATATATATCTAGTTATAGGTCGCACATCAATAACTACCTGGGGGAGAGATGAGAAAAGGAGAGAAGGGCAGGAAATCATGAAGGGTATAAGGAAATGTTTGGGCTTAATGGATATGTTCATTATCTTGATTGCAATTATGATTCCATGGGTACGTTTATATCAAAACTCATCAAATTGTACACTTTAAAGATATTCTGTTTACTGCATAGCAATTATACCTCAAGAAAACTATTAAGAAAAGTAATTATACTACTTACACCAATAATGCATAACTAGCATGTTTATGAAAACCTTTGTCAAATTTTCTCAGCAACAGCTTCTTTAAAGAAACTCTGAAAGAAAAATCAAAGAATCTTGGTTCTCACTTTCAGAGCTAATCTCTCATCCTTGAGTCAGAGTTGCTTAGAACTAAAAAGGAGATAAAATAGCTGAAGTTACTTAATAAGCAACATTCTGAACCATAATAAGCCAAGCAGTTATGAGGCAATATCATTCACTATATTTATTTTCAAAATACTTTACAAGGCAGCCAACTCGGCTTATTTACAACCAAACTAAATAATTAATGAGGTGTTGCTGCAATCAATTAAAATCCAGACCAGGGATGAGAATCTTAACTCTAATAAACAAGATGGTCACACTTTCCAATAAAATGTTTGATAGCTAAATAATTGTTTTGTTCCAAAATGCCCTTTCTCAAAAGATCACTTTAGATTTATTTTTTCATAAGCTGTTATCTTAGCCTGAAGGAACAGTCTTTTTTACCACAAGAAATTCTATCATCATTAATTCGCTATTAATGTTTAAAGTTGAAAGAACCTAAATGTACCATCCAGGCATAGTTTGTAATATGTTCATTAATACCAATCATTTTGAACAAATTTTGAAACATATACTTTAAACTATGTGTAGTCTTTATTCCTCTTCATATTGTGAAAGATTAAATGTAAAACACGTTATTTGTTTGACCAAGCAAGTGTTCACTAGAGCCCGGGGCAGGCCAGGCAGAGTTCCAGGTCTGGAGGGAACACAAAGATAAATTAGACCTGGTTCCTGCCTTTCGTTGCTAGGCGAATCCTCTAAGGCTGCTCCTTGCCCAGATCCAAATGCTATGTGTCCAAAAGGACTAGCTCATTCCACTTACATTAGGTCCATACCAATGGGCTGCCTCATGTCACTATGGCTATAGATGTCCCTCACATGGGCTCAAATTAGAGTCCCTGGACTTTTAAGAGTGAAAGTGGAAAGAATGAGTCACCAAAAAAGAAAAAAACATTTTGGAGTCAGGAATTATGAAGAAATTGTTCATAAATATTCAAAGAAAATAGTAAAAATATTACTACAGGTTTACTAGTTGCTGAGGGTGATTGTGCTCATATAGCCAATGGGGCACAAGCTTCGGAGTCAGGCAGGATTAGGCTCAAATCCTGGTTCTGTCACGTGGCCTCGATGTGCTACTCAACCTTTGTAATCTCAGTATTTAAGAATGAGCATAGCCTTGGCCCGTGTGGGCTTAGTAGTTAGAGTGTTGACCCACACACCAAAGGACTCTTGGTCAAGGGCACGTACCTTGGGTTTCAGGTTCAATCCCCGGCCCCTGGCCAGGGTTCCTGTGTGAGAGACCAATGTATGTGTCTCTCACATAGATGTTCCTCTCTCTCCCTCTTTCACTTCCTCCCTCGTTACGTTTCACTCTCTCTAAAAATCAATGAAAAATCCTCAGATGAGGATTTAAAAAATAAAAGATAATAAATAAATAATAAAAAGTGAGCATAACAATAACAGTACCTACTAACTCCTAGGGTTATTATGAAAATTAAATGAGAAATACAAAGCACTAAGCAAAGTATCTACTACAAAGTAACTGACCAAAAATGATAGCAATTTTTAATAATGTAACAAGCACCTACAATTATACTGCCTAAAACCAAAAGCCTTGTTTGAACTCAAAATTTGCAGATAAAATATATGAAAGACTATACTTACATATTGTTATCAAAGTTTTAATAAAAGGCTTGAATACCTAATTAACTATTAAGACAACTTACTTAACAAATGTATTTAATAAATACCTCTTTACTGTTCTTCATATGTTCTAGGATGTTTTTGTACACATATTAACTAATTTAATATTCACGACAATCCTATGGGGATGGTACTATTATAATTACCCCCATTATATATACATAAACATATATATGTATATATATATATATATATATATATATATATATATATATGTGTGTGTGTGTGTGTGTGTGTGTGTGTGTTTAAAATTTCAACTTATTTATATTTATATAATATTTCAACTTAGGTTTGTTTAAGGAATATGTTTTATTGTATGGGAAGAATACCAAGAAACAGAATTAAATAGTATTAAATTTTCCCAGAGCCAAGACTGGTTTTCCTCATCAGTAAAACAATGGAAGTTGTTAGACTTTTAATAAAAGAGGAAAGAAGAGTTATTTTGAAGTGGATTTTATTAAACTACTGGATGCCATGTAAACTTGAAATCAGCAAGAAAAATATTACTTATCAACCCTCACATATAACAGTTTGTTTAATTAAAAGGTTACACTGCGTATGCTCACCCCCCCACACACACACACATAAACACACTACCAAAGGAAAGTAGAACTAACATTTCTTAATTGCCTTCTGACTACCAGGCATGGGCAGACCCTGTGTGCATCAATATTCACCACAGCACTCTGGAGCAGGGATAGTAGCCCCATTTTTAATATTAGCCGCCCTCCCCAATTAAGAATCATTATCCAAAGTCTCTCAACAATAAGAGGTAAACCTAGTCCCCAAGAAACATACTGAATATGAACGAAAATCTCTAATTCCTTAGAAAGTGAAAGCTACTTACTAGTTTAACCATGTTTATTTTAACCACCAGGGATGAAAACTATTATTGAGTTTTCTAAATAAATAAATTAAAAACCATCACTAGTCTCCAGCAAAACGAAATATTTGCCAACATCACACTTAATGAACCACATATACCATAGCCTCTTTCATTTCTCGCTGAACTGGGTATTTAATACCTAGAGGACATGTACCACAGAGGGTGGCAGTGAGAATGCATTAAAGTTGGCCGTGACCTTCCTGGGAAATAATTTTCACATACATCTCACAGTCAGAGGCCACATCTGGGCCTGGGAGTTCAGGAAAAACCTAAATAAGTTTTACATTACTTTGATACACAAATAGATAAAATGCAAGGATTTTAGGAGACAAAGAAAGAAAACCATCTTGGACAGGGATCTCCTCAAAGTCCACTGTGTGATCAGTAACGTTTGAGCCTGAGAGTGCTGAGGCCCCAAACCAGAACCTAGTGGGGAGATACATACATAAACAGATTCTTATGGTCCACTGCAGCAAGTTCTAGAAAGCAAGTGTGTATAGGGTAATAACTTCTGTTCCTCACAGAAGAAAACTTGGAAGGTTTCAGAAGGAGGTACTCATACTAGGCTTTGAGAAAAGAGCAGGAACAATGAGGAAGGAGAGGAAGGACATTTCCAGGGAAGGAAACAGCACAAAGGGCAGAGCAGCTTAACGTGCTTAGGGAACTAAATAGGAGGCTACCGTTTCTAGACATGGGGAAGTGAGTCTAAATAAGAAAAACATTTTCTGTATGTTAACATGGCAACTATAACAATAAGATCAGTTACTTTTTAATAATCACCCCACATTGCCAAGCTCTGGATATGACATTCTCCCGTTTAATACAACACTCCCTCTGCTCTGAGAGGCACTTTTTCATCTCTATTTTGTAGATGAGGAGACACAAGCACAGGTGCTCTGTCTAGAAAGTAGCAGGGCCAACATTAAATCCCTAGCTGTTGAACTCGAGAGAATGCACTTTCAAATGCTAGTCACCTCAACGTCACCTTATGAGAGGGAGGACCCCATTATATCCTCGATGGCATTTGGGAAAGGGTCCTGACCTGTTATAACATGGTGCAGGTGAGCTGCTCTTGTAGATAGAAACCCTCGAGAATGAGTCTGCACTGTCAGGTCAACCAGGCCTGTTCTAGGCCCCCACAGAGAGTAGGGCAAATTCTCTCTGAAAACTAAAAGGAAACCTCTTCCTGGGAGATGCTCTCAACAGACAGGAGGTGAGATATCTCGACCACAGCATTGAATCACGGCTGAAATGCTGGGAGGCCAGCTTGGGAGTTTAGTTCTCTGGGTTAAAAAGACAACCTGTGCATAACTTGTCTACCTGGTAGGAAGCAGTGGCTGCTTTTGTATATAGCACCAGGTGTCATGGTTCAGTAGGACACCCATTTCCCAGGGGCCCTGGGTCCACAATACAAGTGACCATAAGGTTGTAGAGAATTGCCTGAGTAGACTCAGTGCTTCAAGTGTTCATGTTCATGTTTATTGATTTTCCATTTATCTGTAGAAAGTCAATTTTTCTTTTGGCTTCCATTTTCACCTTTCAGATGAGCACAGTGAACCCTGTATGACACCTATAGAACAAGTCACGTGATCATTAAGGATGTTTCCAAGATGAAACCAAAAGTTTGGTTATAATTATATCACCTACCAACTTTACAAATTGAATAACTCTATAGATTGGCTGCCAGCGCCATCTTCTAAGAAAAAAAGAAATGGTAAGGAAAGGTTTCACCCTAGTTGGATTAATTTACATTCTTTAGCATGAAAATGACCTGCTTTACATTTATTTTTCCTCATACACTGGACTGCTTCCAGATGAAGTTCTTGCCAACTGTTCTCCATTAAAAACACCTTAGCCGTTCTGTGCTGTTTCTGTTCCTAGACCTCAGATCACTCTAATGCAGTGGTTCTCAACCTTCCTAATGCCGCGACCCTTTAATACAGTTCCTCATGTTGTGGTGACCCCCAACCATAAAATTATTTTCGTTGCTACTTCATAACTGTAATTTTGCTACTGTTATGAATCATAATGTAAATATCTGATATGCAGGATGTATTTTCATTGTTACAAATTGAACATAATTAAAGCATAGTGATTAATCACAAAAACAATATGTAATTATATATGTGTTTTCCGATGGTCTTAGGTGACCCCTGTGAAAGGGTCGTTCAACCCTCAAAGGGGTCGCAACCCACAGATTGAGAACCACTGTGTAAGACAAGACACATCATAGGAGCCCTGGGCTAGGCTGCAAAAGTGCATTCATTAATCACCTGGCTTGTATAGCTATTTGAAAACGAATTGCAGACCTATCAGAAGAACTGATTGCACTGTTTCATTTTCTAAAGGACCCACTAGCCTTTCCAAGGTAGAATAAGAAGACACATCGCATTGAGGCCTTTATTACTCCTTACATGTTACTGACATTTTTATGACTATTATAAAAATAGTATAAATACAATAAATAATGTTGTACTTTTAATGTTTGTTTTTAACATTGTTCTCATTTGTCATAGAATGGTGCTGGGGTTCCAGGCTTTGCTTTGCTTTTTTACATGTTTTTAACACTAAAATAAACATGAGCTTTTCCTTCACTAAACATAATGCATTTTCCTATCAACATAGTTTATTGAAATAGACATAAAAAGGATAGATAACATAGGACAAATTGTTGTATATTTAATAGAGAATCCTACTTTCATAGAGTATGGCCCAAGAACCTTTCCCATTTCTTCCTACCCTTTCATTGTCAAACTGTAAAATTTAAGATGATAATAGCAACAAAACAACAAATTGAATTTGAGTAAACAAGTCCAATCCCTACAGTAACTCCAGTGAATAAGAGGAAGTTCGGGAGTTGGAATGCAAGTCTAAGATTAGAAGAGACAAAGAATTATTCAGTCACAACTCATCTCAAAGCTTAATGTACAAAAAAATGTTCATTAATAGAGTTGAGAAAAAAAGTATGAGTTCCAAGTGTCTACATTGTGATTAAGAAAACAGTAAGCATTTCAATCTCCTGCCATGCCCTTCACCTTGGCCTATGTCAGAACTTTTAATCTATATAATTCAAGATTAAAAAACAGAGAACCCACTTTTTGTGAAGGGTTGTTTTTAGATGAGTTCACCTCAATTATTTTTGTTATCATCTTCACAAGGACATAAGTCAGTGCTGTCAAACTATTAAAATTGGTTTTTAATTCATGTCAGTAATAGAAGTTTAAAGGCATTTTAGAGCTTTTTAACAATGCTTCTCACATTCATGATAATGCAGAACAAATCAGGTACACCTGTGTGGGGTTATGCTAGGATATAGCCCGATTCCCCCTCCCAGTCAGTTGAATTGTGTCTGCCTGGCAGGCGGCCACAAGAAGCAGAGCAGCTCATACTCAGGTCTCTTCCCATGTCCTTGACAGCCCACACGCCTCACCAGATTGTTTCTTTGTCTTGGTCTGCATGCAGACTGTTCCCAGCACAGCTTTCTCCCCACCCCCTCTGCTAGATAAGCCCTTACCTGACCCTGACCCACAGGCTCTATCGGATCTTCCCCATATGTAGGTATTAAAGGCTATGTTCTTCCTCTCTGGTCCCTGCTATGGCATTCCCTGGATTGAGGTTCCAATGTTACAACCTGCCTCTGTCCTTGTCCTCTATTCAGTACATGTTTTGCACATTTGACACAGAAAGCCCATAGAACAGAAGATGTCCAACACTTCATAAACACCTTTCAGGTAGGAAAACAGATCAGGACATGCACATGTATAATTGGAGGAATCTGAATACTAGCCACCACATTTAATTCTTGCTTCATGCCTTTCAACATTTAGGGTGCGCTCTGTCTTCAAAATTCCCTATATTACAAAATTCCCTATGAAAATACAAACCTTTTAGAGAAGGGACTACACTTTGGATAAGCTAGTTCACCATTTTTCTTAGGTAGACCTGCTAGGATAACACTTGTAATAGGACTCTATTCTGTTAAACTATGTTGAATAATATATGATCCTCCAATTATAGTTATGATTCCTCCAGTTATATGTGTGTATATCCTGACCTGATGTTGCCTTGGGGAGAATTAGTGATTCCCATTAATTTTTGCACATAGGAGTCACATGACCATATTTTCCAAAACAAAATTCAGAGCTCATTATTTGATAGTTATGGGAAGGTTAAGACCCTGTGTCTGAAAGTAGGATTATTCTTCCCAATTCTGAAATGCTATACTATATTACAACCATATAACAATTAGTGATCACTCTTCTGAAGTTGAGCTTCAGCAAAATAAAGCTTCAAAAAGAATCCCCATGACTAAATGTAAGACTGATCACATACTATTCAACATAGTTTAACTCTTCTGCTCTGCCTCTAGGTTAACCTTGATCTCCAACCCATTCCATTTACTTGTGGGTCCCTGCTCACCTTCTCCAACCCTTCCCTGGCTAAACATAATGGAAAGATTCCACCACAGGTCTGGATGGAGCTGGAAGGAAGTATATGCCTCTTGAGGCCATTGTGTTGAAAGGAGAGATCACCTAGAGAAAAGTAAAACCCTAGATCTGTGCCCCTCCTAGGTCTGGGATTTCATTTTATAACACCTGCCTAGTGAGGGAATCTCAAACCTATAAATTATCATAATGTTGGCCCAGGATCACTGAAACCTAGAGATGCTCCAGCAGAAGCAAGCACCAAACAGCACTCTAGGGGTTCCTTCACAACCAAGAGAACCAGGGGTTGCATTTTGCTTATCATGAGTATTACAGTAGGTCCTCGGGTTACGTCAGAGATCCATTCCTACAGCGTGACATAATGTGTTTTTCGCTGTAAGTCAGAACCCACCTACATAAGCACCTACATCACTCACATGGAGCACATAGACAGCAGTAATGAAGTGAAACAGTAAAAAAAAATTTAAAAGAAAGATAACAAGTCCTGACCTTTACTGTGGTAAATACAGCAAATAATAGAAAACATAAAGCACATATGTACATAGGTCGAAATGATGGAACATTTTTTTTAATAAATAAATGGGAGATGGCGACGTAACCACAAAACAAGGTACATCGAGTCCAACGTAACCCGAGGACTGCCTGTACTTAAATTCAGAAATAATATGGGTGCTCATCACAGCATTACTCAAGAGGGCAAAAATGAAGGACAATCTAAATCTACATGGTTAAAATCAGGGATTTACTAAATTATAATATAGCCACACTATCAAACACTTTGAAAGCCTATGAATCACATGTTAGAAGAATATTGCATAACCTAGGAAAATGCAAATGCAATACTTGAGTAAAGCAAGTTTTAAAACATCATGTGCATTATTATTCAAAGTTTGTTTTAAAAAACACATATATGCGTAAGAAAAATACTGGAAGAATATAGACCAAAAATAAACAGTGTTTATTTCTAGGAGTTAGAATTACATTTAAAAAAATTTGTTTTCCTTTATTCTTCATTTTATTTTTCCAAATAGTCACCAACAAACATGTATTATATTAATGATAAACAAATCGATTCAATTTTTCTAAAAATAATGATAATTCACACCAGAGAGCCTATCTGAAAGCTTATGAGGTGATAAACAATGGCTTGCATTATTTTAAGAGGTCAGCCACATCTGATGCTGGATATAGACTGGAGTACGTATGGTTATGAAATTTATGTAACAAATGTTCATGCAAGATATTTTTTACTTTGCAATTTTTATTCTAACTCAGAATTTGGGGTTAATAACAATGCACTAAAATTCATAGGTCGACACTCAACCACTGAGCCATGCTTGCTGGGAATTTTTTTTACATTTTTAAGTGGTTGGATAAATATAAAGTTATTGTTTTAAAAATATAAATTCCCAAGCTTTCTAGGACTAAAATGCAATATACTATTACCACCAAATTAATGTGGGAAAGAATCTGCATTTTATATATACTTGTATATTACACTGTGTAGCTCAAACTGTCTATAACCTACTAAGCAATCTAACTTCTAATGACTTACTCTATGAGATTACAGTAATGGACCTTTTAAACTATTTAAAGAAATTATCTACAAAATGTCTATAATAAGTTATGATTTTTAGTTTGTGGCAATTCAAATGAAAAATAAATGTTATTACTACTGAAATGATCTACACCATTGGTTGGCCAGCCTGGTCTGGTTCACCACCTTTTTGGGTATAGCTTGTGAGCTATATATATTTTTAAATATATTTTTATTCATTTCAGAGGGAGGAAGGGAGAGGGAGAGAGGGATAGAAACATAAATGATGAGAGAAAGGCATTTATCGCATTGATTGGCTGTCTTTTGCATGCCCCCTACTGGAGATCAAGCCCGAAACCCGGACATGTGCCCTGACTAGGAATCAAACCATGACCTCCTAGTTCATAGGTCAACATTCAACCACTGAGCCATGCTTGCTGGGCAACTTTTTTACATTTTTAAGTGGTTGGATAAATATAAAAAGAAATTAATATTTTATGAAATGTAAAAATAATATAAAATTAAAATTTTGATGTCCACAAACAAAGTTTTATTGGAACATGGCCACACTCATTCTTTGACATCTTATCCATGGCTGCTTTTGCACTACAATGGCTTCTTGCACTACAATTGCGACAGAGACCATAGGCCTGAAAAGTCATAAAACATTTACTAACTGATTCTTTACAGAAATGTTTTCAAGTGATTCTAAATTTTCTTTGTAATTTTTATCATCAGTCTCTAGATGTCAGAAAAGATTCTCAAACTGGGGTGGGGGTAGTAGGGATTACTGCCCTATAGAAGATATTTACATTTCCAATTAAATCATCCCCTAAAAGTTAGCCCTTCTAATAGCACAAAACATTTACTTCCATGTGTTCTATTAATAAACCAAAAATTAAACATCTAAAGAAAGCAAAGGATTCATTTAGTCTAGAATTAATATCTATACTGAAATTTAGCATTTATTACTCCTGCCTAAAACAAATATTATGTAAATCTACACATTAAAGGGGTTTCTTTATTGAAGTACAATCCTATCTAATAATAGAGAAACATGGTAATTAGCCGTACCTCCGCTACCCTTCCATTGGCTAATCAGCATATCCTTATGCAAATTAACTGCCAGCCAAGATGGCGGCCGGCAGCCAGGCAGCTGACGCGAACAGGAAGGCTTGCTTGCTCCAGTGACGGAGGAAGCCAGGTTCCCCGCCTGCCTTGCTGGCCTCTCAGCTGCAACTCTAAGCAACTATGTTACAAATATAGAAGCTAAACAAAACCCCAGAAACCTGCTTTAGTCAGCCGGGCTTCAGCCAGCAGGACCGCAACATTGTATCAAATACAGAAGGTAAACAAAGGCCAGAAACCTGCTTTCAGCAGCAGAGGCCTCATAGCTGGAGCCAAGCCTCAGAGCTAAAGCTGGCCCAGAATAAAAAAAAAAGAAAAAAAGGACAGGTTGGGAGCTTCAGTCACCGGCCAGCCTGAAAACGGCCCTCAGCCCCTCACCCAGACTGGCCCAGGCACCCCAGTGGGGACCCCCACCCTGAAGGGGGAGTGACCAGATGCAAACAGCCATCATTCCCTCACCCAGGCTGGCCAGGCACCCCAGTGGAGACCCCCACCCTG
Source organism: Myotis lucifugus (assembly GCF_000147115.1). Taxonomy (NCBI): domain Eukaryota; kingdom Metazoa; phylum Chordata; class Mammalia; order Chiroptera; family Vespertilionidae; genus Myotis; species Myotis lucifugus. The sequence goes on from NW_005871106.1 coordinate 5,559,938, forward strand.
ATCTGGGACACCCTTCAGGGCAAACCAGCCGGCCCCCACTCGTGCACCAGGCCTCTATCCTATATAGCAAAAGGGTAATATGCCTCCCAGCACCGGGATCAGCGGAGCCGCGAGGCCTCCCGGCATCGGGATCAGCGTGACGGGGGGCAGCGACCAAACCCCCTGATCGCCCTGCGGCTCTGTGTGTGACAGGGGGCGGGGCCACAACCTCCCTATCTGCCCTGCTCTGTTCGTGACAGGGGAAGGCGCCCCAACCCCCTGATCAGCCCTGCTCTGTGCCTGATAGGGGGGAGCTCCCCAATCCCCTGATCGCCCTGCTCTGTGTATGACAGGGTGTGGCGCCCCAACCCCCTGATCAGCCCTGCTCTGTGTGTGACAGGGGGGAGCTCCTCAACCCACTGATCGGCCCTGCTCTGTGTGACAGGGTACGGAGTCCCAACCCCCCTGATGGGCCCTGCTCTGTGAGTGACAGGGGGCAGTGCCCCAACCCCCTGATCAGCCCTGCTCTGTGCGTGACAGGGGGTGGTGCCACAATCTCCCTATTGACCCTGCTTTGAGTGTGACAGGGGGCGGTGCCCCAACCCCCAAATTGGCCCTACCCTGATCGTGACTAGGGGTGGCATCGCAACCTCCCGATCCGCCCTGCTCTGTGCATGACAGGGGGCGGCGCCCCAACTCCCCAATCGGCTCTGCTCTGAGCCCGACCAGGGGCTGCACCTAGGGATTGGGCGTGCCCTCTGCCACCC
>NW_005871106.1:5560783-5578524 GCF_000147115.1 Myotis lucifugus
TGAATTTGGTTGACACTTCTATTATAGAGAAAGGACAAATAGTGATATTAAAATATTTCTTTTAATTAATTTCCTTTCAATGTGCATGAATCCGTGCACCGGGACATCAGTTAACACATAAAATCATAATTTTTTTAAAGTGTACCATTGATGATATGATGTAAGTATACAGTGTGAGATGATTACCTCAATCAAGTTAATTAACATCAATCATCACCTTACATAGGTCTTTTGTGTGTGAGAATGTTTAAGATCTACTTTTTTAGCAAATTTCAGGTATACAATACAGTATTATTAACTATAGTAAACCTGCTATGCATTAGATTTTCAGAGCTTATTCATGTCATAATTGAGTTTGTACTCTTTCACCAGCCTCTCCCTCTTTCCTCCACTCCACTGCCCTGCCAATCACCATTTAACTGTCTGCTTACAGGAGTTCTTTTTCATTTAGATTCCACATATGTGATACCATACAGTATTTGTCTTTCTGTACCTGACTTATTTCAATTAGGTACCTATAAGACTTCCCAGAGACATATCAGAGAGAAGAATTCTGGCACAGTCTTCACTTCATCCTGACATTCTCGCCATTTCCCTTTCCCTTTCTTTTTTCCATAACTTTTAATTATGAACTTTTCCACACAAAAAGAAAATTTAAAATACGGCAATGAATAATCCAATGACAATGACCTAGTTGAAATAACACACTTTCTCTCTCCCTTTCTCTCTCTCTCTCTCTCTGAATGTATCTCTCCCTCCCTCCTTCCTTCCCACCCATGTTTGTCAATAAACTAGTAGAAATTTACAGAAATCATGACATTTCATCCCTAAATAATTTATCATGTATCTCCCAAAACAATGACATTTTCCTGTAAAGCCACAATACAATCATGCACCTAAGAATTAACAAAAATTCTATACTATCATCTCATAATCAATGAATATTGAAATGTCCCAATTTAACCTCAAAACTTCTCTTTGGGGCTTGTCATTGAAGGAAGATGTAACCTAGAGTCATATTTGTGCTAAGTTTAAAGAAGATCAGATCATTTGCCTTGTAGAATCCACATTCTGGATTTTTCTGTTTTCCTGTGGAGTCATTTAAATTACTTTTCTATCTTTTATATTTTCTGCAAATTGGAGGTTAGGTCTAAAGGCTTAAGAATATGATGCTGTATACCTCATATTACATCACATCTAGAAGTGTAAAATGTTGAACTATCCCATTTTTGTTTATGTCATTTTTGATCAATTAGTTAAGGGGTTGACCACCATTGTAAGGGTTTGATTTTTTTCCTTTGCACTTAGCAAATAACTAGTGAAAATATACTTTGTCATTATTGCAAACATCCTTCATTCCAAGAACCTTTTTAAGTAATGGTTTTAGTTTGCAACTAGAAACAAGTATGTCATTAAGAATTGATGAGTAGTAATTTTCTAATTCTATTATTCCTTTCCCTTTCATTAGCTATTGTTATTCTGTAAAGAGGAGTTTTCCCTCATTAACTGAGAATGGCTTAGAGTTCCTCCAAAAAGTCAAAGTAAATGCTGTATTCTTTATCTTTAATTCCCATTTTCACAGTAAGGAGTATGTGTAATTGTCATCTTTATTTGACACAAATTAGATTTCTCTCTCTCTCAGCATGGACTCATGTATTTTTATTTTTAAAATTTTAGAATCAATGATTGACTATTTAATTGATTGATTCTCAATATGTCCTCCACTTGGCCTTTGAGAGCTCCTTCCAGCTGGGTGCTTTAAGATGTCATCATTATTCTTTGATATGAAATGTTTTTCCTGGATCTCTTTCCACAGCTGAGACCATGTATCTGTCTCACTTGGTACAAACAGCAGCTTCCTTTTTTACTGTCCCAGCAGCACCTCCATCTGAATGGATCATCTACTACTTCCTAGACTGTGCCAATCAATAAATTTACTGCTTTTCCCATCCCTAGAAGAACCCCATCCATCAAGAAGAACACCTGCAGATTCAAACAAAGTCATATAAGAGGGCCACCTCCCCTTTAATGTCTTAATGAGTTTTCATCTCTTACCTTGCATAGTAGTCATTGGGTGGAACTGCTTCTTGAAAGAATTGGAACTGGTATAAATAAAGTCCAATCAAGTGTCCCGCGGTGAAAATAGCCAGGAGAACACAGAGACAGCTGAACAGCAATGGGTCGAATGTCCGGCACCAGGACCACCAGGTGCACAGACCCAAAAATACAAAAAAGTAGACAGATGAGGTCAAAGATGGCAGCATCATACCTAAGGAAGAAGAAATACAATCATGAAAAATTGCATTGAACTAAAAATCATTTACTACTCAGTAACTGCAAGTACTAGAGATTATATAAATTTCTTCCATGGGTTTTAGGTATTGATCAGGTTTCTAAAATAATCACATTTTATTTATAAAATCAGAATCAATGCTATTTTTATTATGAAAAAAGTCATACACAAAGTGATATTTGTAAATATGGGGAAATGCCAGATGAGGAAGAAATTCTACCTATGGTATTTGAGCAGAGTAAACAGCTAATCTTCACACCAGCATACTTAATTGCCTGTTTCCATCTTCTGTTTCTCCCTAAAAATTTTCAGGAATACTGTATGTCCCTTCCAACTTTCCCGATACCACTTTTAAAATAATGATTTACCTTGTTTTTTAGTTAACTAGGATTCATAATAATATTACATTCTGTGGCAGTTAAAGTTTCACTAACATGTTGTCCTACCAGACGAAATCTGATTTGCACTATCACCAAAAAGGTAAATGTAAACAAAACAATTCCTTTACAGGCATTAAAAACATTTCAGGGGAAGTGGTGGTGGTGGGGGGGTGGATTTTGAAATGACTCCTCATTAAAATATTGGGCTATATATCTTGAGAAATTCTATTCTTTTTTCACTTTTTTATTTTCCCATTAACAAACAGTTATGTTGTTTCATCTTGTGAAATTTCAATGAGGTAGTATTGAATACACTTCCCAGTAGCTCTAGAGCATAGAATGTTGGGGGGATGGAGGGGGGTAGAGAAACTGATATAACATAATTACGGTATCAGCAGTCTATAGCCAAAATTTAAAGGCAGTGAGTGTCTGTGCTGGAAGATTGCAATGTAACTTGGGAAGAAAAACAGTAAATCCTGGAGAGTTAAGTTATGATTATTGATGAATCAATGTATACAGACAGGCTCTCAGAGGCACCTGTACACTAACATTATTCATTGTCCCAGGTCACCATTCACAGGCTCTGGGAAGAATGGTTGTTTTTCTGATCGACACATAGAAAATGATGTCACGTAACAGATAGAGAAAACGATTGCTTTACAGAAGTTAACAGAAACTATCTAAAATATAAAAACTAGAACTGCACGGGAAAAATGACTTGCATGTGTGTGGTTTGTACATGTGGCCTCTTTTACAAAAGCTCCAGCTATTATATTGGTGTCATGGAATAGAATTATTTCCTTCTTTATTTTCTCTTCCACCATTTCTTTCATGGTTCGCCAGCGTCATTTGTGCCCCACCCAGGACTGGAAAGTCTCACCTGATGAACCCAGTAAAATCGTCACAACTACTTTTCCAGCGGTGGTTATCATGTTGCCAATAAACTCCTTCAGCTTGGAAGCCACAAAGGCAAACCTGCGGAAGATTTTCAGTTTTGTGCTTTCTTCCATCTCGCCTTCAACACCATCTCCTTCGTCTAAACCCTCTTCATAGATCAGTGCCTCTTCTGGATCTAGTTTTTCTCCTCCAGCCTAAATAAAAAACAAACAAACAAAAGCAAAACAGAAAACACTGCAGTCCAGAACTCTGCCTATCCGCCCAGCAGATGACATAGCTTGTAATTTATGGGTCAGAGAATGCGGTGATTTCACAAATCTGGGAAAAGACGCAGAGAACCACTTACGTCCCTGCCAGGGCTCTGATAATTCCTGAGGAGCTCTAACCTCCCCTGGAGAAGTAACCAGGAAACATCACTAATCATAGGCCCCTAATAGCATGTCATCTTACCTACATGAGCTCATCTTTTATGGGTGGAACAAGAAACTGTCCGAAACATCTTTTAATAATCTTAGCTTTCACCAATCTGCATTTGGTTCCGCAAATTCACAGACTTTGCCAGCAAGGTGATGGGAGGTTGAAGTACCCGTGGCTTTAACTGAAAGGGTGAGTTACATCGCTGCGTAGAAAATCCTTTTTCTTCCTGAAGTTTACCTTTGTTCACTATGTTAGTATTTCCTGACCATGGGAGGGTGAATGGTCTTGGGCTACTTGGCTAAATATACAGTCACTGCCTACCTTATTCTTAGAGAATGATACACTGGTTCAATTCTGGACAACTCAGCACCGCAGTACAATCATTAGAGATTTAGGGAAGAAACACATGTGCAGAATATAAATATATTTCCATGCATTATTTTAAACTAGGTATATGAGGGTCTTTTTATTTGTCTTATTTGTAAAGACTGCATAGGAATTTTTTTATTTTTTGGCAAATTAGAATCTTTCCCTAGAAGGGTTAGGATTTTCGTAGAGGAATTGTAATATAAACCATCACTTTAAGACAAAAGGAGGCTGTTTCAGACTTTTGAAACTTTGTTTGCATGTGCCCCTGGGCTGACAGACTTCCTGTTCTTAGCCAGATTGGCTCTAGACGCTGGCTGCAGAGCCAGCGGGGTTTTTAGGCCCAGTTCACACATCTATTTAAGGCTTAAAGAGGAGAGCCTGGCCTCTCCATTTTCCCATTTTAAAGGTCTTTCTTTGATACACTCAGTTTAGATATTTACATAATGTTCACTGATGGTATCTGGACCTCTATGTCCGAATTCACTGGCACTGGGCACAAGTCCACTCAGCACTTAAACTTTATCTGCACCTAGATAAAGTTCAAGTGCTGAGTGGACGTGAGGACTGAGGGATCCTCTGTTTGCCTAGGAGAGTACAGACCACTTACATCTTAAGTTGGTTGCTAATGTACCCCACCACACATGGGAACGCATGCGTGCACACGCGCACACACACACACACACACACACATTTAATTCCAGGCCTATTCAAGTTGATACACCCAAATCTGGTTTTATCGTATTCCATCATGACACATTTGTATTTTTTCCCTGAAGGAAAAGTAATTTCTCATGCTTATTCATTAAGATTTTTCTATCTGTTCAAGGCCTATTGTGTGCTAGTATCTCTAGTGAAAGATGAAGCAATAAACATGTAAATAAGTAAAAAATAAACAACCTAAATATCTCACAGTGATATATGCTAATCAGAGAATTAAAATAGGGTGATGTGATTGTGAGTGACAGGGTGGCTATTTTAGATTCTGAGGTCGGGGGAGCCTCTCTGAGGAGGTGACATTTAAGCTAAGATCTGAATGTCACAATGTCACAAGCCACGTGAGAAACCCTAGGTAAGAGCATTCCAGGCAGAGGAAAGAGCTGGTCAAGGTCCATGGTGTGTTCAGAAAGAAGGCATATGTTCCCCGACCTACTTCTCCCCACCTCCTATCCTTCCCCTTGTCAGTTGATGACCCTACTTCCTACTTTACTGAGAGAAGAGGGGTGAGCTCAGACCAGTTCATCAGCCCACCTATCTAAAGCCCACCAGCAATTCCACTTCCGGGTATTTATCCAAAGAAAATAAGAACACTAATTCAAAAAGACATATGCACTCCTATGTTCACGGTAGCATTATTTATAACTAGAGGCCCAGTGCATGAATTCATGCATGGGTGGGGTCTGGCCGGCCCGGCCCCAATCGGTGAATCAGTGGATCGGGGCCGGGCCTGTCAGGAGGAGGCGACAGCGGGATGTTGGCCGGCCAGCCCACCCTGATCGGGGCCCAATTAAGGGCCTGGCCAGCTGGGGGGAGGGGCTGTGGGCAATTGGCCAGTGGGCCCTGCCCCCAATTGGAGTTGGAGGGGTGGTTGGGGGCAGGGCCAGCTGTGGGGAAGGGCTGTGGGTGGTGGGCCAGCTGGCCCCACCCCCAATTGGGGGGGGGGGGTCGATTGGGGGCAGAGGTGGCTAGGGGAAGGGACCATGGGCCGATCAGGGTGGTGGGGCTGACTGGGGGTGGGCTGATCAGGGGCAGGGCTGGCCGGGGGTAAGGGCCATGGCAGGTTGGCCGGCCTGCCCCACCCCCTGATCGGGCCAGTTCTCTGGCTGCAGTGGGCGTTATAGCGACCGGTCATTCTGGTCATTATGGCTTTCCAGTCACTGTCTTTTTATATATATAAAAGATAGCCAAGATATGGAAGCTACCCAATGTCAATCAATAGATGATAGATAAAGAAATTGATAGATGATAGATAGATAATATTCTACATACACCCAATGGAATATTACACAGAAATAAAAAAATGAAATCTTGCCATTTGTGACAACATGGATGGATCTAGAGGGTATTATGTTAGGTGAAATAAGTCAGGCAAAGAAAGACAAATATCATATGGTTTCACTTACATGTGGAATCTAAAAAACACACATAAAACCAACCAACAAACAAAGCAACAATAGACTGATAGAAACAGAGACCAAAGGGATGGTTACCAGAAGGCAATTGGTGGGCGATGGGTGAACAGGTGAATGGGTCTAGAGTCAATAATATTATGATAAGTTTGCTTGGTGACAGGTGATCACTAGAATTAGTGGGGTGACAACATTATAAGGTATAAAAATGTCAAATCACTATATTGTACACTGAAACTACTATAACCAATACAGTATTTTATACCAACTATACTTAAAAAATAAAAATAAAGCCCACCTGTGGAGCAGACACTCAGATCCCTCCCTCCTGTGGCTGTGGATGAGCTGTACATGCTGGGACACCAAAGAGGACAGCCCCAGCCAGTCTCCTCTCTCCCCTGAATCACCATGTGCTCCCTTTCTCCTGGATCACACCATCGGCAAATCTACATGCCTCACCAGCTCCCCTTAGAAAAACACATTCCTGCCAACCCACATTTGCCTTACAAAGAAACACTAAGACTTAGCTCCTTCCCCCACACTTCACTTCTCTGGAACCCACCTTAGCAGGATTTTGATTACCAACCACTTCCCCTAACGAGGGGTTTGATGATCTATTTCACAAGGGAATCCCAAGGGAGGTTACTGCTGTGGTTGAGGAGAGGGGAGTTAGGGAGCTGAAGAGAGTTTTTGCAGTGTCTTTGCAGTGTGTCTTGGCGTTCCAGTCAGCAGGAACGTAAGCTAATGTAGAGGGAGGAGGGACAGAGGGGAATCAGAGATAGTTCCAATACATTTGTCTTTATGGATGAGATGGGACAATAATGAGTGGGTTGGGGAAATTCAACTCTGAGATGCCTTTCAGCAGTCCTGTTGGAGGTGTCAGTGGACAGCTAGTATAGTAATCTGGAGCGCTGGAGAGGGCAAAGCAGGAGACGTTTATTTGAGGTTCACTGGCATGTGGACGGCTTTAAAGTCAGGGGTCTGATAAGATTGCAGAGTTGCTGCCCCACCTTGGAACCAGTCTGTCCATCCAACCTAATCCTCATCTCTTTGCCGAGAAACAGCACCTGCAGGAAATCATGTGTGTGTGTGGGGGGGGGGAGGGACTTGGAATCCACAGCTCCTTGCCTTAGGCCATGCTGCTCCCCTCTCAGCTCTAAGGCCCCAACTCACATGCCAGCTCTTCCCACCTGCTTGTCTTTCCCGAGCAGAGTTAGGGGGGAAAAAGGGGTCAATCCAGTGACACAGTTGCTATGGCAACCACACTACCATCCACACATAAAGGATCTGCTCATGGGGCTCCTGCTGTTTAATATTCCCTCACAGCAGGTGACCAATGCATTAAAAATCCTCCTGGATGAAGGAAATGTGGCCAAAACCTTCAGTTACTGCACTTGAAAAAGGAGACAGAGAGAGAGAACATAGCCAGAGCTGCCTGGGTCACAGTTAGAAACACACTCATAACTTTCATAATAAATGACTTATTATTCAATTATAGAATTGCTACGGATGTAGATTAAATCGAGTAAAAATCTCTGGTCAAGAACTTTGTGAGGTTAAACAAATGCATTTCCCCGACCTCTCTTAGGCGGGACTAGGGCCCCTGCGATTTTTATAAACATACCACTGTATTTGAGGTTTTTTGGCATTTTTGTACCAAAATCCCTGAGGCCCTCCGTTGGAAATGCTTTCTAAAGCTTTCAAGCTGAGAGAGAGCCGAAAGTGAGCTGTGTTTGACTTTGTGAGCCCCTACCGTCCAAGCCGGGGCCAGCACTGCCATTAGTCACATCATCTGGCTTATTAACAGGCAGGCTTTCTTCCCCTAAATGATTCCTTGGGTGCAGTATAAACACCGCCTCTCTGGCAGAGCTCTGGCCTGCTCCCACGTATTTACTAACAAGCCGCCATGCTCCTCACGGTTGTAATCGGTCCCTGCATTTGAATACAACTTGATTCTGGCCTTGAAGCTAAGAAGGGGTAGCTATAAATACTGATTTAGTTCCCCTGGTTCCTATGCTGTCTTAGAAATTAAAGACCAGCAGAACCCTTTACAGTTTAAAAAGCCACATAAAATATTACATATCATTATTGTCCATAAATCTAAAACTTAGCTGAAGAAATGTAAATCCTTTACCAAGCCTTCTCTAAAAGTAACTGACTTCAAAATGCACCCACATCTCTTCCACATCTTTTTTGTTTGTTTTTGTTTGTTTGTACTGATTAATCTTCACCTGAGGATTTTTTCCATTGATTTTTAGAGAGGATAGAAGGGGGGTAGGGGGAATGAGAGAGAGAGAGAGAGAGAAACATCCATGTGAGAGAGACACATCGATTGGTTGCTTCCCGAGAATTAAACCTGCAACCCAGGTATGTGCCCTTGACCAGGTATCAAACCCGTGACCCTCCAGTGCATAGGCCAATGCTCTAACCACTGAGCAACTACGGCCAGTGCACACCCACATCCCTTATGATTGCGCCTCTTATGTCATGAGAGGGAGCTCTAAGTGGTGTGGATTTAGTTGTGTGCGGCTCCGATCCTCTCTGAACTGGATCAGCCTAAACACAAAGCAGCCCCTGCATCTCATCTCACTGTTGCCTCTCCTGTCGCCCCATCCCCAACAGTCATTAGTGGTCATTTTCACTCACATTTGAAAGACACAATAAATTACTTTTGGTCAAACCCAAACATCCATATTTCTTTACCTCCAAGCACTAAAAGGTTCAACCCAGGTTGTAACAAATACTAAGGATCACCTAGGAATCTTTTAGAGGGTAGATTCCCAAGCTTCATCCGAATTCCCTAAATCAGAAATTCTGGGAGGGAATCCAGGGCCTGCAGGAATACAGAGCTGCCATGGGTGTCTCTGAAGCAACGGGCCCAGCGTTCACACTCTGGCTGACATCTGCCACCACAGAGCCGCTGATTCCACAGTCAGCTGACGAGGCAAAATCAGAACTACTTTGTTTGACTCATATCCAAGGCAGACTCCCTTCATTGGAAAATACACTGAAGTGATTTATCTGTGGAGCCTCCTTTAGGTTTCAGATGTTAGATGGGAGCTTTTCGTGCAGCTGAGTCCATGGTCCTCTTCTGCGTGGTTAAAACGAACTGATTGGGGACATTTCAATGAAAGTTTATCAAAGTCACAAATAATGAGTCAAAAGAACTGGGAGGAAAAGGGAGTATTCTTCTGAAGTACATTTTTCAGGAGTTGTTTATTCATTGTTTATTATTAAAAGTTAACAATTTATCTTACCAGAATGGGCTCATCTCAACAGAAGAGCCCAAGGCAGAAAGAGGCAAGTGTTGTGACTGACTGCGGGAGATAAATGTGACCCCCAGTGCCCCGGGGGAGCAAGCAATCCGGGAGAGAAAGGCACTTGTTTCTGTGGTGTCATGCATGTTATGTAAGTCTCATGTGGTAGCATTGCACCACATGATAAAGCAAATATTTTATTCTGTTGCTACACTTGTTTTAGGAAAATTCTTTATCCAAACTTGAAAGAGCTGTTTAAATAGTCCCCTGCTTCATTTGGAAAAGTGAGTATGCAGATGTATGCTTTCCACCACCTTCTATGGAGCAATGAAGTTTAATGAAGGACAGGTAAAGGCAAGCTGAGTTAGCAGACGGTAACTAGTTAGGTTAGCCAAGAGGACAGGATGTAGGGAGCTTTAAAAGAAATTGTCCTACTACCAACTCACACCTTCTCCTACCTCCCAGAGATGCCGATTTATTAGGTTTGGGATGGACCCTGCCTCAGAACCTTTACAAACTTCCAGGTCAATTTATTAATGATAGCCATTCTGACAGGTATGGGGTGGTATCTCATTGTGGTGTTAGTTTGCATTTCTCTGATATGAGTGACCTTGAGCATGTTTTCATATGTCTTTTGGCCATCTGTATGTCCTCTTTGGAGAAGTGTCGATTCAGGTCCTTTGCCCATTTTTTAATTGGGTTGTTTGGGGTTTTTTGGTGTTGAATTGTATGAGTTCTTTATAAATATTGGATATTATCCTCTTATCAGATGTATCCTTGGCAAATCTGCTCTCCCACTCAGTGGGTTATCTTTTCATGTTGTTGATGGTTTCTTTTGCTGTGCAAAAAAGTTTTTAGTTTGATGTAGTGACATTTGTTTATTTTTTTCTTTTGTTTCCCTTGCTTGAGGTGATATATCAGAAAAAAATACTGCTATGAGAAATGTCCGAGATTTTATTGCCTATGTTTTCTTCTAGGATAAATCAACAAACAACAAGTATTGGTGAGGATGTGGAGAAAAGGGAACCCTTGTGCACTGTTGGTGAGAATGCAGATTGGTGTAGCCACTATGGAAAACAGTATGGAGGTTCCTCAAAAAATAAAAAATGGAACTGCATTATACTCAACAATTCCACCTCTGTGTATATATCCAAAGAAACCCAAAACACTAATTTGAAAGAGTATATGCACCCATGTGTTCATTGCAGCGTTATTTACAACTAGAGGCCCAGTGCATGAAATTTGTTCAAGAGTAGGCCTTCCTTCCCCCGGCTGCCGGCACCGGCTTCCCTCTGGCACCCGGGACCCAGGCTTCCCCAGCCCCAGCTTTATCTGGAAGGTCATCCAGAAGGACATCCAGAAGGATGTCTGGTCTAATTAGCATATTATGCTTTTATTGTTATAGATAGCCAAGATATGGAAGCAGCCCAAGTGTCCGTCAATAGACAAGTGGATAAAAAAGTGGTGGTACATATATGCAATGAAACATTACTTGGCCAAAAAAGAATGAAATCATACCATTTTGACAGCATGGATAGACCTAGAGCAGTGGTTCTCAACCTTCTGGCCCTTTAAATACAGTTCCTCATGTTGTGACCCAACCATACAATTATTTTCCTTGCTACTTCATAACTGTAAAGTTGCTACTGTTATGAATCGTAATGTAAATATCTGATATGCAGGATGGTCTTAGGCGACCCCTGTGAAAGGGTCGTTCGACCGCCAAAGGGGTCGCGACCCACAGGCTGAGAACCACTGACCTAGAGGGTCCTATGCTAAGTGAAATGGGTCAGACAGAGAAAGATAAATACTATGTGATTTCACTCTAAAGAATAAAATAAATGAATAAGCAAAATAGAAAAAGACTCATAGGTACAGAGAACAGATTAATGGTTGCCAGAGGGATGAGGGGTTAGGAATCAGGTGAAAAAGGTGAAGGGATTAAGAAGTACTAACTGAGAGTCACAAAATAGTCATGGGAATGTAAAGTACAGCATAGCGAAGAGAGTTGGTAATATTGTATCAACTATGTATGTGTCAGGTGGGAGATCGCTGCGCAGAGGATGTGATTGTCTAACCACTGTGCTGTGCACTTGAAACTAATACAAAGTAGTGTTGAATGTAAACTGTAATTTAAAAATAAAATTTAAGATAATGATAACATCCCCGCCCTTCTGTGTGACAATGCTGCCTTTGGCTGGCTGTCACGTTGATAAGCACCCAGGTGTGCATTATCAGAAGAAAGGGTGAGTGGGAATCCATGCTCTCACCTTATGTCCAGTGGGATGTAGACATTGTGGGCTACAAAGTTAGTCATGGACCCAAGCCTAACTAGTCCCTCTAATAAATACTCACAGTGACACTCACACTGTAATAATGAAGCTTTCTTGAAGACAGTGGGACAATGATTTCCTGCAATTAAAAATGTTCCTGCCCTAACTGGTTTGGCTCAATTGGATAGAGCGTCGACCTGCGGATTGAAGGGTCCCGGGTTCGATTTCGGTCAAGGGCATGTACCTTGGTTGTGGGCATATCCCCAGTAGGGGGTGTGCAGGAGGCAGCTGATCGATGTTTCTCTCTCATCGATGTTTCTAACTCTCTATCCCTCTCCCTTCCTCTCTGTAAAAAATCAATAAAATATATTTTTTTAAAATGTCCCTTTATTTAAATTAATGGCATCTAAAATCACTAGAATTAAAAGCTACACCCTGATTATGAATGGGTTTAACCCAGAAAAGGCAGACCAAGTGTGCTGCCTTTTGGGGGACATATGACAGTGATTCTTGCCCAGTTTCTGAGAATGATCCTGAGAGGCAGTAAAAGTCACAAGGTTTGCAGGGCAACTGGGCAGCCGTCCAGCTTCTTATCGTTCTGAATAGTTCCATGTTTCAGATGATTATGTCTGAAAAAACAGGATCTAGAAAATTTAAAGCCGGTGACTTTGGACTAAATCTCAGGGGAGAGCTGAGCAAATGCCAAATGCCTAATTAGAAGGTGACAATAAAAAGGTCGATTTCTTCCATTCTTTGTTTCTTTAAAAAAAAATAATAACTTGAATCTCAAAGCTAAAACTTTGAAACACTGCCCAGCTGGTCATCAGAGGTGGCACAATGCAGGTGCCACAGTTGCCTAATGGACGTTGGGTATTGGAAAAGCTGGTGCAGTTTTTGAGATTCAGAACAAATTTCCAAATGATATTAGCAGGACCGAAATGTTGCATTTCTGAAGTTTTAACATGTGGTGGATGACTTATACTGGAATATTCTTTTTGTCCTTCATATTTGATTTGTTAGACTATTTAGAAGATTTTTCTTTAAGCACACCAAATCATGACTAAAATTCCTATTTAAATAGACACTTATAAATTTGGATTAACATTATATTAAAATAGCATTTGCTTCATAAAGAAGGCTGAAATCTCATTAAATAGCTAGATAAAGTTAGAAGTATAGAAATATACAAGATCAGTATCAGTTTGGTGAAATTACATAGTGTTTCATTGCTCAGGGAACCCTCTTCTACACAATTTACTTTTCATAACCTAATTCATTTTTTTGAAGATTTAGGAATAGGAATCTTTCTCCCAGTTCTGATTTTTAGATGTGCTTATAAATTAAAATGAACAAACCAACAGGACCACAGAGGAGTCGGATGAAACAGAACCTCCTATGGCCATGAGGAATTGGTTCCCTTCCTGAGGTCTGCTCTCTGTCCAATGCAAGAGCAAGTCCGTCTCCCACCTGCTGCCAGTCTCCACCTCACCCGGGGTTTTCCAGGGGATCCTTGGATTTGTGATGCCCTTTGAAACAGCAAACTTGAGCTCATCATCAAGTCCGTGAAGATTAGGGGAGATTGAAGAGTCCTCTCCAGGGATTAATTGCTACTTTCAAACAATGCTGGATTTGAAAAGGAATTCTCCCAGGCACCAGTGGATTAATCTTGCCATTTCTCTACTGAGATAAATGAAAGAAGAAACAATGCCAAGAAACACTATTCTGTCAAAGGATCCTCCAAAAACTAAACAGTCCAGAGTGCAAAAGCCAAGATTTATAAGCAGCAGGAAGTATGTGGGGCCCTTCAGAATAAAATAAATTCCCCTGCGTATTTTGGCCGTGTTCTTCTATTCTTTTCAGACTCAAGACAGATTGTTCACATGCAAGAAAAAAATTCCTTGTGGGTTTATCTTAGAAGATTCACACTCCAGCCTGCTCCTCCCAGGCCACCTGGTAGGCTGACATATGCTAAGAAAATACAAGTTAATATCTAAATTAGGCCAAAGCCAACTTAACTGAGAGGATATCAGCCTCATAATAATGACAGTATTTTCAAAGCCCCAAATAAGTAATGTTTAGAATACCCATCCCTCTTATTATCATTAAATAATATGATTAATAATAGATGGGGCACAGATACTTAAACAAATCTCAAGTGGGAGAGAGGTACCATGAGTCTGTCTTTGAGAATTGGGTGTAACCAGGACAGAAACTTGATTTTAGAATTGGTCTTTGTAATAGCTTTGAGTCCCTTCTTCACCAAATGCATGAACTTAACTGTAACCTAACATCCATCCTTCTGTTGGTCAATGTAGGTTTTCCCTGTCCTCTGGGAAAAGAGCATCTGACCCTGGAGGCGGAAGTTCTTTCTCTAAGAAGCTTTGTAATGTATGCATGCTTGTCTGCCACAAATGGCACAAAAAGGACTGTTTCTTTGAGTGGGTTGGCCTCAACTCATACCATACAACTTCACTTTCTATTATCCTAAGAAGACCCTGGGTTTGAAATTTTAAAAACTGCTCTACTGCCTCTCAAATTGGAAAAGAGAAAAATGAGGAGCAAGTAGCATTTTACTAAGAAGCCCAAAGGAGCAGACACTGGTTGGGGGACAGTGTGAGATGTTATCTGATAAGCATCATTCTCCAAGGAGTGAAATCTGACATGTTCCCTGATTCAGTAGTTACTCCTGAAACCCTTCTCCTTAAAAACCATAGCTCAAAGTTACCATACATGGTACTCAGTGTTTTGTTTTGATTTTACCTTTAAAAAATTCTCATACTTTTCCAAATGCATATATATTTTCTCTGGAGAACTTTAAAATAACTTGACCAAAGCACGCTTCATTTACATAACTTTTCCCTGAAGAGCACAGGTACACAGATCGAAAAGCTTCCCTTAAAGGTGAAATTAATTGTTTTTCTCCTAAAACTACCAGGTGTTACTACTTCTCTAAATATTTTGCAATAACCTAGGTACCTAGACCAATGGACCATAGTACTATGAACCGTGAAAGGTTAACCATCTGAGCTAATATTAGATGAGAGTTTGGGGGAGTGAACAGGACACTGGGTCAAGCCCTGGCCATAGGGGATGAATGTCAAGAAGGATGACACTTTCATTCCCTACACCTGTCTCCTTGTAGACAAGGTGTTGATGAGAATGCAGACCCATCAGCACCGCACAGGTTTAAGCCAAGCACAGTAAAGCATACAGCACTATGCACATGTAGCTCTGACTATTCCGCTTCCACACCTGTTAAGGGTCAAGGCCCTCAGAAATCAAAGGAAGATTTATGAAGTCAGATTTACCAGTTCTTCATTTTCAAACTCCAGGTTATACTGTGCTGCTTCTTCTGTCACTGGTTTCTGAACGATGTTTCTGCAGATGAGCCAGATGGCCAGACTAGCGATGAACATCCCAATATCAGGCACAAACACTCTGATCCCATTGCCAGCGTCAGCTCCCTTTAAGCTGTGGAAGGAAAGAAAAAGAGGAGGAAATTTAGTTGCTTTTATATTTCCATGGTTAAATTAGCATAAAGTATGTTTGAATCTTCTTAATGATTTAAAACAAAGGATACCCAGTTTCTGCTCCGAAGGTACCAAAAGCTTTTCATTGACCTCAGAGTCTTATGTAATCTAAAATTTAGAAAGGTTCCACGGTTCCTCTGGAGTTCTGGAAATATTATAAAGACCCCTAAATCAATGCTCACTCTCAAAACAAGCTAATAAACTATATTATTAAATAAACAACATGTCTGGTCCAGATATAGGTGCTTGCACTTTAGGTGAAGCAGTTAAAAACTAGCCATGTACTAGTGGCTAAGAGAGCTTTTACTTTAGACATACATCAAAGCCAGAAGGGAAAAAAGTAGAGAAAATGCTAATATAATCCTTGAATTCAGGAATCTCTTCATTATTTGTAATACTTAGTTGATGTTTTTTCTATATTATTCCAAGAAAGGTAAATCTAGTATGTTTTTTTCTTTTAGTCTTGAGAATTAACAATGAACTTCAAATTAGAAATTTGGGTTCAAGTGTCAGTATGACATCTACTAGCTGCATTCCACTGGAGGATTTCTCAGAGTCATATGTTCTTCCTCTGTGCCAAAAAGATAACACTATTTGCCTTCTTTATCTCATTTGAGTCCAATGAAAGTGAATCAATGTTATCAGAAATAAAACTTGTTTAGAGACAGCTAAGCAAAAGATAGGAATATATATCATGTAAATATATATGCTTTTTTATATACTCTTTATGTAATTAAATACATACTGTGTTAAAGTCATGTTCATTTACATTGCATATATTATACTAGAGACCCGGTGCACGGATTTGTGCACTGATGGGGTCCCTCGGCCTGGCCTGCACCCTCTCACAATCCGGGACCCTCAGGGGGTGTCGGACTGTCGGTTTCTGCCCGATCCCGGTAAGCCAGGCTGAGGGACCCCACCAGTGCATGAATTCATGCACTGGGCCTCTAGTTTGCTTATAAGATCTTTGGTTAATCTCTTCCCACCCTCCCCCCTTCCCCCTTTCCTCTGAGATTCATCAAGTCTGTTCCATGTTTCCATGCCTGTGCATTGAGCATCTGACCCCTGGGGGGCAGCGTGCATCATAGCTACTGGTCAAACAGTGGAATGGTCGCTTAGGCTTTTATATATATTGATATTGTGATAAAAACATAAAATAATAACAAATAGAAAGACTGCCTTCCCCCCCACCTAGAAATAACCATTAGTAACATTTTGGTAAATTTAAAAAGTAGTAATAATAGCTACCACTATGGAACAATTGCTTTATGCTAAGAGCTTGACACGTATTATTTAATCCAACTAACCACTATATAGAGTTTGGCATTATTATTTAACCTCCTTTAGGTATAAAAAAATTAGACTTCAAATGGCAAACTAATTCCCCTAATGTCATAGAAATAGAGAGTATTCTAATGTAGGATATTCCAGGGGAAAATCCTCAAACCAATCTAAAAAAAAAAAAAAGGTCTGAAAAGGGCATGCCCTGCATAAGCTTTATTTTGACAAATGGCTCTAACCTTTTCTGAATAGAGAAACATGAAAGTAATCAGAGATGCCCTTACCTCCATAAATAAAACAAATATGGTTGTGTCAGAGGTTTTTGTAAAATGGCAAATTCCTTTTTTTTGGGACAAGAATAAGAGAGTTTGATTAAGAACACTTCATCTACGCCCTAACCGATTTGGCTCAGTGGATAGAGCATCAGCCTGCGGACTCAAGGGTCCCAGGTTCGATTCCGGTCAAGGGCATGTACCTTGGTTGCGGGCACATCCCCAGTGGGGAGTGTGCAGGAGGCAGCTGATCGATGTTTCTCTCTCTTCGATGTTTCTAACTCTCTATCCCTCTCCCTTCCTCTCTGTAAAAAAACCAAAAAAGAACACTTCATCTAAACCAGTGATTCCCAAAGTGGGCGCTACCTCCCCCTGGTGGGCGCTGCAGCGATCCAGAGGGGCGGTGATGGCCACAGGTGCATTTGTTTTAACTTTTTTTGTATTACCTTTCTATTCTGAGTTCAATAAATAGTTTCATAATTTCAAACTTCAATGTTTCTAATTTACACCTTTCTTTACTATATTTTACAAAAAAGGTAGAAACATTAATACATATATCTTTCTGTTTAATTGCTATTAAAATTTTAAAAAAAAATTAATTTCCAGGGGGCGCTGAGTAATATTTTTTCTGGAAAGGGGGCGG
>NW_005871106.1:5578676-5781658 GCF_000147115.1 Myotis lucifugus
CCCCAGCCTGTGGCTTTCATGCTTGACTCCCGCCCCCCCACAGCAAGCTTCAGCTGATTCCTGCACCACAGCAGAGACATAGGAAGCCAGCGCAGAGCCTTATGCCTGTCCCACCTGTGGACTGCATTAAGCTCCCAATTTGCAAACAGTCCCTTTGAGGCAACAGTCTTAGCTCTGTGCATCTGGGTTCTAAAAGAGACATTTCATAGCCTGCATATATTGAGGGAGTAAATAAAGGCAGTTTGTGAAAGCAATCATTCCACCTGCTGTGAGAAAATTCAGCTATTGGATCCAGGATTGGGCTGAGATCCCAGTTTAGAATGGAACCCTTCAGCGACAGAGGTCCTAACCCAGTGGTCGGCAAACTCATTAGTCAACAGAGCCAAATATCAACAGTACGACGATTGAAATTTCTTTTGAGAGACAAATTTTTTCAACTTAAACTATATAGGGTAGGTACATTGTTATTAACTTAATTAGGGTACTCCCTAAGCTGGCCTTTGCTAAAAATGTCCCTCAATCCACCTGAGGAATCTTCACTCAGGTCGGCCCCTATCATCTCTCCCATCCACACTCGTCTATCTGAAACAAGTATACAAGACGAGTGTGGATGGGAGAGTTGGAAGGGGTCGACCTCAGCGAATGTACCTCAAAACAATGTACCTCCCCCGCGCTGTGTATCCCCCGGCCCGCCTGCGCCACGTCCGACCGACACCCCCCACTTCTTCTAACGCCACTTCTTCAAAATAGACTCGCCCAGGCCAAAAACCGACTTCTGCGCATGGGCCACGAAGTTTCAATCGCACTGTATGTGCACGCCCACACATGGTATTTTGTGGAAGAGCCACACTCAAGGGGCCAAAGAGCCATATGTGGCTCTCCAGCCGTGGTTTGCCGACCACTGTGTTAACCCATTAACTACGACTCTTGGCTTGCTGAGTTAACAAAGCAGTGCACTCATAATACTACCATTGCAGAAACAATAAGAGTGAGGAATCTATTGAAGAGCATGTATAATGAATGGGTCATAGTCTAATTGATACATTATTTGGGGACCATTTTATCAACAAAATTTCCTTCTTCATTGTTTAGACCAGTGCCTACTAAAGTACATTAATCTGAATGCTAGTCCTCAGAAATGCTGTTAATTAAAACAAAACAAAATGAAACAAAAGTTAAAAAATAGTCTTGGGTCCAAAAAATGTTAGAAAATCACAATGCATATTACTATAGTAAAGTACTTGAGAGGTTCTGTAGTAAAACAATACATTTGTGTTTGTTTAAGCCTCTGTTTCCAAAAATTTATTTGATTAAAACCATTTCTTCAAAATTGTATGTAATATTTATTATATTCTGCTGAGCTAATGTTCATGGAACAGATTTTTAAAAAATGTTGGGTTAGAGTCTGCTCATGGGTCTAGATATTTGGTCAAAATGAATAGATAATATGGAAACTATACTAACGTGTAGCTAATCCCTATATATTTGGCTTTTAATAGGCCTCTAATAATTTTAGAAGTCTATAACATCTCATTCAGCTCCTTCACCCAATCACCCAAATATCTACCCATTCACTCAGTTCATGCTGGGAGCCATATGGGGTCTGTGCTTGGGAGAGGAGTTATGGCTGAAGGGGTAGATTTGAGAGTTTTCTTCTCACATATGTTGACTCATTCAATAGAGTAAATTAGTGTTCAGGGACAGTGTATGCCCTCCAGTGGTCGGCAAACTGCGGCTCGCGAGCTACATGCGGCTCTTTGGCCCCTTGAGTGTGGCTCTTCCTAAGCCTTAGGAGTACCCTAATTAAGTTAATAACAATGTACCTACCTATATAGTTTAAGTTTAAAAAATTTGGCTCTCAAAAGAAATTTCAATCGTTGTATTGTTGATATTTGGCTCTGTTGACTAATGAGTTTGCTGACCACTGGCATAGGGTAATATATGTGTGAGGCTCTCTAAAGTAATTATAAGTATACATTACAGGCATTGAAGAATAAGTTAAATTTTATTTTTAGTAAATTCTGCATTTGGGACTAAGCTAACCAGGTTTTGCATAGAAGTCCTGATTTAATAAATTAATAATATCTATATATACATTTCCTATACAATGTTATCCTAGATAGTGTTGTTTTCCAGGCATATGAAATTACATTTTTTCATATATAAAAGTATGTACTAAACTGCTTAAAACATCATGTTCTCTTAAACAGGCAAACATTTCCTTTCCAATTTGTTATCGACATTGATCTTATTTATTCAGAGTCATTATACCTTTTGAAAGGGAGGTGAGAAAGCTGGAAATTGGAAATAACCTACATATCCATCAAAAGGAGAATAAATAGATTAAATTAGGATAGATCCATTAGATAAAATAAATACTATAAATCAACAAATTTGTATAAATTGTGTGACCTATGTTATCTTACAAACATAACATTGAGAAAAATAAAGGAAGGAAAAAAGTAGTAAACATTCAGAATGTTAATCACTTAAGGATTCAGGTATAAAGAATTACATGCACACAACTATTTCTGGGCAAGGGTGAAGGATACAGTCAACTGTATTGGTAATGTTGAAGTTCTTACACTGGTTGAAAGTTGATTGATAGATACAAAAGTATATCTTTCATACTTCATATTTTTCATAGTCTGAACAGTCATACTGCTTTCTTGTGTAGAGCATATTTGAAGAACTTTAAGTCAATTACCTAGCCTGGGAAATATGATAAACAATTGATGCCATAATAGTCATGCTTATATTTGGCCTGATTGACTCATTAATTAAATTAAATGACAATTTTTCTGTCCAAGTCCAGTGAAGAAGTAAGACAGGTATGTGCATTCATGAGCAAATTATTTTCCTAAGTTTGTTCCTCACAGACAAAATGACTTTTAAGGGTCTTCCCAAGTCTAAAATTTTATTATGACTAGGAAAATCCACAACAAGAAGGCAGTGAGACTGAGATAGGATCAGGAAAGAAGAAAAATGTCACAGTTTCAGGAAATGCTGACAATGAGCATCCAGGTACAAACACGACCAAGATCATTTAAGAAGTTCAAAAAGAATACTCCCATTTGTGCCACTGTTTGGGGAAAACAAGTCCTTTGTTTCAGAATTGGTAGGAAGGTCAACTTCAATGGATTTCCAATATAATGATTAAAATATCAAATGAGCATTATTGAATGAATACAAACTATTAGAATGGTTGTATCTAGTTCTCCGGTGGCCTCTGAAGCTCATGCACTGAGAGTGGGTCTACGTTTGCTTTTGTTTTTCTTAAGCAGAGGCCCAGGTTCGCTGATTCAGCTTTACCAGTCACTCAGATTTAATAAATCACTTTAAGGGCAGACAAATCAAGTGCATGTATATCTAATAGTAAAAACAATGAAAGAGATAGGTCTCTGATTTCAACTGCTTCCCGCATATGTCTTAACAATAGCCACGGCGGCTATTTTTTATTTAATACTAGAGGTTCGGTGCACAAAATTCTGCACAGGGTGGGGGGGTGTCCCTCAGCCCGGCCTGCACCTCCTCCAACCCAGGACCCCTCCGGGGATGTCCGACTTCCTCTCGCAATCCAGGACCACTGGCTCCTAACCGCTCGCCTGCCTGCCTGCCTGATCGCCCCTTACCCCTCTGCCTGCCTGCCTGATCGCCCCTAACCACCTCTGCCTGCCAGCCTGCCTGATCACCCCTAACTGCTCCCCTGTCGGCCTGATCACCCCTAACTGCCTCTACCTCACCCTGCACCTGGGACCCGGGCTTCCCTCTCTCTGGCCGGCCGCAGGCACCCAGAATCCAGGCCAGCTTCGCCCAGGCCAGCCGCAGTCTCAGGGGACTGTGGGCAGGTGGCTTTGCCCGGGCTGCAGCCGCAGGCGCCCAGGACCATGGGGCAGGCGGCTTGTCCCTCCCCCGGGCCACAGCCTGGCTTGTCCCCATTCTCTCTCCCCAGTGTTGAGTGTCTGAGCCATTACAGTGTGTGTGAGGGTGTGATGACCATTTGCATATTAATTCTTTATTATATAGGATTTGACTTCATACAGCAAGTCACGATAGCAGGACTAATATATTTTATGTGAATAGAGAAAGATTTAGATTAGAAACTCTGGAGAGTAATGTAACATTTATTGAGAATCACGTTCAATATTGGGATCAAGGGAATCCAGTTGATGCATTAGAGAATCCAAACAATTAGCTCATTTCCGTGAATTTCTACCACTAAAATGGCAATTAAATGCCAATTTCTAATTACCTAAAGGTGTGAGTTGGTGCTGAATTTTCAGGATATTTTTTACATTAGTGGTTGGATTTGTGTGAATACTTTAAAATCAAAAAAACTGCTTGACTATTTTAATCATTTATCTCATTGTGAGAAGCTGTTGTAACACACACACTTTATTTTCATATCAGTGTGTTGCTCCTGGCTTTTCACTTTGTTATTTATGAGGTAGAGGGCCAATTAAGAGAGTCCTAAAGTCCTTGCTTTGATGGAGGGCATTCACAGGGGTGAAGAGAAGAGAAAGGGAAGAA
Organism: Myotis lucifugus; assembly: GCF_000147115.1. NCBI lineage: Eukaryota > Metazoa > Chordata > Mammalia > Chiroptera > Vespertilionidae > Myotis > Myotis lucifugus. Next base: position 5,583,207 of record NW_005871106.1, read on the forward strand.
AGGGGTAAGGGGACTGTCACATATTTGTCCTGTGCACTTGGCTGTTCAGGAACACTACAGCTGGCTGGGTCCAGCTCTGTGCTCAGTGACAGTATATGAAATCGACCACACTGGGAGTATTTATGTCATGGGAGTTGGCCAATGCTGCAAATTGGGTACTTGCCCCCTAGATTGCTGGTTGTTCAACATTCACCAGCACACTGGTATTGCTGTCAAAACACTACAACAAACAAACAAACAAACAACAGAATCAAACTAAAGCCAAAACAGTAACAATAAAACTCAGTCCTTTGGCCATATGACTCTGCAGCAACACTCTTAAAAACAGCCTAAAACCACTAACATCAAATCCAAAGTCCTCTACCTGGTGTTCAAATTTCAGGTGTTCAGTTTTACTTCTTGTTCCTTCAAATGTGTACCTCTTCTTCTAGACCCCTCGCCATTCTAGGGCAGTGACATATTCATTCCACTTTCTGGGTCTTTGCCGATGCAGTTTCTACCACTGTGACTTTTCACCCTCCTTTTCTGCACGTGGCCCAATCAAAAATAACATGTGTGCTCCTTCAAACTTGTCAATAGTAACAATTGTCTAAAAGGTTATACAGTCTATCCGGTCATCTCACCTCTTGTCAAATTCTTCATGCATCTGATGCCTGGCTTCAGTGGCTCAGTTGGCTGAGTGTTTTCTCGTGCACCAATAGGTTGTCAGTTCGATTGCTGGTCAGGGCACATACCTGAGTTGTGGGTTTGATCCCCTGTGGGGCATGTACAGAAGGCAACCAAATGATGTTTCTCTCCCACATGATGTTTTTCTCTCTCTCTTTCCCTTCATCTCTCTAAGCATGTCTTCAGGTGAGGATTAAAAAAATGTGAAATCCTTAAAAAAAAGTTCTCCAGGCATCTGAGAACTCATCATGTGCTTCATATTTGTTGATTTTGTGACAACAAGGATATCACCAAGGAAAGCCCCAGTGAAAGCCTCTCAGAAATACTTTCTTATTGTTGTCAGAAATAATGATAAACCTACAGTGACACAGGACTCACTCCATTTCCCTCTACTCCAAACATGCCCTGCCTCTTGCATTCGTCTTCTTCTTATTTTCTCTGAGTTTGCAAAGGCTATTCCATCCTTCCTCACAACACAGATTCCAATAGCTCATTGTTTGGAGTCTCCAAATCATTTAGTCATAACAAAAGAGAAAACTCCACCATAACATTCATAAAAACAGAGCTGCACCACCCAGAGCACATCCCAAGTTCTCTGCCTTCCAAGTTCAGGACAAAACATGGGTCTCACTGTCCAGCTGGTCAACTACCAGGCTCTGTTGGAGATGGGGTTACAAGGACCACATGAAAACAAGAAGAAATAACCATTCTTAAACCACACTGGCAATAAATACAACATGTCATAACAGGTCCCTCCTGTTTTGATTATTGCATTGAAATACTTGGAAAAATGGATTAAATTAATTTTATTCAGAAAACCATAAGATATGCAATGGGTGCAACAGAGTAATACATTTATCTTCTTCATAAACACTAGATCAGAAATAAACAAGAAGCTGTGTGTGTCACTACTGGACGACAGTGCAGAATGAAGAAAACAGCATGAACTTTGAACTTGAAGACCTCAAATTGAACCCTATTTCTCCTAATTTAATTCAACAAATATGGATGAGTATGTATTAGGTCATAGGCATATTCCCAGGTCCTAGGCAGGCAGTGCTGAGTAAGGCTGTGCCTGTCCCTAACAAGGTGTTTGTATAAGGGGACAGACTGATATGAGGCAAATAAATTCCTGCAGATAGGTGAAGGCAACATTACATTTGTTGTGGGAACCTCTGTAAAAAAAAAAAAAAAAGGAACTACTGCCTGGCTGGCATGGCTCAGTGGTGGAGCATTGACCTATAAAACCAAGAGGTCATGGTTTGATTCCTGGTCAGGGCACATGCCCAAGTTGTGGGCTCCATCCCCAATGTGGGGTGTGCAGGAGGCAGCCAATTGATGAGTCTCTCTCATCAATGATGTTTCTATCTCTCTCTCCCTCTCTCTTCCTCTCTGAAATCAATAAAAATATATATTTTTTAAAAGGGGAATTATTAACTCTATTTAATAGTACCTCAAGGAGGCAACAGGGCAGTTCCCTCAATTGGCCAAGTTGGAGATGTGTTTTGAAGGGTGTGGCAAACTGCATCCATTGCACAGAGGATTGTAAGTAAACTAGAGGCCTAGTGCATGAATTTGATCACAGGTTGTGTCTGGCCGGCCCGGCCCCAATTAGTGGATCAGGGCCAGGCCTGTCAGGAAGAGGAGACAGCGGGTGGTTGGCTGGCTGGTCCCGCCCCCTATTGGGGTGGGGGAGCAATCAGGGCCAGGGGGAGGGGTCACAGGAGGTTGGCCGGCTGGCCTCACCTCTTGACTGGGCCAGTTCACTGGCCGCAGTGAGTGTCATAGTGACTGGTTGTTCTGGTTGTTACATTGTTCAGGTTGCTGGCTTTTTATATATATAGATTGGCTTTGTTGTGATAAAAAAGAGAATAAATGAGAGGAGGTAGGATTGAATGGTACTAGAATCCAGGCAGGGAGGGCTTTGAATGTCATTTGGACATTCAAATGTCAATGCCAAGGCATTTGGAGAAGTATTGGTCGATATCTATAGGCCACTTGCTTTTATGTGAACATATGGCAAGTTATCTAACTTCTCAGTTTTCTAAATTATATAAAAATAAAACATTACATCCCTTATAAAGGGGTGGCAATAAACTGAAATGTTTACGGTGCTCCACCATCTGTGTAGGCAAATGGTGGGTGAGTGGCAGAAATAGGACTTGGGAGTGCACCGGGCAGTGGGCTGGAAAGGAAAAGGAACCAGTGTTTGTTCCTATTCAAGTATGAGGATTTTGAGACTGCATGAAAATAAGACATCAAGTCCAAAGAACCCGTGTTCCTTTAGTGAGGCATGGTGTTCGGAACTGGGACCGCAGAGGTCTCATTATTTCTGGAATATCATTAATTCTGAGCCCTCTTACCTAAGAGAGGTAGGAAAATATGTGCATTTATTTTAACACACTCAAACGGTACATTTTTAAAACTATTTCTGTATCTTTCTGTGCACATTTCTTTAAACCATGAGTTTATTCTGATGTGTTCCATTTCCATTTAACACCTTAGGATTCTTTCTAGTCTTTGCCTTCCATGTGTATCAATCACTGCTCAGATGGTAAGAAATATGGCATTCATGTCCTCATTATATTTAGTTATATGTATGGTCAATATTTTGTTTAATATAACTAATTTCCAAACTACTCCAGATACCTTATCCACTGCCATTTCTGTAACCCACTTCCTTATACTGGGGACATCCCACCAATGTCTCCATGTGACCCCTCCCCAGCATGCTGCTGTAGCCATTGGAGGTGGCACTTCAACCCCTAACTTGTGCACTTTGTGGACACCAGTGTCTAAATGCTTGATGGGAAATGGAAGAAAAGAAAAATGAAGAAGCAAGGAGAGATGGGAAGGACCTTCTGATTCTTGATAATAGATTTACCATAAAAAGAGGCTGCAGGAAGGAGAGAAAATACACCCCAGGAAGGAGAGATAAGAACACACTTCAGGAAACCCTTTGTACCAGATACTTCTGTCACCCACAGTGTTCTAGGCTCCGAATTCAACTTGGCATTCCTCCCAAGCACTCTCCAATTCCCCCCTAATCGGTGACTTGTCATTTGAATAAAGTACCACTGAGTGAATGATTATGGAAAACAGTAGCCAAATCATCTGAACCAAAACTGTTTAATATAAGTCATACTGGTTTGATGAGATTAGACTGAGAAATCTATTTTTGTTTGTTTTGATAACAAATTATTTTCAAGCTTTAGGCCAAAGGTTTCACTCCTCTGAACCTTAAAATCTGACAATAATTGGAAAAATTAATCATGAGCCTTTACACCAAGTTTCTGAAGAAAGAAGTTAAAGATATACAGAACAATAACCAGCAGTATAGAGGAAGGTCCTGGGTTGTGCTGTATCAACATAGTTAAAGTGGGGGCTCTTCCCAGAGCCCTGACTTTGAAGGGCTCTGATTCAGAAATGTCCAAAGAGACACCTGCGCATGCCTTGGAAGGTGCAAGTGCTGCAGGACCCTTGTTCCTGAAGGTCTTTTCACAGGAGGATGCAGTGATGGGCTGAGGGAGAGGTGGGGGTTCTACCTACCCTGGTTCTCCTCCACTCCATGCCCAGCCTTCCTCCTGAGAGCTGGTCCCTGGGCCACAGCCCACCAGGCCCAGCACCAGGTGCTTGACCACAGGCCCACAGACTGGTGCCCCACAGAGAGAGGCCAGAGCTTCCCCAGGGCCTCTCCACCAACCACCAGCCAGGATCTCACTTCAACTCCTGGGCACGCCTGACTTCTTAGAGGGGCTGGTTCATCTCCCTCTCTCCTCTCGGACCTCTACTTTCCCAGCACCACCTTCAACTGCGTCAGGTCTAGTTCCAGGTATTTATTCTCTATCTCACAAAAGAGCGACTCTGCTCCCCCACAGAACACCCTGACTGACACACTCTGATGGTGATTCTCTAATTGGCTTGCAAAGCTCTCGTGAATTATTGCAAAATGGGAGGCAAGTAACATCTACTGTGCCTGAAATACAGCCCGTACTCTGAGGGATGGCAATTTACTCCAGGTTATTGGAAGACACAGTTTTGGGGTCTCCAGTTGCTTGATCAGAAGTGTGAGGATAATGAATCTAACCCACACACATTTCTGAGGCACAACAGCTCTCATTTGTCAGTGTGACAGTCATAAAAAATAGCACTCGTCATCTTATAGGGAATGACACACAGTGAGCAGCTAACACAGGGATAAACTTCTAATCTGCTTTCAAGCTTATTGTCCATCAGGCTGAGCATTGCCCTGCAGCTCAGTGATTTCCCAACTGCAGGTCATGACTAATTAGTTGATTATAAAATAAATTTAGTGGCCACCCACCAGCATTTTCTTTTTCATGAAACATAGCAGAATAAAACGGAACAAATTATAGCAGTCCATTGCATGCAGTAAGAACAGATATTGTTTTTTGAAACTGTATATATTTTCATTGTACTGAATCATGACATAAAGTGGACTAGTGTCTAGCATAACCCTGTTCTATTAAAAAGGTAGGGCAGTTGTGTTGTGCACAGATAAGGATAATAAAAATCCTTTCTCCAAATCTCTAAGAGCCAAATGTATTTCAAAATTCATACTTTTCTAGATTTCAGCAAGGCACTTCTCAGTATAGGATGTAATATTGGCCACAGGTACTAGGACCATGGCCCCATCCTAGCACATATACCCGGAACGATTCACACTAACTGCAATGGCCTCCCTTCCGCTGCCAGGTGAGTTCAGGTCAGGTAAACCCAAGAAATAAAAAATTTAATTTGTAAAGCACAAATCATAGTGTGACGGCCTACACGGCAAATAGAATTGCCGAAGAATATCTCTAAATATACTTTCCATGCAGTTAAAATGTGATTTAGTTTTCAAAAGTTTGTTCAGTAAGCATTTCGAGTAATGCCAGATTATTAACTGGAAGGCAGACTGAAAATGGTATCCTCAACGCATGGACACAGACAACAGTGTGGAGAAGGCCTGGGGCCGGGTGGAGGGAGTTTAAAGAGGGAGAAATGGGGAACAACTGTACTAGTGTCAACAATAAATAAAAATAATAAATAAATAAGGTCCAAAAGAAAAAAAGAGAGACTCCTGGAGTAAGAGAAACAAAAATAATATACACAAAACCCGTATGTAAATGCTCATACCAGCTTTATTCATAATCACTAAAAAATTAAAACTACCCAAACATCTACACCTAGTCAATGGATAATTGTGGTGATCTATGCCATGGAATACTATTGGCAATAGAAGGGAATAAGTAAAGATACTTTTCATTCTATGGATGAACCTAGAAAACGTCATGCTAAGTGAAAAAAACTAGATGCAAAAGGCCATATACTTGATGAGTCCATTCACATGACACCCTGGAAAAGATAAACTATAGAAACAAAAATCAGATCAGTGGTTGCCTGAAGCTGGGGGAGTGGGGAGGGGCAGAGACTTTCTGGGACAATGAAGATATTTATCTTGAATGTGGTGGTGGTTACATGACTATACATGTTTGTCAAACTCAGAGAACTACGCAACTAAAAAGGGGAGAATTTCACTGCATGTAAATTATGCCCGAATAAAGCTGATGAAAGAGTGATTGAGAGAGAGACTGAGATTGAGGGAGTGCTGAAATAATCCAATCAGAAATGACAAAGGCAATCTTGACCCTTGACCGATGGAGCAGAACTAGAGGAAAACTAAAATCTGAGACAATGTAAATGACGAAACAATAGAAGCACTTGATACAAATCAAGCTGCATCTGTACATATGCAACTGTTGGAAATGACACCAAAATATACTAAATGGTAGACATTATTCTGTGACATATCAACATTCATAAAGAAAGATGGTCCCAGAGGTCCTTGAGCATCTCACTGTGAGATTTTCACAGAAGCTGCCTCCTTGGCTTCTCCCAGGGGATTTCCCTCTTAGAGAAATTTATGGCAAGGATAAAATTAACAAGGCTGGATGCAGAGGAAATGATTTCTTTTGGGAATCCCTTTGCTTGGAAATTCTGGGAATTTATGTTTTAATAGTTCAAGACCTATTACAAAATCACTGATTTATGGGATTATGGCTATGTGATTGAGGGACTTGCTTCTAAACAAAGATTCATTATTTTTATAAATAAACAAATAAAGCACACACTCCTAGAGAGAGCTGTGGCCTTTGAGGTTTGCATGTCTACAGATTTGAACAGTGTGTCTCTCCTATTCTCAGGATAGGAGCCTTCTGCTCTAGCCAGGCCAGAGTTCTCAGGGATGCTCATGGAGGTCATGCCCACCCCTGTCCTTGCTCCTGTCACTGTCCCTCACAAACCTTCCCCTCTCTCTGTGCAAATATTAAACCCCTTTGATTCACAAAGATGAAACCAGCTTTCCACATTAGATCTCTCCCTTCCTGTCCAAACTTATGGTCTCGGGTTCCTTGAGAACTAACACAAATGCTGTTTGTATTTTTTTAAATTTTGTTTTATTGCTTAAAGTATTACAAAGAGTATTACATATGTCTCCTTTTTTTTTCTCCCCTTGACCTTCCCCTGGCCTCCCCTACTCCCCAGTGTCTTGTGTCCATTGGTTATGCTTATATTGACATTGAGCTTTTGGGTGTCTATTTGACAACAGGTGAGCAATTCAGGATGAGAACATTTCTTATGTCTCTTTCCCACCCTCTTTATGCCTACCTCAGTGCTGTGTGTGAGGTATTTACTTCATAAATGCCTCTTTATTGAATGGTACAACAAATTATCATTTTTTATAGTTGAAAATTTGGTGGGACTGAATGTTTAATAACAGCTGTGTATGCTGTAATGAAGTGCTCATTTTTTTCATGCAATTTAATTTAATTGAAGCTCTTCAACTACATATTTTTGGAGTATCTACTAAGTGCCAGGCACTGTGCTGGCCCTCGAGCTTCCTCTGGGACACGGGTATTGTAATGTCATATGTCTGTAGATTCCACAATCCTTCCCACTTCTCACTGAGAGAGAATTCTCTACCAGAGAAGAGAGTCTGGCCCATGTTTCTACCTAGTTTCTTCTCCCCTTGGAGCCTCAGTCAGGTGTTATTTGCCCAGAGATGACGTATGTCCTCCAGGCTCTTACAAGCCACCAGTTCTGGGTTATTCCTGGATTGTTTGGTACAGAAAGTCAAGGACCTCATGAGGCTGCTCGGCTCCCACACTAGAGCCACCAACAGGGCAGGGTGCTGGGAGGATAGTGTTACGGGCCAAACACATGTGCAGAGTCAGGGCCTGAGTGGGACTGGTGATTGTGGGGTGCCTACCAACTCAGAAGGTTTTAGAGTAAGAAATAAACCTTCGCATTACCACTGGAATGAGTACACTCCCTTTGACCTGCAGGTTTCATTTGTACCTGATGCCTCTCGCCAAAGGATGGTGTGGGGTTGTTTTGTTTTGTTTTGTTTATTTATCAGGGTGGAGTTCCTTTTCTAAGAGTAATTCAAGGCAATGTGTGGATGGATGACTTGTAAAACATGCCAGCATTCCTGGAGGAAGGGGAGGTGGTGGTGGACATAAACAATAACCATTCAGGTGATCTATCCTAGTAATGAATGAGTCAACAGAACAGCATTTATAGCTTACTACCATTTTTCTTCAAGAAATTAAACACCTATTTTCCAGAAAGTGCTGGTGACCACCCAACAATTAGGGGCAAAACCTGAGCACTGGGTTTCGGATTTCTAAGGACGAGATGACTCTTATCCTCCCCAGAAGGCCGTCTACATCCACTATTGTTCTGATGCAAAAGGCTAGCAAACTCACTGAAATTGCATTCATTCCGGTATGGAATTCGATTATCTGTGTGGCTTTGTAAGTAAATCTATTTCACTGGTCAGAGCAGAGTGCAGAGGGGACTTCAAACCCACACATTTCTCATGATGACCAAGTGAAAACAATTTCCTCTGTTTATGGCAAGTGGGTCAATGAACAGCATCCAGTGTAAGCCATTTGAAGCTCTCCCTGAGGCCTCGCCGACCGCTCTCACTTACTCTGTATACTTCCCCAGCTATTGACTTGTTAAATGATCAGCATTTACCAATCACCCAGAAAATGACACCCTGCTCAAGAGATGAGGGTAGAGATAGATAATACTAGTTCATTTCTCTGCTGTGTGTGTTACCACCTCACCTCATGTTTGAGGAGACAGTTAATGTTGTTTGTTTCTGTTCACCCTCTACTGCACCACAAGAGTATTGGGGGAACAGGGCCAAAATTATGTGGTTCTCTGGTATGTTCTTCTGCAGTAAAAAAAAAAAATCTCAACCTCTCGCCCTGACTGGTTTGGCTCAGTGGACAGAGCATCGGCCTACGGACTGAAGGGTCCCAGGTTCAATTCCGGTCAAGGGCATGTACCTTGGTTGCGGGCACATACCCAGTAGGGAGTGTGCAGGAGGCAGCTGATCAATGTTTCTCTCTCATCGATGTTTCTAACTCTCTATCCCTCTCCCTTCCTCTCTGTAAAAAAATCAATAAAATATATTTTTAAAAAAATCTCAACCTCTCAGGATAAGATGAGCCACTCTCCTCATTCATTGCAACTACAGTGGTTCTCAACCTTCCTAATGCCGCGGCCCTTTAATACAGTTCCTCATGTTGTGGTGACCCTCAACCATAAAATTATTTTTGTTGCTACTTCATAACTGTAATTTTGCTATTTTTATGAATCATAATGTAAATATCTGATATGCAGGATGTATTTTCAGGGGTCGCGACCCACAGGTTGAGAACCGCTGCAATAGAAAGATGTATTGATTCCCAAGTGCTAAGGCCCTCATGTGAAAAACTAAAAATACTAAACATCACTGCTTACTCCAACAGCATGAGCACTAATGTGTGCGCTGCTAGAATTACATTTAGTTTTTTCCACTTCTAATGACTGTAAACACATGTTCCAATGTACATGGATGACTTCTAAAATGGTGCTTTTATGGTCAAAGAAAAATACAATCTGTTACCAACAAGTTGTAATTATTTGATATGGTCCTTCTGAAATGAGAGAAACAACTCTTTTATGCAATAAAGTGATTTAGTATTTAAAGTACCCTCCCTCTTCCATAGGAAGAAAATAATGTCAGTCTTCATAAAAGATTCTGTCTTTAAAGCTTTCCCTGCTGTAGAATGGTATTCCTATAGCCTGATGCAAGTTCTGTATGTCCTTAGTTATAGACATGAAACATTTTGTAGATACAGTTCTAGCTTATACTCTGTCTATGAAATTCAGTGCAACAAGTGTTATTTTGTGTCTGCTTTGCATAAGGCATCCTGCTAAACCCTCATTCATAAACACAATACTCTGTTTCGCTATGAATACTATCTGAAAGGTAAAAGTTTTACCTAAGAGAAATTGTATATGTAATCAGGATGGAGAGGTGTCAGAATGGGGTGGACTGATACAAGGGAGACACCTACAAATGCCAAGATTTTGACAATAATGCATGACACAATGGGTGTTCTGGATAGAGAGGGAGGCTAGAAAGTGTGGCTGACAGACTTCCATGTTCGGCAAACTTAAAATGTGTGCAGAGGAAGGAGTGACTGAGAGTTAACTTGACTGAATAGGTGGGTGGGGGCTGCATTTGGAAAAGTTTTGAATATTAGGTTGGAGACTTAGAAATATTCAGTAGACAAGTGAATGATTTCATTATAACTGTGTTTTAGTAAAAATAATTTTTACTGTCTAGCAGAAAATAAATATGGAAAAACTGGAGTAGGGCAGTAAAACAAGGCAGAAGCCCTTTGAGATTCCCAAGGCAGGTGTGTCTAACCCTGAGGAAGGATCGTAGGAAGTGTGCAGCAAAGAGAGTGGAGAGCCTTTTAGAGGGAGGGAAGAGTTTCCCGAGTGTGTAAATCAGTGTGGTCCAGGAGTGAGCCAAGAGGAGGGGCAGGAGGAAGGTCACACAGGCATATGGAGCTGGGGATTCCTGCCCATCAATGCTTCCCTGGGTCCCTTTAGCAATGAGGAATGTAAGAACCTGAAGCCAGGAAAGTGGGGACAGAGAACACAATCAATGATATTTATGCAGAGTCACCACTCTAGCAACAGGATTGCACCTGATGTACGGAGACCTTCGCGATGTCTGTAGCAATTAACAAGGAGGAGTGTAGACTTTACAGTCATAAAGACCTCACTGCCACCCAATCATCCTATATAATAAAAGCCTAATATGCAAACTGTCCCCTCAACCAGGAGTTTGACCGCTCACTATGACATGTGCTGACCACCAGGGGCAGTGCGGAACATGGTGGGTGTCTGCGACATGGTGCTAGCAGCAGGTGGCAGTGGAGGCACTGCCAGCCCCGATGGGCCCTGAGGAGAGTGGGACCATGGCGGGATGGTGAAGCAGGTGAGTGGGCGGCACCAGGCCAAGGCGGGTGCAAGCGGGGCCCGATCGCCCCACTGATCACCCTGAAGATGGCAACCAGTGGCGGCAGTGGGGGTTGGGGCTGCCACCCAGCTCCCAGGTGCTAAGGGAGCTGGGCGGGGCCCGATGACTCAGGCAGAGGGAGACGCACGGGGACCCGGGGGCCCAGGTGCTGCCTTGGGCACAGAGGTCAGCTGGGACCTGCCCTTCCACACCAGAAGCACGCGCTTCTGTCACCAGCCAGGCCTAGGGACCGCACCCATGCATAGATTTCATGCACCGGGCATCTAGTATGTAAGGAAGTTACTTAACTTCTCTGAATCTTCTTTATACATTGCCTATGTGAATCAAACTACTGGGCTATAGAAATGGTGCAATACGCCAATTGCTATTGCAAACATTCTCTGTAAATTTATACAGGTTTGGGTGCCTGTGTAGAGATAGAGAATGAAGAAAGGAGCAAGGAAATGTTTTCATTTTGTTCATCTAGGACAGTGATGGCAAACCTTTTGAGCTCGGCGTGTCAGCATTTTGAAAAACCCTAACTTTACTCTGGTGCTGTGTCACATATAGAAATTTTTTGATATTTACAACCATAGTAAAACAAAGACTTATATTTTTGATATTTATTTTATATATTTAAATGCCATTTAACAAAGAAAAATCAACCGAAAAAATGAGTTTGTGTGTCACCTCTGACACGCGTGTCATAGGTTCGCCATCACTGATCTAGGATGATGCATTTTCAGGGATCCTGATGGGAAAAAAATCAAACAGTGCCTATAAAATATGCTTAATAGAAACTGTGGCTTTGTTTAAGCAATAATGTCTTGGTCCCTACCTAAGTTGTTTAAGCTGTGGCAAAGACATTCTATAGTAGTTAGAGCTTTGAAAGAGCTTATTTCACACTTGTAAGGAAGATGTAGAACAAATAAGAAATCTGAACCTTACACTATGAGTATCTGATCATTAGTACAATTCTCCAAAACATACCATTTTATGGACTCAACATCCAAATTTTACCTCCACATCAGACAGTATGAATTTCCTGTCTATTATTCATCATGCTGTCTAGACAGTAAGCAAGATATTATACAATTCATTTGGTCATGTCACTAATGAAATCTGAACCATTCCTGCTGTTACCTCTAATTTTGTATAGAGCAAGGTGCCAAGTTAACCATTGAGTTAACCTGATCTTTATCATTCATTAACTCAAACAGTTTGTATTAGTTATAATGAAACAACTTAGCAAAAGATGAAGGTTACAAATCAAAACATCTTTTCCTCCAGTCATATTTTGAAAGGAAGAGAAGTTTAATGAAAGATTGCATCATTTTTTTCTAGAAGAAAAATAGATCTCTTCACCAAGCACTTATTAAACGATACCAAATGTGCTTGAATGAAAAAGGGTTAAACTAATTACTTTTCAAGTTAGAAGCCGAAGTCCAGAGTATAGTTCTCAACAGCCAAAGAAATATAAATCACTTACTTTTGTCACACACACACATACATACATATATTAATCTCTAGCTTTTTAAGTTATACACAGATATTTTGGAAAATCAAACAAAACAGCTAATTTGATTTATTGTATGAGAAAAGTTTAATGAGTAGTGATTACATGATATCACATAGAGGTAAAGGCCTTAGATATAAGAACTTCTCACTTTTCTTCTGTTGGTGTGGAAGTATGGACACTTGTTATGGACTGATGTTTTTGTCCCCTCAAAATTATATTGAAATCCTAATCCCTAATGTAATGGTATTAGGCGGGGAGGTGAAGCCTTTGGGAAATGACTAGGTCATGAGCTTGGAGCCCTCATGATGGAATGAGTGCCCTTTTGAAAGGGACCCCCGAGAGCTCTCCCAAGAGAACTGGAGAGAACACAGTGGAAATGGTCATCTATCAACAAAGAAGCAATTACTGACTAGACAATGAGTCTGCTAGTGCTTTGATCTTGGACTTCCTGGCTTCTAGAACTGTGAGAAATAAATGTGTGTTGTCTAAGCCATCCAGTCTGTGGTATTTTGTTATAGACCTCATCTCAACACCTCCCCACCCCACCACACACATGCACATGGACCTGTCCTTTTTCTCCTCCAGGTCTGTACTGTATATGTCATTATAATAGCACCTTGTACATAGTAGCTGCTCAAGAAATATTTTTAAATAATTGCAGAAAATGGTAGCAGGGAACTCAGTATGTTACATTTTAAGATATTGGTATCTCCTATGAGACCAAGACCACGTCTCCCCAGTCTCCTTCCCCCAGCCTCCAGCATCTTCATAATAATGTGTGTTCAACAAATGCCTATTGACATAAAGCATCATAAATGTTGACATGGTGGATTGTGAATAAATGGAAGGTACAGTCACATAAAACTGAGTTCACATCTTGCCTTTGACATTCACTAGCTGTGCGATTTTGGATAAAATACTTAGCACTCTGATTTCGCTTTGGTCATTGTAAGATGGGGATGGTATACTGTGATGTATGACGTCCCTTCTTCCAGCTAGATGCTCCCCTTTCCTGTAACAATAGCATGCATCTCTGGCCATTCCCGTGTGACTTACAGTGCACCCCATGAGGGAAGCATGCTTTTCTGCCCATAGGCCTTGAGTTGGCCATGTGACCTGCTTAGGCAACTGGAAGTGGCATGTGTCCCATCTGAGCAAACATGTCGAGCACCTGGGAACCATGGCCTGCCTTGGCCACAGCAAAACTTCCCAACCGCAAGAAAGGCTCAGACCAAGAAAAGGCTCCCTTTCCGCCTGGACCCGTAATGAAGAAAGCACTCAGAGAAGAGCCCCCATCAAGCCACAGCCTTTGCAGCTGCCATTTCATATGAGCAAGAAATGAACCTTCGGTCTTGTAAGTCACTGAGGTATGAGGCTGTTAGCTAGCCCACCATGAGTCAGCAGACCCAGATTCTGGAATGTTGGCAGAATTAAATTAACCAGATAATCAAAATATTCAGCAGAGAGGCCAGCGGTGATATGTTTTTCACAAATCCATGTTTCTTCCCCCTGTCATGTTCTTTGAAGACCCAAATCTAGTCCAGGAGTGGGCACGGGTGGAGGTTTGAAAATGTTCAAATGAATGAATAAACAAATAAATTGGGCTTAATTTTAAACACAAAAGTACAGAAACATCCTTTTCCTCTAGTCATTTCCTGAATATAAATGACTGTGACAAAAATTTTGTATCATAATCTCAAAGTAGCTTTTTTCCAGGAATATTCATATGCAGCCTGAAAAAATTAAAGCATTTAGAAGCTCAGCTTTCAGGAAGCCAACACAACAACTTGGGAAATCATTAAATAAAAAACCTACACTGTGCACCTCCACATGCAAAAATACTGTACACTTATAAGCTACAAGTCTGACGACACATTGCTAAATCCCAACTAAGATTTCCTTTCTTTAACTTCATAAACCACAAGATTATAGTAAGGTGAGATTTGTGGTAATGTTTTATTATTTCCTTTCTGTATGTTTCTCAGAGAGGCATACTTGTCTTGATCTAAATGAATATATATTCAAATTATCCTTTTTATGCTACAGACTCATAACCTTAACTTAAAAATTTCAGAAAAACATAGCAGTAACTATAGAAATGAATGTCTTTGTTTCTATCATAATTGGTTTCTCTTAACCATCTTATTTATCAGGCATAAGATTTCATACAGGAAAGTATATCACGAAAGCATTATTGGAGTCTAGTTTTCTCATTATTTCTCTACACTTTATATAACATTACCTAAAAAGACAGCATGCATTTCAATTACACAGCTTGTGAATTATACATAAAGCTGGAGGATATACAATCTACACTAATAAAAGAGAAACATGCAAATTGGTGTCACTCTGCTATGCCCACCAGCCAATCAGAGTGACTATGCAAATTAACCCCCCCCAAAAAAGATGGCGGTTAATTTGCATACGCAGGCACCGAGCGAAGACTGAAGGCTCTGGCCAGAGTGAAGACTGAAGACTGAAGACTGAAGACTAAAGAGGCTTGGCTTCTCCGCTGTGGCCGGACCAAAGGCCTGGGTCCCGGGTGCCGGCAGCCAGGGGAAGGAAGGCCTATTGCATGAATCTTCGTGCAACGGGCTTCTAGTTATAATTGGCCTTAAATTACCCAAGGAATCTATTCATCCTCCAAATGAAAAGGCCAATAGAAACTAAAATTTATCCTCCAAAAAAGCATATTCAATGAAAGTAGGAGCTGGGCCAACAGATAAATGACAGTAATATTTATTTAAAATGCCATTTTTTTATCAAGCATTTATTAAATGCCTATTATTTGCCAATCCTTGGACTGGCACTAGAGGTCAAAAGATGCCCTCAGAAGCATCGGTCCAACATATAGGGTGGGGCAAAAGTAGGTTTACAGTTGTTCACATGGAAAAAAATAGAGCGTCAGCCTGTGGGACAAAGGGTCCCAGGTTTGATTCTGGTCTAGAACTCCTCACCAGGTTCTTGATCCCGCAGGGATCCTGTCATAGAGAGTAGCTGGTGTCAAACTCAGAACATTAGACTCAGAAGTTTGAGAAGAGAGATTCAGGAAGACTCTATTGTTGACATGAGGGTCATTGAATTAAACAATTGTTCCCACTGACAGAGTAGAGTCGTGTCTTCCTCCCTACACTGTCAAGGATGAGCTAGTTCTGGCTACAGCGGCCCATCCTCCCACCAGCGGCTGCAACGTGACAATGAAAAGATGGTGGCCCTGGGCTCTTGCCTTCCTCAGAGGCCCCCTCTTTCACAAGCATGCTCCAACTATATTTGTGTACGCGTCCCATCAAGGACTCAGTCAGGCACCCACCAAATGTCTGATTAGCTAGCACATGCCAGGCAGTGTCGGGCACCAGGGGACCAGCACAGCCCCATCCTTCATGCCCCAAAGGAGTAGAAACACAGGAGGAAAGTCTCAATACCATATGTCCAGGACCAGAACAGAAAAATGTAAAAAAAAAAAAAAATGTGACAAGAAGAGGTGGGATCCTAGAAGTGGAAAGTTTCCACAAAAGCAATCATGTCTAAAGCTTGAAGCATGGGTGGCAGCTCCCCACAAAATGTATGCAGGGAGACAAGCCCAACAACAGACAGGCTGTGGGAAGCTTCTCAGCCCCCTAAATGCCTTTTGAATGACGTCTACACAAGGGGGCGGTGGGGGGGGGATCCTAGGAGTATTTGTGTTTCCCCAGAGCAGGCTGTTTTCAGGGTGATTTCTATTTTAACATATTCTTTGAAGGGGCAAGATATTTCATTCCACAATCCAAGTAGAGTATCAAATAGAATCATGTACAATATTGTTAACAGTGATGTAATCTGAGGTACTGTGCTGATTATATAGATTAGGAATAACTTCATTGCTTTTTAACTACAAATGGATGAGAAATCAGTAAAAGATTGTTATTTTTAACTGGGCAGCAATAAGATTTCCCAGAAAGCAGAAACTTTTATTTCTGGTCGCAGGTGACTACACATAAGCCTATCTATGTCCTTGCTGACACATTTTGTCTCAGATGAAAAGTGTAGCTTTGGAAAGAGAAAACCACATTCAGGCCTTATGTGAAGATTATGTGATAGATACTACTACAGCTTTCTGATATTCTACTTCTTGCCCCTTCCTGCAAGCATGGCAGAGCAACACCTCTCCTTCCCTACAATTAGCAAAGTGACTTGCTGTGGGCCAGGAATTAGCTGCCACTGCAGGGTGAAAACACTCAAGAATCAGCTTGCAATTCTCCCACCTCTCCTCCCACCCTCAGGCAAACTCAGAAGCATCATGTGGAGAGAGAAGTGAGAGAGATTGAAGCCAAACACTGACACACCATGTAGAGGCTGCTCTGCAGAGTTGTCCAGCCTCCTCATCAGGTTTCGCACAAGTGAGAAAAAAAAAAAGCACTGAAAATTGGGCCATTCCCTAGCAGACACACTTGTTCAGAACATACTGAGTATTGATGAATTTACAAAGCAATGCCCACCTGCATTGCCTTAACCAAGATTAATGAATATGATTTGGAAATATTTATACTTGTAAGCTTAGGAAATCTGCACAGAAAGTGAAGCTTTCTAACTGAAATGAAAATAGGTTAGACACAGATATTTTTCTCTATAATAAAAATAAAATAACACCATACAACTGAGTCTTCTTTTGTAGTGTAGATATCAACATTGGAGCGCCAGGAGTGGGTGGGGGTGTTAGAAGTGGAAACAACGAAGATATAGGAATTTATATCCTTCCTCTGTAAATTCCTGATATACCCTACTGGGGACTAGGATGATTTTTTTTTAAGGTGGACATAACCTACTGTCATGAATTCAGCCATATAAATTGTGACAATGTGTATTTATTCTGAAGCAATGCATATAATCACAAAGCTTCCAGGAAGCGAAGGGCTAAACACCGTCATCTCATGGCAAGCATTACTGCAAGGAGACGGGGAGGGCAGATTCCTAGGTCTTCCTTTCAGTTACAAAATGTACAACAGAGGACATCTTTGCTTTCTTATCCTTGCAGAAAGTGTTGAAGCTTTAGCTGACTCAGTCACTGCATTTCCTTTAGATGTGACCACTTTAAAATAATCTGCTAGCAAACTTCAAAGGACACAGCGAGGAAAGGATCAATATCTCTTACAACAGCTCTAAACAACCAGAGAGCTTCATTTAAGATATAATTGAAATTCCCTTTAAGATAAAGAAGAGGTTAAACTTGAGAAGCAAAACAGCAGAGCCATATTTGACAGCACTGCTTAATACAGTCTTTGCAACAATAATTGCACAATAACCCCACAGATCAGTATCTGCTCTGTATTTTAAGAGAGTTGATGCAACGCAGAGAATACTCTCTGCCCTTGAATGAGAAAACATGGGGCAACATGGAAAGTCACAGGATGACATTTTAACATAATATCTAAAAATCACGATGCTCACCAAACTGAGATGGCAGTTTAAAAACAAAGCATATCCCTTAATAGATTCCTTAGTAATATTTTCACTTGTACATCTATTTTAGGAAACATACACATTTTAGGGAGGCACTATAATATGAGTTTATACTGTCTGGATTTATTTAAAATATCCATACTATGAGAACAGCCAATAAAACTTGAGTTTGGGACTGTCCTCAGAGATATAGGAATAGAACAAATGAAACAACACAAAACAGAAGAGATCTATAATTCAAGAATTCAGCGTGGTTCCGTGTAAAAATATTAGTCATTGAAACTAAGCAGGGGAAAATAAGGACCTAAGCAATATCACAAGCGGGCGGTACTTAAGCATTCAGGCCTGTCAGTCTAACCTGGAAAAAAAATCATTGGCTGGGGGGGCGGAGCCAATGTAAGCTGCCTCCCCTCCCTTGCCCCCCGCCCCCCAACCCCCAACATCACATACAGTTTGGGAAGCTGATTGGTTATTTTGAAAAAGCTTCTGGTTCCTCCCAAGCCTGAGAGTACATAATTCCAGGTGAAAAAAGAAGCTCATTCTCCCTTGCTCAGTGATCTGCACTCTCACCCTTTGGACCATATCATATGTTCTCCAGCCCAGGAGCACCGACCACGCGGCTCTAGTGGCCACTGGGGCCCTTGGCAGATTGTGCAGGCTCTGAAGGACTATGAAGCAGAAACTCTGGGCTCTGGCCTTGGCCTTGTTGAAGACACGGTTGTACTTTTTTTTTCCATGGCAGCACAGACAGCCATAGGACCTTGGGAAGCCAGGAAGAAAACTCTTTTGATATTACATCAGAAATAAACCAGGCCACCACACCACAATCTCCATGCGTGGGTGTTTGGAATTCTTTCTTTGCGATCAGCCCAATTTCCATTGACAACAGAAATGCTTAGGCATGATGTGATCTCAACCTTTCACTTAGAGCTAATATCTAATCATTTTAATAATTGGAAAGACATCAATATAAATATAAATTTCTCTGCACAAAAACTATAGAACTAACAGATGAGGTGAATAACCTATAAGAAAGTAGACTCTAATTCTTAATTCTCTAACTGTACAACTTACCTTTTATAATGGTTTGCAGTTTAAGAAGTGTTTTCAAAAAACTTGCTCCATTTAATCTTCAAGTTCACTCTGTATTCAGGCAAAGATTTTATAAGGCAAATCTCTACTTTACAAAGAAACCAAGTCTCAAGGAGCAAAATGATGACTTACTCAATGGCACAAACTTACTCACTTACCAAAGTAGTGGTAGCAATACCATTGATTTGTAATCCATAAAGTACTTAGAATAAAATAGGACATTAGTACGCTAAAAGTGGAGACATGCTAAACCCTGCTTACCTTTCAAAGCCAATCTGCCGAAATGTCTTTTCCCACGTTGAGCCTGCAAGAGAAGAAAGGAACATAAGTAGCGCACATCAAGTATTCTGATACCTTTGTCCTGTGGTTTTGTTTGTTTGTTTGTTTTGCACACTCTGCTAGGCATTTGTTTTAAAATTTAAAATTTGTTTTAAATTTAAGTGGAGACTTTGTTTCCCCTAGGATGCATCACTGCTTTCTTCGAGTCCCCAAATGGCCTTTTAGAGAACATTCTACATCTGGAGTTAATGGGACAAATCTGTACCTCACTTACCTGTGGTAAGGCAGTAGCCCACTAACTCATTCTCTAAACATCTGCATTTGGTTCAGAATAATATGAGCAAAACTCTCCTGACAAAAATAATTAAACAGTTTATTGTAACCCGTACTCTCTAAAATTCAACTTTTACTTTCGTGTAGCATATTGAAAGCTAGAGGACACTGTAGGGGAGCAAAATTTTCCACCCCAAAATGTGTCTCTTTATCATGAGGATTATTTTAGGCTAATTATTTGTAAGAAACAGAGATTATAGGAAGTTTTTCTTTTTACCTCCCCCTTAACTGACTAAAGTAGTTTAGATACAGGTGCCTATACCAGAAAAAGAGCTATACCAAAGAGAACATCAGAAAGAGTTCTCTGCATTTGTTGAACTGACATTTTCTCTTCCCTGCCCGCCATGAATGGCCTTCTACCCTGTGAACTCTCAGGCCTATACCAATTGCCTGACTATCTGGGAGCCTCATACTTTGGAATGCCCATTTTTATTAAATTAAATTGATTTTTCTCCTGTTAATTTATATTATGCTCATTAGACCAGCCAGGGAACCTAAAAGGGTAGAGTAAAACTTTTTCTTCCCCAAACAATACTCTGAATTTCCAACTCATTATGCCCCATGCCTCTGTCTCACTAGGGTTGAAACACAGGATTAACATTTAATGTTTTAAACTAAATATTTTAACCAGAAATATCCTGAATGCAGAAATGCTATTTTAAGTGGCATGATTTGAAGAGTAGTATATCCAACTCCACAAAACACAGCTGAGTATAAAAAATGTTTTTATATAAAAATTAAGGGTTTGTGCTTAACCCATAGTTTTACATTTTCATGATGTCCAGTCAGTTGCAAAAATATTTTAATTTCAGTTACTATTTCAAGTAAACACCCGTGTATCCCTAAATTTATATGTTGTGCTTTGTACTAGTTGCTTGATAATCACAGCAGATAATTACTGCCTTTCTGTACAATTTAGTTCTGCAAACAGGAAGTGGTAGATTCAGCGCTGGTCTCCAGGGGCAGCTGAAAAGCTACCCTGCTTCTTTTCCTAAAGTCACAATGAACTAGGTGCTTATATGTCTTTCTTGAGAACTCTGCCTCACAGGCTTTAGTATCAGGTGGCCACTCAGTGTCTCCTAAACATGAGGCAGACTTTCTGGAAAGATGGGCGATTATGCAGTAGTAGTTTCCTTTTTGAGGACTCAACCAGTCCCAAGAGAGCACAAACATGCTGCTTCCCCATACTCCTTGGCTATGATAGAGCATTTTAGATAATTATTCACGAATAATAAAGGACTAAATATCAGATAGGAATTAGACAAACACACACACACACACACACACACACACACACACACACACAAATTTAAAGCAGATGCGGGTTTACCTGCTTGGATCAAGTCACTCTTATCTAACTGAATTCCAATACACTTTGCTGAACAGGAGTAAATGATATGGAATTTTAGTTAATCAACTCAAGATTTTCCGATGGCTCTGAGCCCAGGTGAGTGTACCCCGTCTGAATGTTATCTATCCTGTGAGTCACATGCAAAACAATTAAGAATCTCTATTTCAGGATTTCTTTGAAGACGATGACTCTAGTCCCCTAAGAGCCTAGCAATTAAGAGACTGGCGAAGAATACATACCTGACTCAGAGACCACATTGTATTCCAGGGCAGCTGGCAACTGCCTGGCCCAAATTAAGAAGCAGGAGAGATTGAGTCTCCTGCCAAGCGAGAACCAGACATTCTGAGCACAGACCAAGTGGGAAGGCTCCAGGAGAAGGTGGGGTGCGGGTGGGAGGGGAGTGGGCTTAGATGCTACTTTTCTTGACGTTTCTTACTTTCAGTGAGAAACAAAGCACCTTTTAAATTTTTCTACATTTGCATATTCCTAGATTTTCTTCAGTATATTCCTAAATTAATTTTAAGCACAATTTTTAAGAAAACCTCTTTTTAATAGACTAGATTTATTATCAAAATAAAACAAAAGTAAATGACTTTGCTATATTGCACTATCAGACTTCTAGATCCTGAAGCTTTAATTAAGAAATAGGTTCTATCTTATTGCCGAGAAACGTAAACTTATTCATGCAGGCAGAACAAGTTATAAGTGTTTGGTGCAAGACTTCCAGAAATCCTTAGAATAAACATTAAGGCACCCAACCAAGCATAATACAGACAATGAAACAACTTCATTCTAGTCACTAGAAATCAATTTAATTGATAATTTGAGCATCCTATGTACCACAGGCATCCATCATTGCTTGCTATTGATAATCTGGGAAGCATCGCAATATATTAGGTACCAAACTGAATATATTAAAATATGGTTTCTGCCCTCAAATGGCACATACCCTAGAGGGTTAAGTCTTTATGTCTTTTGTGAGCACTTAGTCATGATGAAAGGAGAAATGCACAATAAATGGTACAGACATATTCAGATCCTTTGGCACCAAGAATATTTTTGGCAGCCCATTATTCAGTTGCTGGGGAATTCTTTTAAAGCCATTAGCCATGTATTACATGGTAAGGTAATATTATTCCCCTTTGCCAGAGCAGTCCAACATGGAGAGAAAACAAAGGAAGGGAGCTGGCAGACTTTCTTGATTTAACACTTTTTAAATGAGATTTAGAATACGGAGAAGTCTAAAGCACATGACATTCTTCAGGAAAAATCAAACAACAGCAACAACGACAAAAAGGAAAAGATATAACATAGAGAGATGGATACGATCCATAAGAGGGATTTTCCCTTTGCGTCTTAGATGTCGTTAGAAATGACTGTGAGTCTTCATTTTTTAAAATTGCCCTTCATAGCACAGCCATCCCCCAAACAGAACTAAAATCTTTGTGGTGGATCACAAAGACCAGAGGCTGGAAACAAACCGTGGACTGAATGTCATGCAGTCTAGGGAGCAAGTTCCAGGATCTATCCCCTGTGTGTACCAGGTGACAAACTACCCCTTTGCACTGACAGTCCCAGGACTCCCAGAGGAACTACCACGGCAAAGTGTAGGGCACTCCTTCCTCGAGGCATCAACATCTGCTCCTTCACAAAATGAGCAAAGCTCCATCTGTCTGTTCTCACGCTCTCCCTACCCGCTCCCTCCCTTCTGCATCCCACCTACCTATCAGCTTCTGTCAGCTCCATGCCCCCTTCTTCCCATCACAGAAAGAAGTTATGGATGGAAACTTCCTTTCTTTGGGAACTACTTTCCCCAGGCCCAGGAGCTTCTGCAGGGGCTCCTGGTCATATTACCTCTCCTTCACTGGGTACAGAGGCAGGGCAGGCTGGCCACTCCTGACAGCACCCTATCTCCCAGGCCACAAGGATCAGGAAGGGCACATGATAGGCTAGTTCAGGCCAGGATGAACCCTTTCCCAGCCGGATGACCTAACTCCCAGGAAGCTCTCTCTGCTCGCCTACCAGAGAGCCAGGATGATGAGCGCCCAGGCCTGAGGATATTCACATAGTGGCCCTGTTTCTGCCACTTGGAGAAAGCTGTGTAAGAGGAAAGAGGGGACCCCTGAGCAGAGGTAGCCCGGAGAGAGAGGAGGGGCTCCTGATGGCATCCCTGTCTGGTCCAGGTGCCCCTGATGCCCTTGCCTTTCCTGTCACCCCAGTTATGAGAGAGCAAAAATAATCTGCATGTTTAGTTGAGTCTCATGTCTAGCTTTAAGCCTGACATTTGTATCTCAAAGAGCACTAAATATGAACAATAAAAATAAGATTTTAACAACACATTGAACATCCATATTTTAGGTGGGAATAGAAATATTTTAAATAAATCCTAGACGATTTTAACCATATTTTATATCAAGAGAGTGAACATTCTCCCCCAAATTGACATGGCAATAAAAACAGCTTGCAGTTCATGCTAACTTCCTGTCTATTAGCTAATATAGTCCTTCCAAATGCTCCATAAAGTCAGGACTATTATCATGTGCCCTTTGCAGGTGGGAAAACTCCGGGTAGAGGGTCAGGACGCCAGAGCCAATGCTCTTGACTTCTTTACTCCTTGTTCTGTCATATGTTGGGGGCCGGTATTGTTGACCTTTCTTTCTTCTTCATTTTCCTTTTCTTATTCTCCTTCCTAACATTTGTCTCTTGCCCCAATCTGGCTACAATATGGAATTAAAAAATTTTTTTTGAATTTCAAAGAATTTTTATGTCTGATTATTAATTTTGAAATATGGGGGTGCCTATAGGAGAAGTTATCTGTCATCAAACATCTTCTTCCACCATCTTCCTTTTATCTAGGACCTATGAGTCTCCTGTGTTAATTTTGTTTAACACTCAGCACGCCCAGCAGGAGCTCAACTGTACAAACACCCATAGGCCGAGGAAGGCCATGCACCAATATGTAACCTGCAGATGACCGGACAGGGCTGATTATGTTTCCTTGTTCTACATTTTCTGTAGTAGTGTTTTAAAATTACAGGGCTTTGGCCCCGGCCCGGTGGCTCAGTTGGTTGGAGCATCGCTTACACCAGAAAGGTTGCGGGTTTGATCCCAGGTGGGGGCGTGTACAGGAGGCAGCCGATCCTTGTTTCTCTTTCATATTGCTCTCTCTCTCTCTCTCTCTCTCTCTCTCTCTCTCTCTCTCCCTCTCTCTCTCCCTTCCTCTGTCTCTAAAATCAATAAATATATCCTTGGGTGAAAAAAAAATAAAATTACAAGGCTTTGCCACCAGGCATCTGTGTGCTAACAGCTCTGCCTCTGGTCATCTGTATTTCCTTAGACAAGTCACTCTTGTGTCTTTCTCTTTCTTTAATGTAACCTGAAGTGGTTTTCAACAAGTCCCTTTCCATTTATAATTTTATTTTTGTTCATAAATGTTATTGAAAATGCAAAACTTTCTATCTTTATGTTATAAATTGCTTGCTCGCTTTATTATCATGTTTCCTTTATTGATTACTTTTATCAATAATTCTTTCAATCAACTTGTTGCTCAAATTCTATTACACAAAAAAGGTAACGATTTTTACTCTGGGTTTGCAGTGGGAAAACTGGTCAGATGAGGCACAGATTTTCTTTTAATTGAACACTTTTACACCAAGTCTGTCTTAGACGTTGAGGGCCACTGGAACTTGGATCTGCACATCTGGGTGTGTTTTTTTCTTCAAAATAATTAGAAGAAAAGGACTAATAATTCATGGAATTAGTAGGTTTTTGCCAGCAAATTCCTATAAAAAATGAAAGTATTTTCATATATTGTAGGGGCTGCCAAGCAGTTAAACATGCAACCTGGCACAGAAACTGGTGATGAAACACTCAAATATCAGGAATTATGCCACTTACAAGTTTTCTGGTGAAAGCTTTATTTACATTATTTTTAACTCTTAAAAGGAAAACATTTTCATATCCAATCAGAGTCAAGATTTTACCAGGTATTGAATGTTGAACATAATGTGAAATTTTTAAAAGAAAAAAATCAACCAATAGTGACATTTTACTTTGCAAATATTAAGATGCACTTCTGTTGAGTTATAGCTGAAATCTTTTAAACTCCATAAATGGAAGCTCTAATAGATGATATGTGCCCAAGTAAAGCAAATTTCCCAGCTAACGAACAATTTCATCATTTTGGGTTAAATTGTGAGATCTGTAAATTTTTCTGAGTCTTAATTCCCAGATGAGATTTGTCATTAATGGATTAAAGGTAATTGTAAAAGAGAGCAGTAAGGAAAAAAATTCATTCTTCACCATCTCTTAATTAACAATGTACGTATTAAATGATCTGTATATATATTTTTTAAACATCATGTTCACCTTTACTTAATACTCTTGTTTTGTAATGCCCATTGTCTTCTGCTCTGATCTTTAGGATCTGGATCACAATCCTTTGTGTATGTGGCACATTAAGTTGCATACTTTGGTTTTCATCCGCATTTATACTTTGTCAGTTCTTTTCATGTGTCCTAATTTTTCATTATCTAAGGGTGGTTACCTCATTTTTCCTTATTTTTAAAATAATATAATCATTACAAAACATAAATATACTTACATTTTTAAAATATATTTTATTGATTTCAGAGAAGATGGGAGAAGGAGAGAGCGATAGAAACATCAATGATGAGAGAGAATCACCGATCGGCTGCCTCGATCAAGCCTGCAACCTGGGCATGTGCCCTCTGACCAGAATCAAACTTGGGACCCTTCAGTCCGCAGGCCGACACTCTTATCCACTGAGCCAAACCAGCCAGGGCTATACTTACATTTTTAAAATTTTTTGGCATAAATACCCTCCCAAACACACTAAGACTCTCACATTCCTGCTTGCACATATAAAATAGTGGTCATCCTATTTTGAAACCTACATTGATTACTTAATGATATATAATGTAATTGTTCCCATGTCAATTAATATAGGCATGTAATTATTGTAATGCCCATACAGTGCTCCATCATTTAACAAATGCAAGTCCATCGTAATTTATATATAAATTATATCTACATTTTTGCTATTACACATACAATGTGTAGAACATTTTATCATTTAGCTTTTCGGTTTTTGATTTACATGTTTGTTGTCACAATAGGTGGGAACAAATATTATATTTGTTTCTTTAATCCTCATGAATTCTTTAATAACCAAATATCTCAACTCCAGGGGATCTTGAATGAGCATAATGCATGTTTTATAATATCAACTCAGTTGATGAGGGTCAGTCTGAAAAAATACTTACCACAATTCACTTTTTGTAGTGACTAGGACAAGCCTATTCACAAATTTTAAGCAAGTCTATTTACAAACATACAATACCCTATGAATGAAGGATGCTACAACATTTAAGAGATTTTCTTTTGAAAAACTACTTTTAAATTACTCTAAAATGAAATGTAAATTCTAAGTAATTAATTTCCTCACAAATAATATATTTTAAAAAATAATTGATCATAAAATTTCTGGTTTAAGATTGGGTCTGATTAGCAATCTGGTGTGGGTTTTTGTTTTTGTTTTTGTTTTTTTACCAACTTATCACTAAAATAGCTACAGACACACTGGAAGAGAGAAACCCAAAGACACACACACATACACACACACACACACACACACACACACACACTATCAATCTATTTTCACAAATCTCAGAGGAACGTTCACAAGTAGGTCAATTGAATTGTTCTATGCATATGTCGCCCATGGAAACCAAACAAGCCAGCCTTAAAGAAATAAAAGTGCATTTCCCACTGCATTGCTCCGAGTCTAGAAACACAAAGTGCATACCAAACAGAGAGTGGACATCGTGCCTTTTCTGCATAGGATGTCTCTTTCTGAACAAACTTCAATAAGAGGGGATTCGTGGATTTTAGACCTTTTGGCGAAGAATGGTAAGGTGTGCCAGAAAGGTTTCAGTGGAAGAATAGAAATGATAGTGTGAAGGATGAGTGAGCTGAGAACTAAATAGAAGGGCAGGAATTGCAGACAGGGGGGCAGGCTTCTCTTTTTAAAAGCCAGGCCACATTGAGATGGGGAGGGATGAGAAGAAAGGTGAGAGGTGAGAGTGAGAGCTAGTAGAAGAGGCCAGGCCAAAGGATGGTGTGGCTTCTTCAGGTTAAGACTATGGCAGTCTTAATAAACTAAAGAGAAGGAAGCTGGGGGTGAACAGAGGTTGAAGGCACAGAGAGGAAGGATATTAAAGATTCCTTAGTGGCTAAGAGAGGAAAAGACTCTGAGGGGGCAGAGGGTCCTGCGAGTAGAGGAAACAGACAAGGGACAATGCTGGTGGCCCATATTTGCAGCAGAGGACAGGCAGTTTATGCTCTACCTTAAACAGGGCTGGGAAGTGAGGAGCGTAAGCAATGTGTACATGAAGAATCATCCTGGCTGCTCGCCTATTCGGATAAATGCAGTCACTGTGCAATCCACATATAGGATACTCTTTGAACACCAAAGTTGTACAAATAAAGCCATCTGTCTTAGACAGTTTAGAAGATACGTAAGGTTACAGCCATGTTCTTCATTATGAAGAATAAATCTTTATTGTAAAAGTGTGGAATTCTCAGCTGCCTATCAACTGGCTCCATGATACGCTCTGAAATCTACTTTAAACAACAAACCTCTAATATCCATTTGTTAATTTGTTTCCTGTCTCCCAAAAACGTGGACTATAGAAGACACTTCGGGTAACTATCCTTTCAGTTGTTTGGAAGCCAGATGAATGGGAATTTCCTGCACAGTCTCATAAGGATGTATTACACGTGCCCCCAAAACTGCTTAAACTTGGCGTCAGACTTTTAAAATACCTACTTCTTGAATGCACCAGTTCTCTAGTTTACTTGAAGTTCTTATGATTTAATCCTGCTCATTGTTATGTGAACTTCATGCTATAATTTGAGATACAAATTTAATGAGATGAAGATCTACAGGAAAATCGTTTATGGAAAGTGCTAATGGTTAATGACAGTCTGCAACCACCCGGGTCCCATTCAGCTTTGGGGAACAGGGGTGGGACCCAATGTTCTGACGATTCCTGCACAGCCCGTCAGGAGAAAGGCACGAGACAAGGAGACCAGTTAGAGAATCCCCCGAATGTGGGCATCAAGGGCCTGGCTCTCTTGATTCATATGTTATGCCATCTCCATAAATTAATATTTAATTCATATAAAATTTACAAATATAGGATGTATAGCATTTTATGTAAAATTTTACATTTCAGTGTCCACGTTACATAGCTTTCATCCTTTCTTAAACGAGTTTGCTATTTTGAGTAGATGACACCAATGGTGTTAATTTCCCTCTACTTCAAGGTGTTCATTTTCTATCAAAATGAAAAATGAGGTGCCTGAAATTTCAGCAGGGCAGATCGCGATGACTCTGTTCTCACAGCAAAATAACTTTGGCCTTGAAACTACTTCGCTACTTGTCCTGGTCTATTATGACATCGGGGCACTCACTTTAGGTCTAAGAGTGCGTCAAGGCATCTTTAAAATAAGGATGGACAGTGGCTTCGCACAAAAACAATGAAGACGTATTCAGAGCATCTATCTGTGCAGTGTCTGGCACAAAGTAGCCGGTAGATAACTGGAAGCCACTCTCATACAAGGCTCTCAACTACCATTTTAAATGAACAATGCTCCATGTAGGTGACACTGGGTAATATGAGAACCTTAAATGTTCAGAACAACCACAACCCAATTTCCCCTCTCCATGCGTTGTCACACACTCACATACACAAACACACAACTTTGACAAAGGTGTGTATGAAAGTGTAGAGAAATAAGCTTTTGAGTCGTTTCTCTTTTAAATTTGCACATTGTTATACTTAGTCGTATGTTCCAGTGAATCCATGTTGTAATATATACTTTTCCTTTTAGTATGTGTTTGCCAAAACTCTCCTAAAATTATTTTACAGGAAAGGTATAGAATGTGTATTTAGGTGAAACCCATAAATAACTTTATCCATTTAAACTTAAGCCCTTCATAAAGAGCTTACTAAGCTTATAAAAGTATTCAGAATGGTGTTTATGAGGTTGTCCCTTAAAAATGCACATGAGAACATGAATTGCATGTAAGGGATTCTGTCATTTTTGCAGAAGCCAAAATAATGGAATTCCTAAGCTGCCAGCCCCAGCTGTACAACACACAGAAAAGGAGTGCTGAGGTGCAAAGCTGACCAGCAAGGTGTCTTCAAAACAACGGTACCATTGGCCCTTGAACAACACAGGAGGCAGGGGTGCAGATCCCTGAGCAGTTGAAAATCCGCATCCACATACACCTTTGACTCTCCCAAAACTTAAGTTGCCCTTTGGCGCCAATGGGGAATTGGTTGCAAGACCCTCCGGGACGCTCAGGTGCCCTGTATAACATGGTGGAGAATGCATGCATTTGGCCCTTTGCACTCGCAGACTTCCAGCCGCAGATTGAAAAATCTACAGGGACTTATTGAAGAAATCTGCATATAAGTGGACCCGTGCAGCTCAAACCTGTGTTTTTCAGCAGGCAAATGTATTTTCTCCAGTAAAAATGCACTTTTTTTTTGAGAAAAGGGAGAAATTAGAGCTATTTCGGTGTTCTTATTTGCCAGTATTTTTAGAGCACTGGTGAGGACTCCGTGGAGGACACTGCGCTTTGCAGGATGAGGATGGTTTTCACTTTCATGTTCCTTTGGGAATCTTACACAGCTGTACAGTCCTTCATATGGTTTGTGGCTTTCTTTACACTAACTGCAAACTTCCCACTGCCAGAAATATGTGCCAAATAGTGATGTTCACTTGTAAAAATTAAATTAAAAAAACCCTGGCAGACATTTTGATAGCTGGAAATTTTATGAAAAACTCATGAAGCATATTTAGTTTAAACTTGCAATAGCGGCTAAGTTCTTGTTTTTCCTGAACATGAATCAAATATAAAGTTTAGACAAAAAGACAGAAATATTGATTACATGGAGGGCCAGGTGACTTGATGTCTTTCATTTTTAATACAATTAATAAAAATATAAACTGTGATATATTATAAAACATTAATGTATGTAGAAAAATATCATCTCATCGTATGTCACACATTTAAAATTTTGGCATTTGGTTCCTATATTTCTTTTTCAAGTATAGCTGACATACAATGTTATATAAGTATTAGGTGTACAACATAGTTACTCAGCATTTATATATATTACGAGTGATCACTATGATAAAGCTAGTAACCACCTGTCATGGTACAAAGCTATAATGCTATTGATTATATTACCTGTGCTGTACATTACATGCCTATGACCTATTTATTTTATAACTGGAAGTGTATAGCTTTTAATTTCCTTTATAATTTTTGTCCTCCCCGCCCCCTCTCTTCTGGTAACCATCAATTTGTTATCTATATCTATGAGTCTATTTCTGTCTTGTTTTGTTTGTTTGTTTTGTTTTTTAGATTCCACATGTAAGTGAAAATACATTATTTGTCCTTCTATACCTGAGGTATTTTACTTAGCATAATACTCTTTAGGTCTATCCATGTTGTTGCAAATGGAAACATTTTCTTCTTTTCATGACTAATATTCCATTCTATAAATATACCCTATCTTCTTTATCCATTCATCTATTGATGGACACTTAGGTGGCTTCTATGTCTTGGTTATTGTAACTAATGCTCCAATGAACAGAAGAGTTCCATATATCTTTTGGAATTAGTGTTTTTGTTTTCTTCAGGTAGATACACAGAAGTGCAATGCCAAATCATATGACAGTTCTATTTTCAGTCTTTAGAGAAAACTCCATACCCTTTTTAATAGTGGCTTCACCAATTTGCATTTCTACCAACAGTGCACAAAGACTCCCTTTTTTCCACATCCTCGCCAAAACTTGTTATGTCTTGTCTTTTTGGTAATAGCCAATGGGACCGTGTGAGGTAATAACTCATTGTGGTTTTGATTTGCATTCCCTGATGATTAGTGAGGTTGAGCATCTTTTCATGTGTCTGTTGGCTATCTGTATGTTTTCTTTGGAAAAATGTCTACTCAGGTTCTCTGCCCATTTCTTAAATAGGACTGTTATTGATATTGAGTTTTAGTCTGTATATCTTCTGCCAGGTTTTGTTGATAGTTTTTTTCACTGTGCAAAAACTTTTTAGTTTGATGTAATCCAATTGGTTTCTTTTTGCTTTTGTTGTCCTTGTCTGAGGAAAAATATCCCCCAAAATATGTCTTAAATGTCAAAAAGCTTTCTTTTAAGAGTATTCTGGTTTTACATATAAGTATTTAATCCAGTTGAGTTTATTTTTGTATATGGTATAAGAAAGTGGCCCAGCATGTAGCTGTTCACTTTCCTATCACCACTTATTGGAGAGAATTATATTTTTCCCCATTGTATATTCTTTCTTCCTTTGTTATAGATTAATAGACCATATAAATGTAGGTTTATTACTGTGCTCTCTATTTCATTTCATTTATCTATTTGTCTGGTTTTGTGTGCTGGTACCATACTATTTTCATTACTATAAATCTGTGGTATAATTTGAAATCAGGAAGTGTGATGCCTGCAACTTTTTCTTCTTTCTCAAGATTCTTTGGCTATTCAGAGTCTTTTGTGATTCCATATAAATTTTAACATTATTTGTTCTAGTTCTGGAAATACAATTGACTAAGTACCGCGCACTAACCGATTGCGCCACTGGAGCTCCATTATTTAACAAATGTTTATTAAGCCCTTATATATTTTAGGCAGTGGGAATATTTGCAGTGAACATGGCTCTTACAGTTTACTGGGAGAGAAGTAAAAATAATCAGGATACAAACACACTTATATACATATTATGAAGAAAATAAAGAGAAGACTGAGTTAGGGAGAAAAAAGTTAAAATAAAATATATCTACAAAAAGTGAAAATTTTATATGTGTTTGGGGTTTTTTGAGCAATATTCAAGGAGGAGGATGAATGCTATCTGAGGTTTGATTCTTAGGTTATCGTTCACACATTGTAATTGGCACACCCTCTTCAACTTAGGGAACTAGCTAATTTTAAAAGGTACAGGAAACAAGTGTCTTCCAATGTCAGCCTGAGTGAGATACAGAAGGTCAGGGTTTGACCCTCAGGGGCATTTTCAGCTGACCCCAACCTGGGGACTAGAGGCAGCTGGCACCTGCTCAGGACCTCTTGCCAACTCCTCGACCAGTAGCACCATGTCCATAGCTTGCAATCACCTATGGTGATTATACTATGGAAATTGGTAACGCCACAAACCAGGTGGTTTTCCTTGAATAGCTGATTGTTAAAAATTTCCCAGTGTACTGCTAGCTGAGACATACTTATGGAGACTATCTTAGCAACTGGAAAGGCTCGATTCAGTCAGGCAGATGAAACAGGCTAAAATAGGAGGCTTTGAAAATCTGGGTTCAGTAAATCAACTAGAGCAGTGGTTCTCAACCTTCCTAATGCCGCGACCCTTTAATACAGTTCCTCATGTTGTGGTGACCCCCAACCATAAAATTATTTTCGTTGCTACTTCATAACTGTAATTGTGCTACTGTTATGAATTGTAATGTAAATATCTGATATGCAGGATGTATTTTCATTGTTACAAATTGAACATAATTAAAGCATAGTGATTAATCACAAAAACAATATGTAATTATATATGTGTTTTCCAATGGTCTTAGGCGACCCCTGTGAAAGGGTCATTTGAACCCCAAAGGGGTCGCGACCCACAGGTTGGCAATCCACAGGTTGAGAACCGCTGAACTAGAGAGAAAAATCCGGTTACAATGAACCTAACCAGGTAGAGGCCTCAATAATCACACTTCCATTGGCCACTGTGAGTCTGCCTTTAAGGAAAAAAAGAAAAATGAAACAAACTGAAAGTAAGATTTCATGAAAAAGATTGAGTCCAGGCTATCGTCTGCACATTTAGCAAATACCCCAATTCCCTCTCCAGGACTTGCCTGTAAACATTAATAGCCATCAAGGTGCTGAGATGTTCTTAAGATGTGGGCATCATTCAAACATTTGCAACAGCAGGTATCTACAAAGCTATTTATCTTTTGACTAGAAAATACAAAATAAACACTCTGTTGAACTAGCCCTTATTTTCTCCGAGGTTTTATTGAAAATGACTAAGGAACTATGCAGTCTGACAAGTAAGTATACATCCCACCCCACAGAGCCCGCATCCAATCTGCTTCGGTGAAAGAAACAATACAAATGTTTTACTCCTGTTTCACTTAGTAGCCACAAGAATGAGGGGCAGCCATGTGCTTGTTGTCTGGGTCACACGCACAGTAGAGGAGGCAAGCGGCATACTTCCTGAGTGTCTTTCCTTCGAATCCTCGACTCTCTCTCTAGAGACCAGCAGCCACTTTTCCAAGTATTGTTATCTGATTGTCTTTCAACTCTCTCAGATGTCAGAATTTTCTTTTCTTAACCTTCTTTGATGGAGACCTCTTTTGAAACTTGAGTTCTTGGCCCTAAAAGTATCCATGGGAGAATCTACTTTCTACACTTGAAATTGGTTGGACGGGGAGCTAACTTGGGGGAGTTTCCAGGCCACAGATTGGGGAGTGCTCCTCGGACTCCCCGGGGCCATGGAGAGATGCTGATGTAACACAGTTCTGGGGCAGCCAAGCCTTTCCTTCAGAATCCTGCTTTTTACTGATAAATATTGTGAACATTACATTCACATATAAGAATGTCTGACTAATCTCTTGGCACAGAGCAGAATCTGAGTTTTAAATTTGAACGAGTTGAAAAGCAAAATATCAGACTTTTTAAAAGTCTGTGTGTGTGTGTGTGTGTGTGTGTGTGTGTAGTATTTCAAAATTTGAGGTACTTAGCAGTACCTAAAATGAAGGGTAAAGCTTTCTTGAACAGACTACAGAATTTTCTTCTCTCTTTGTGGTTTTCCAGCTCAAATCAAGCCAGACGAACCCTGTTGCACACATTAGTTTTTCTGGGGGCTGATAACGCTAGCAGGCTTCCTTTATTTTATTATAGACTTGCTATGCTTTAGGTCAAATTAGAAATATAAGAACGGAATTTTGGGGGAAATGAAATGTTTATGACGAAGGCCGTAGACCAGAACGTGAAGAATGTAGACCGGGATTAATGAATTTAGTCTAGGGAGGCTTCACAATGCCCTAAGCACACGCTTCCTTAATAACAATACCAGGCCTGCACAGGGCGACACCCGGTTCCTTTCAGATGTGATTCCACGTGGAAGCAGTGAGTGCAGGCATACATACAGCCCTATAGAACAGAGGGCTTTGAAGCCGACATCCTTGTTTCTATCTTTCAGAAGGGAAAGGAGAGCCATGAAATAAACCCAAAGTTCTTCAGGGGAAAGGAGGACCCGTGGGTTCTGACGTGGGAGTGCAGTGTAACTTAGGAGAGGATGGCCCAGGGAAGGCCTTCTACACACAGGGAAACAAAGTGGGAGAGGGGCCACAGAGATAGTCACAACACGCATCTGCCAATCAAGTCCCTGCGGAATGACGTAACAAACACACAGGCTTGATTTGCTATATTGGGATCTCTCTGCTTCACCGAGTGCCTCTCACTTCCCTTTTGAGGGGGAAAAGCCAGATTCTTATTTTAGTTATTTTTAAATCCCTGGTTCTGAAACGGTGCCTGACACATAAATTCTATAAATAAAGAAATGAAAAAAGGGGTATTGTAAATGAATAAATGTGATAACCATGGGAACAAACGATTTAACTAGTCAAGTTCGTGGCCTTAAAGTCATCACCTTCTAGTCCCCGGATGCATATTAAAACCGGGAGTTTTTTTCTGGATGTAGCGTTACAATAGCCAAAAGTTCCCCTATTACTAGCAGCTTAAAGAGATTTGTGACCACCTTCCTTAAAGCATCCATTTGTCTTCCACTTTACCGGCCAAAACGTCTCTTCCCAAGTTGTAATTCAATGCAGAGGAATGTTTGGAAATAGCATATGGAGCATTTGGGATGAAAGGTGCAGAGTAATACAAGTCTGGTCACAACATCTCAAAGCTAAACATCACCCTTTCCTATGTGTGCAAAACTTTTACAACACTTCACCTTCATCCTTGTGTAATGGTTTAATTCGGATGCATTAACGGGAAGAGAAAAAATTCTCCGTCTGTCTTAGTGCTAACTCAAAAAGATTTACAGCACTTCGCTGAGGTTTTGGCTGACTGCGGCCTCCCAGCTGCTATTGAAAAGGTGGCCACGCATCAGTCCTTCTGTAAACACTCACAGCATTAACCACAGCTGCAATGGGAGTTAGAGCCACAGAAAATATTCTTGTTTATGTGATGAGCTGGAGCATCTCCACTCACTGCCCTGCTGAAAGACAGGGCTCAGTAAAAGAAACTGGGAAGAGCTGCGATAAGAACTGCACATGCTGAGACAGGAGGAGGAAGTTCTGGGGCTGTGTGAACAGGGACGTCCCACATTCTGCTGTCCTTACTGAAAGTGACTCAGAAAGGTGCAGAATCCCCACAAGCGCAAGAAATTCTGGAGTGTTTTGACCAAATTCTTACACCTTTTCCTGTGTCTTCAAGTAACATCAGAATGTGTGAACAAAAGAAGAAAAAGGCCCCACGGCTTACTGTAAACAATCATGTTGCATTTCAGAAGTTTCACAATTTGGGGCCCTTTCAAATAAGGTACAGGTGGGGAACTGGAACCACACACTGGCTTCTCACACTTGGGAGCGCATGTCCCCGCCACTCTCTTAGGCCCCATTCACTGCCCGCCCTTAGGACAGAGGCTGCTATTCTTGACCATCATTTAAAAATATCTTCTATCCTGTTTAATGGAGTTTGACACAATTTGGTAAGTGGATTGTTATAATTCTGTTATAAAGATCAAATGTGCCTTAAGTTCAGAGGAAGAGGGATTGGATATTCTTATAGGTAATCTCCTGTCCTTGGCCTAAAAGCACCATAGTGTGATATCAGGAATGTTTTACTTGACTGTTCTCAGCCCTTTTAGATTAAAATAAGTAACGAATAGCTATTTTAAATTGTAGCACTTCCCATTTACTACCTTAGACTTCAATTATAAATTAGGAACCCTATTATGTAACTGTATTACATACAATTTGCTTGTAATTTAGCAGAGTTGGAAGTGTAGATCTCAATTGAATTATATTCTATTCTCTCTCTTCCCTATTTATCTGTCATCTACATAAATATATCTCTATCATAATTTTAATGAGCTCTAGAGAGAGAGGAAATGATGAACACTGCAATGTAATAGACTTCTCTTAATTTCATGTTGTAAAACGTATCTTGCCAACACACACTCTTAAAGAGCACAATTTTTAATGGTAATAAAGCATTCCAGTGCATGGATGCATACTTTCATTAGCTATTTTTCTGGATTGGACATTTAGGCTGTTTCCACTTTTTTTTAATTATTACTGAATTATGAATAAGACTGTGAGTGTGGCTACTCCTTTGAATATCCTTAATGTGTGTGTATGTGTGTGTGTGTGTGTGTGTATGCAAGAGTATAGACATGTTTTTAATACTTATACA
This sequence comes from Myotis lucifugus, assembly GCF_000147115.1. Lineage (NCBI taxonomy): Eukaryota > Metazoa > Chordata > Mammalia > Chiroptera > Vespertilionidae > Myotis > Myotis lucifugus. The sequence goes on from NW_005871106.1 coordinate 5,619,798, forward strand.
GACGTAGCAAGAAGTTGCAAGAGTAAAGACATTTCTTTTAATACTTATAATTAAAAATGTCCTCTGAAAATCACAATTATAAATTGAACTTTATGAAATTGGTGATAGTTGACTATTTTGCCTCTAAAAACAATGTCATATGATGCAATATACCATAAGCATAACATTTTTTAAAGAATCTTAATAACGCTACATCAGTAATTCATTCACCCATTTGGAAAACATAAATGGGGCAGCTACTAAGTGCTAAGGATCACATTAGGCTCTGTACATGCATCGGTGAGCACACCATCCATGTCTCTGCCCATCTGCAGGTTACAGTCTAGAGCAGAAGAGAAGCAATAAAGACAGTGATATGATTTAAAATTACAGCCAGTTTTAATAATTAAAAGAAAGGGAGATAATAGTTTAATTTGGGAGAAGAGGCACTTAAGAGCAGAGAGTGGGGAAAAGGCCTTCCAGGCAAAGGAAACAGCAGGGAGAAGACCTGGAGGCAAATTGTCTGCTAGCACATTAGAGAACTTGCTGAATGAAGATTGGACGTACAGAAAGTTGTAACCAGGGGAAAAGACTGAAGGTTACAAGGTTGAAAAGTGAAGAGGGAGATTTGCTTTTTAGATCTTTGCCAATTTTATAGGTAAAAAATTGATATTGAATTTTTAAAATTACATTTCTTTAATCTTCATGATACAGTGGGGCCTTGACTTACGAGTGTCCCGACTAACGAGTTTTTTGAGATACAAGCCGTCTCTCGGCCGATTTTTTGCTTTGAGTTGCGAGCTAAAATTCGGGTTACGAGCCAGCTTCAGATACCCCACCGCTAGTTACCACAGCGAACGTCACAGTGAACGCCACAACATCAGCCCAGCATCACGTGTCTCACTCGTTCACTTTAATGATTTGACATACGAGTAATTTGAGTTACGAGCTCCGTCACAGAACGAATTAAACTCGTAAGTCAAGGCCCCACTGTACTGAACTACTTTTAACATTACATTGGCCATTTAAATTATTTTTAATTGCCTATGTTTATGTTTTCCCTATTTTTCTATCAGAGTAATCATTTTCTTGTACATGTCTAAGATTACACATTCAGAATATTAATAATTTTTCATTTACTCTGCAATTTTTCCTCTCATTATTTGGTTTTCCATGTGTAATTAATAATAATACTATTATTATACAAGCTACTGTGCTACATGCAGCCAGGGTCTACCATCATGGTAACAAGCCATACAGACATGACACTGGTCCTTTATTTGAGATGATAGAACTGTACCTTCTCTATACCCATCTAACACACTTCTTGGAGGAAGGTGAGGACCCTGCATGCGCAGACATGTCCTTAAAGGATTTTTACCTGGGTTTTAATTAAGGTAAACTGATGGCATGATGTAACTATTTTTCAAAGTCTGAAAAAAATGTCTGCCTATTAAGGTCATTCGTGACTTCATTAGCTGTTACATGCCACCATCAAGGGTCCATTAAAGTACTTTTATAAGGGGAATTATTGAGTGCTCACTGAAAACTTGTCATGTTCTAAATCCCCCGGCAGGATTAACTACTGCAATTTCCCAGTCCCTGAGTGATGGACAGGCGGCACTATGATGGCTCCATGTCATCAGGGGAGAGATTCTGCCCCTCACTGAGGTGTCCCTGGGGGGCAGACTCAGGTCAAAGATGAGGTCAGTGTAGAGGCTCAAACGCCCTGTGTCTCTCATGCTGAGTGTACTGCAGTGGGAAGGTATGAAAACAGGCTATTGTGATCCCACTCCCACCCCAAATCAGGCAGAAAATCCATTTTAATTCCCACTTTGGAATTACAGAAAGCATTTGCTGATAGGCTAAGGAACCCTGACTGATTTCAATGGGTAACTTGAGCCTTATGAAAAGAATTAGAAATGAGGCATGTTAGGAATTGCCAATATTGTATAAAATATATTATATACATTTACAGACCATATACTACTTTTGGCAAACATACAATGCCTTCACTGATACATGTTTTTAAGTATGTGTTAGGTCCACTGGGCATGGCAAAAAGGGCCTAAACCTAAACTCTGGAACAGTGGCTTAATTTAAGGTTCAACTCTTTGCTCCTGAGACCTGGTCCAATAGGACAATTTCACCCTGTGTCTGTCCTATGAGCCCACTCTTTAACTGTTCCCTACCAACTTCTAAAGAAACCGTCTTTCTTTTTAAATGACTCATTTCCTTCTTTATTTTCACTGAATATGTGTTTATGTAGCATTTACCATACACAAGGCATTATTGTAAAACTTTATAAATATTAAATCACTTTATTTAATTCTTCTATCTACTCTGTGAGAGATTATTATAATATCCATTTTAGAGATGTGAAAACTGAGGCCAGGGAGAGATTAACTAACTTGTTCTGGATCATACAACCATTAAGTGGAAGGACCAGGATTCCAATGCAGAATGTATGGCTCTAATGTCTGTGCTTTCACCACTATGCTACATACTTCTTCCCTTATCAAATAGTTTATGTTTTGGTCCTTAACTAATTCCAATAAGCTGTGCATTGCTGTTACCCTGAGAAAGTGAAGAGTGTCTTTTTTATATATATAACAGAGGACACTACCATGGTAGAATGCCTAGTTTTCTTCTTGGGCACAGTATGCACTCAGAAAACGTTTCCTGTGGTGCCACTCAGGTTTATAAATTTTTGATTGACTGGAGGAAGCCTGGATTGTTTAGCCCGTAGTAAACCAAGAGGACAGAAAGCTTAATAACTGCTTTCAAATATTCTGATGTGGTTATTCAGAAGAGAGGTTAGTGTGCTTGGCACTACTCAGAGTGCAGAATCCGAAGTCCTGGATGAAAATGAACACAGAGGTTGATTGAACTCCCCCGATAGGACAAGTCCCCATTGTCTGAGAAAATACTATGTTAATGGTGATGTAGATAAAATTCATTGCAAAGGTAGAAAGGATGATACTGAGTACTCTTTCAAGTCTTCATAACCTAAAATTTTATAAAAAGGAGATCTAGTGCATTTGAAAAAACTTGGTGAATTCGAACCATGAACAAATCTTGGCTTTAATTAAGGCAAACTTTGTTCAAAAAGAGCAATTGGAGTGGCTTTTGCAAGAGCCAGAACTCTGAATCTCCTGCCAGTTAAGCACACCCTATTGCTTACTGAGCCTTCGCTCATCTCCACCACGGTGGTAGCCACTGCTCATGGCCTTGACAGCTGCCATCCCCCACTGACAGCAGTCTCTCCGAGTAACAGGCATCTGATGAATTTGAAGCCTTTTCAACCCACACTTAATTGGAAGGAGACTCCGTCTCTCAGAACTCTTTTTCTCCATCCCTTCTGAGGAAAGATTTGGCAGTGTGTCCTAATGGGAAGTGATTCATTTTACTAGTAAACGGTCCCCTTAAAAACGTTTTCCTCTACTCCGTATCCCTCGTTGATACATTGGGAGACATCCTGGGCAGTCTTTGTATGGAAACCACAGTTCCAATTAGTTTTCAGAGCAACAGAAGGAGGTTCTGTGGAGGTGCCTCTTGGTGCAGTAAGCTGGCATTTCCTTCCCAGCAGTGTTCTAGAGTTTTCTTTCTTAAAGCATAAATACCTTCCTTAGGGCCTTGCTTTACTCTCTGTCAGAAGAGTTTTAGGATAAGGGTTCTGAAATTTCAATGTCTCAATAATCCCTTTTCCTTTTTTTTTTAATATATTTTTTATTGATTTTTTACAGAGAGGAAGGGAGAGGGATAGAGAGTTAGAAACATCGATGAGAGAGAAACATCGATCAGCTGCCTCCTGCGCACCCCCTACTGGGGATGTGCCCGCAACCAAGGTACATGCCCCTGACCGGAGTCGAACCTGGGACCCTTCAGTCCGCAGGCCGACGCTCTATCCACTGAGCCAAACTGGTCAGGACCTTTTCCTTTTTTTTAATGCAAATTTTACAGCTCATAAACCTTCCTTGGATTTATAAAGGGGGCTTCAGAAGCAACCACGCTGCACCAAGCCCTCAGCGCAGCGCCACTAATATAAAAACCTTGCCCACCACTATCGCTTCATCCCTACTTATTTTCCGGACCAGGGGAAGTCCAAGGCCTGGCAGTTCAAGTGCAAAAGTTTTGCCAAGACTAAAATACCCGGGGCTAGAATTTCAGTCTCTGAATATAGGAAGGAAATATATCTCATTACTACAGGACAGACAATCAAAACCTTAACCCAATGGGATAGATCTTTGCTAGAGATAAGAAAAAGAACACATTGCGAGCGAGGTTCTAGTGGGTTCTGCTCTGAAGGTTGTGTAGTCACAAGCCAGCAGCACTCCAGTCAGCAGCACAGCTGCTCTGGCACAAATCCTGTCGTGTACACGGTCTCCTCTCCAGCCTCTGTGACAGCGCTGAGCCATTAGCCACTAGCTCCCTCCTGGCACCCAGATCTCCTCCTTTATACCCCTGGAGACCTGGCTAGTTTATAAACTTGTTCATTTTAGTCTACTCTGATTGCTTCACAATGACAACTCCTAAAAGAGACAAGCCAGCTCTCTGTCATCAAGAGGAATAAAATTTACTTTATGAAGAGTAAATTATTTGTTAGAAAATTACATGGAATGACCAAGAGTTGGGACAAAATTAAACACTTCTTGAAATAGCTAAAGGGAGCCAATAATGCCAGGAGCTATAGTCTGAATGAATGAAGGGCAACCTCTTGTTTCTTCAGTACTTTACAGAGTTCAGTTTCTTCACAAGCACAAGAAGGTACAACTCTTTTCTGACTTTGAGTTTGACATCTTAACAAAGGCATCTGGACCCTGTGGAGAGATACTCTTTGGACCAGCTTGGGCATATGAAAACATAGGGAGGAAAGAGTCAAGGCTTATCCATCCGAGGGCAGGGTTGAGACAGATTATTGAGAATTCTGGCAGATTTGTCTAAACTTCTCTATGTTATCTCCCCTATACACAAAGATATCTCATTAAGATACTGTCTTATGTCCCATGAGACACATGGAAAGCAATTTAAAAATAGCTCTGTAGTAGAGTTAGAACTGAATTTCTACAAAATTGGATGTTTTTCTTTAATCCTCTAATTTTTCTAATAATCTATCTACCAAATTTTGACATCCTTCCAAGTCCTAACCCTTCAGGGCCACTTCTGGTCCCTTCTAAGCAATTTACAATGTTCTACATGCCTTCTTTCTCATCTTCGTACCTGACACTTTCCTCAGTGATGCTCCATATTCTCCAAGGTTATCTCAGAAAGTGGTAAATAAAGCCACATTATGGTATTCCTTTAAAAAGTACTGTCTTAATTAAATGGGTTGGGACACAGATAGTGGATTTTAGAGAGCAGAGCAGAGACCAGAGAAATGACTTCCAAAAGTAAATTGTGTAGGGAAAATTCAAATAAGTCTCAGACATCTAAGGAAGGCACATTTTGCTTTTAATATGCAAATACCTTAACTATCTGAAATGGCATGCAAAGTTTTCATTTTGTATTCAATTCTACTTTATCATTCACCAAAATGAGAAATAAAGCATCAATGAAATAACAGGAAGAGCAAACCTGGAATCAGAAGACCTATGGTTAAATCTTAATTTAACTCACAGACTATGTAACCATGGCTATTGGCCTCAGCTTTATTATCTGTAAGATGGGTTGATAACACTTGCTTCATGTGGTTCTTAGCATTAAACTGAAAGAACATTGTGAAGAATATTGTGTAAAGAGCTCAGTGCTACACAAATATAAAATACTAAATAAAAATTAAAATGTTGGGCATCTAATTGGTATTAATAGCTGCAAGGTCTGACCGCAGGCAAACACCTATTTTAAGCTATGACTTGTGCCAAAGAAATCTGGGGCCAGACAGCGGAAGGAAAGGCCCATAATTCAAACAGTCTCCTTAAGAGGCCTCCTTAGGAAGTCAGCAAAGACTTAAACATTTTTAGCTTTCAATTTAACTAGCACTGAACAACTCCAAAAAATACTAAAAATTAATTATTAGGCTTCACATATCATGAATAAAACAGACAAGATTAAATATATTGAAAGATTCTTCATGACCAAGAAAAAGAGAATACTCGATGTATTTTGTAAAGAAATTAATTTTATAAATAAAGATGATTTTCCAAAAAAGCAAATTTCCAACACAGAAAAGATAAATAGATGATGATTATTCACATTTCAAAAGTTGGTGTAGAGTCTCAATATAGTTTCAAAGGGATACTCTTTAAAAAGTAAGAGCTTTAGTTAATATTATATTTTTAAAGCTTTTAAATTTTTTAATTGATTTTTATTGAGAGAAGAAGGGGAAAAGAGAGAAAGAGAGATTTGTTGTTCTACTTATTTATGCATTCATTCGTTTATTCTTGTATGTAACCTGACTGGGGATTGAACCCGCAACCTTGGTGTACCAGGATGACGCTCTAACCAAGTGAGCTACCCAACCAGGGCCTGAATATTATATTATAGGTTGTACCAAATTTAATTCTAAGCCACTTTTCAGCTCATGGATGCATGTGCATTTCAGTAGAAGAGCTGAGACTGACAATGAGAATCCAAAGAAAAGATATATCTCATATCACGAGAGTGATAACTATGTAACAGAAAATATGTCCTGTGTAAGCGCTCTGTAGCCAAAACTGCTTCCACACAGGCCGTGTGATATACGCGTGTGTTAGCGGCTTTTCATCTATATCTCAGGACAGTCCGTTGCGCTCTTCAGAGTCACTAACTCCAGGCATGGTTAGCCAGCATTTCCTAAAAAAACAAAAAACATGCTCCAGAAGAGGCCATGAGTGCTTTGGTCATCTTTGTCTCAGATTACAAAGGGATTTATTATTTAGCAAAATAAATGTTCAAGTGAGCATTCATTGGTGAAATCAGTAGTGTTCAAGCTTGGTAAGCACAAGGCAGAGCGCTTGAACCAACAGGTAATACAACAATAGTGAGCTCTTTCCCCCTTCATCCTTAAGGCGTGGCACATTTTCAATTGGAAAACTGATTCTGCAATAGTGCTGGGTCTACCTACTGATTTCATAGGATTAGTGCTACGTCAGCACCAACAACGAGTACAACTGAATTCTATTTATAGAATATCGTGGTGTTTCATGGACGATGTGCCCAAAGTTCCTTTAAAGATTAGGAACTGGGACTCTGTGAAGAATATAGGACAGGATATATTACAGCTTTTGTGCCTGCTGAAAATAAATGTTTACATCTCTAAAAGAATTCAGTCTGACATGCTAAAAGACATAACCGTCGCCCCAGCTGGGCAGCTCAGTTGGTTGGAGCATGGTCCCATACACCAAAAAAAAAAACCAACCAAACAAACAAACAAAAACACGTTGTGGGTTCAATCCCTGGTCAGGTACATGTGGAGGGTAGCCAGTCACTGTTTCTTTCTCACATCAATGTTTCTCTCTCTCTTCTTTCCTCTCCCTTCAAGATCAGTGACCATATCCTTGGGTGAGGTTTAAAAAAATAATAAACAAAAATAAAAGACATAACTCCGTAGCAAGATTATAGAGAGAAGATATACTATAGCTCTATTCCTTCAAAATACCAAGGACTATTGCTAATCACTAAAAATAAGTTAGTAGTTGTGCAAAACTAAATTTTCTTGGGTCCATAAACACTGATATATTAGTTTGAAAATATCAGTTCTCTCAAAATTTAAATATCTAAACATAAGGGATATCCACTGTTGGCAGTAGGGCAACTAGATACCCTGAACAATTCTCCCAACTGAAAAATAAAAGAACAAAAATGTTGAGTTCCACATTTTAAAAGACAGTTAAATGAAAAGAAAGTAAGGAATACTCAGAAGCCAAAAGGAAATAAGTGAAAAGTAGGCTTACACCAATAAAAGTATTGCACCATTGTAATACTAGATAATCATACAGAGCACTGAGCACTGTAAAATGCTCATGTATCCAAATAAACCCATACCAAAACACATCACACTTAAGCTTCTAAACACTAAAAACAAAGAAAAAAGCCAGAGTAAAATACTTTACTTATTCAAATTAGAATAGATATCTCATCTGAAACCATGGAAGCCAACCGAAGGAAGAAGGAAGAAGCACAGATTTTTCAAGTATTGAAAGACAATAACTGTCAATCATGTCTGGCAGAAATTTGAGGAGAAATAAAGACCTTCTCAGATGAAGGAGTAGTAAGAGAATTTGTTTCCAGAAAAATCTATCTTTTAAGAATTTCTTTGAACAGAAGCAAAATGATAGAGAAAGGCTTGAAACTTCAGAAAGAAAAGAACCTGGAATAGAAAAAGGAGGGCGAGGGGCACTCAATGTAACAGACCATCCTTCTAATGACTTTTGTAAGTCATATTTGATAACTGAAGCAAAAATAATGACATCATTTGTTATGGTATTCAGATATGTAAAGGAAATAATTAAGACAATTATATTTTTAAAAGGGGAAGGAAAACAAAGGCACCTAAATGGAGTAATCTTTCTACACCTCATTTTAAGTGTTAAAATATCATTACTAGTAGCGATGATAGGTTATATATGTATATTGTAATACAGAGAGCAACCACTAAGAAAACTATAATGATACATTCAAGATACTATAAATAAATTAAGATGCTCAAGTTACAGGAAAGTAAAGGGGGGGGGGAGGAAGAAAGAAGGAAGGAGGGAGAGAAAGGAGGAAGGAAGGCCCAACACAAAATAATATGACTGACAAGCCCTAGCACACTGATAATTACATTAAATATAAATATTCTAAATAATAATTAAAAGACATTGGCAAAGTGAATTTAAAAAAAGAAAAAGCATGATACAACAATATGCTGCCTATGGCATCTTACTTCAAATACAATTAGGGAGGATGAAAATAAAAGGATGTACAAAGATATACCATGTAAACACCAATTTTAATAAATGAAGATGAAATAGACTTCTTCAGACACACAAATGCTAAATTAGTTTACCAGCATACCTCCACAAGAAATATGAAAGGAAGTCCTTCAGGTAGAAGGTAATAATACCAGGTGAAAATGTGAACATGTAAGGAGAATAAAGAGTGCTAGAAATGATAACTACATGGATAAATATAGAACACATTTTATGTATTCTCTCCGCCAACTTTAAAATTCTCTATAGAAAATTTTACTTTAGATTTTATAACATGGATGTGTGTGCACATGTGTATGCACATTTGTGTGTTACAGAATTACAAGGTATGCAAATAAATTAAACACTGTGCTTTGCATAGATGCATGTCGACGCACGCACTCACTCTCATGATGATATGCGTAAGGGTCTTACAGCCACTTTATAAACATCAGCTTCTTGTCACCATGTTGATTGTATGCAGGCACCTACTATTCACTTCAGGAAATAGCTGGAATGTGTCCATCTCAATGCAAGACCCAAAGTTCTTAGAAGGCTGAATAATAGAACTCTGAGTATCAACACAGAGATAATCATGTATTGGTTAGTAGAAATTGTAGTTATATCTATTTTGAGATGAAATTTCCCAGGAAGTAATAACATAAGTTTTGAGTATTTTAATTGGCTCAGGACTGAGAAATAGGAAACTTTTTTTCTCATTTCCTACCACTTTGTAGCAACCTAAATCAATACTAATACAGGATATGAGTGAAAAGTCTGTGCACATTTGCCCTTCACATAAGCAATGCAACAAGCCCTACAAGAACGAGAAATATCAAACAAATTACATCAGCAGTATCCTGAATATGCTCAAACAATTTTAAACAAAGGACATTGGACAAGAACTTTATGGGATAAAAGATGTCCTGCTTCTCAAACATTCTTCCTAAAGATCATCTCCAAGGGGTGGGGAACATTTATTCTGCCAAGAGCCATTTGGATATTTACATTACTAGAGACCCGATGCACGAAATTCATGCAAGAGTAGGCCTTCCTAACCCCGGCTGCCGCCGGTTTCCCTCTGGCACCCGGGACCCGGGCTTCCCTCCAGCCACCAGCAGGCACCCCGGACCCGGGCTTCCCTCACAGCCCCGGTTTCATCAGGAAGGTCTTCGGGAATGACGTCCAGAAGGACATCCAGTCTAATTAGCATATTACACTTTTATTATTATAGCTTTGTGGGCCATACAAAATTATCAACTTAAAAATCAGCCTGCTATATTTGGTCAAACATTTAACTAACTCACCCCTAATGTTTTGGCAGGACCAGACCAAATGATTTCGTAGGCCTTCTACAACTCATGAGCTGGACATTCCCACTCCTGCTTATTCTATGGGCTGTGTTCTACAGCCGACGGCTGAGAGAAGAGCTCCAAGAACCCTGATTTCCACCCTCCTTCTTCCCAGAGCACAGGGGGCTGCAGAGAGAACACGAGCCCTTCCAGCTGGGGGCCCATGCAGCCGCCCTACACACATCCTTTCTATTTCACGTGGATGAAAGATTCCAGAAACGCGCTCAGTCTGGCTGTGACACCAGCCCCTGATGGCAAGAAAATGAGTGCACTTACACCGCTTGCAAGGCCAGTTTACACCAAGTGTCTCAGAGTACGTGGAGAGGGGGCTTCTCTTCCCAGGGACTCGAAGACATTGTCACGTACTTCAAAACAGGAAGTGAAAGTCATTCAGGTGATTGAGAGACTGATGTCAAGTTCCTCTCCTGTTCCTCTACTTACATCTTCCAAAATGAAGGGCATTGGTAACGGAACCAAGAAGCAGAAAGAGGCGACTTCCCCTGGACCCAAATGCTTTACAACAGTCTCCTTGAAAGACAACTGTGAATTTTCATAGATATCATTGGATGAATATGATTGAAGCAGGAGTATGGTTTTTATTAAATCTAAGGAAAAGAAATATTTTTTTTATTGAAGAACTGGGGTTTTAACTCAATTTATAATTTTCAGGGTTCTAGATATATTGCCTTCACTCCACATATTTTAATAAGGGTTAATATTGAAAATAAATGATGAGCTACATCGTAACTCCAGCCAGGGGGTTAGCACAGATAAACCCACTTTGTTTTTGTTGTAAACTAGTGTGCTCTGTATAATGAGACAGGAGAAAGGTTAATAGAGAGTATGCCAGTCATTTTGTCACTTAAAAAAACTTGTCTACTGTGTGCCAGACCCCTTGCTTATAGCTGATGGTGAGGAAAAGTAAGCTTCTGTGGAGGAGTTGACAACCTCATGGAAGAAGCAGACATAACAACACATATGCTTCAACAACAGAATGACACAGGAGTGAGCAAAATATATCCTGTGAAAACTAATTCCTGATACTTTGTCATTGCAGCTTTGATCTCTGATTGCCAACTGAATATTGCTTATGACTTCAGCTATTTTTTTCAACTGGAGAGCAAGCGATATGTTACTGTAAATGCAGCTTTATCGATTGCCAGTACCCTGGTAACTTCTCATCTGTGTCTCCAAGGTGTCTTTTCTGAACCATAGTTCCATTTACACAATGACCTATTGGACATTTCCACAGAAACATCGATCTCAGGATTTCAAACACTAAACTGACACACATCTTCCCTTCTCCCTCTCTCTCCCTCCCTTCCTTATGTCAAATTGGAGCTTTCTCAGCCTCATGTGGGCTTACACTGCTTAAATGGTACCTCTATCCACTGAATGAGCCTCTCTTTCCTCCACATTTTATTAGGCAATAAATCATATTCCTTGAAGTATCTTTTCTAAAATTCCTCTGAAACCGCCTTAGTTCAGATTCTCATCACTTTTCACGCAACAGTCCCCTGACTGCCATTGCCTCAATCGGTCATCACATATGTACACATACCCACAGAAAAATTTACACCGTGGCCTGGCCGTGTGGCTCAGTGGCAACTATAAACCAGGAGGTCAAGGATTCGATTCCCAGTCAGGGCACATGCCTGGGTTATGGGCTCAATCCCCAGTAGGGGGCGTGCAGACAGCAGCTGACTGATGATGTTTCTCTCTCATCAATGTTTTTATCTCTCTATCCCTCTCCCTTGCTCTTTCTCTAAAACTCAATGAAAACATTTTTTAAAAAAATAAATAAAATTATAGTCTCAAATTTAAAAAAAAATATTAGATGAGCGCTGGGCTAGGTGTCCTAATGCAATATTTGCAATCGGCTCTCTCAGCAACCTTGAGAAAGTCACATAACTATTGTGTCTCTGCTTATCCCTGAATTGAAAAGGTTGGACTGGATAACCTATAACACTCCATTTTGCAGAAGAGCCCATTATTCTGTGGATGCAGACATTTCGAAATGAGTCAGCCTGCATATACTCTAATTCCCAGGAGATTCCCTTTCAGAACGCTGCTTCCAGGTAGCCTCTTAAGTTAAAATGAACATAGGCACATTTGTATTCTTTACTTACACTGCTAGGGATCTAGCTCCACAAAGGGAATTTGGAGGAGGAGGATTTTTTTTTTCATGAGTAATATAAGGCCACACTCATTCAACCTTAAATGTAAAAGTCAATATGGCTAGATGGCTGTTATGTCTGAGAGGAAATAAATTTAAACGAATAACAAAGAAAGAGACACAAGGACTTTCCCTGGAGATCCATTAATGAAAACATCTCACAACCAAACATCAGCATCAGGAGTGCCGGCTTTCCCTGGAGGATGCATATACATGTCGGTGAACAGCTGCACCATTTAGGCTATGTGAAAAGCCATCCAGAAACACACCCTAATTCTCCTAACACCCACACCTTTTTGTCCAAGAACCTAGACCAAAGACTATAATCACTACATTAGCAAGACAATAAACTCTTTCTGTTATGGGCTTATACTGCTCCCCCAAATGACAACTGAACTAGAATTCTTTCCAGATGCTCTGTTCAAGGAAAGAGTCTCCAAAGGATTGTGAAAGAATGACATCCCAAGCTCTTTGCTGTAGGTAAAATATGCAACAATTGCCCTTCTGCCCATCTACCCGGCATCTCCCCTCTGCTTGTCCACAACTTTTCCTTGGGACTCAGTGCTCTCCTCTGCTCTCCATAGCCTCCTACTGACAATGGGCACTTTCTTTCCACACATTCTCAATTTCCCCACAGAGCTCCTGTGAGTGGAGACATGTCAAGGCTGGGAGTCCAGGAGCTGCACACAGGATTCACTCCTTGCTCCTCTATTTGGAATTCAAGATTAATGCTCATCCAGTTTATGCAGTTACGATGGTTTCTCTGCAATCCTTCCATCAGTTCAGGTGACCTTTCTTATGTTGTTCTAGAACCAGACTCTGCAGTTTCACACAGCTTTGCTACATTAACCTCCTTCTTCTAACTTTCCTTTCTCCATAGACCCAGTTTCAGTAGTCACCCTGCGGTGCAGTATCAGCTCAATTTTGCACTTGTAATTCCATCTTCAATATATGGACCTCTTTAAATGGATGGACCCTTTCCAGTGATTCCATTCCATGTAATAGAAGGGATCACTTTGTCCACTAAGCTATAAACTGATAGCTATTTGTTGTAACAATCAGGAAAGCTCCATTCTATTGTGAAGGGCATACACCTGTATCATCTTAGGAACTCAAAATTATTAGAATTAGCTCTGTGGCTATAAACACACTCAAGAACATTCTTTCAATCAAGATTAAATAAAAACATCCTTAGAAAGAACCATTTCACTGTGAGATAACTGGACAGTAGCATTAAGACAGAAGCATTTACTCTGTGGACTAAAAGCATATCTAGTATTTCTTCATAGAATCTAACTGAAGAATTTCACCAAATACATATCAAATTTAAAGTCACGATCTTGATCAGATGCATAATATCTAGAAAAAGTCAAAGATGGTTTTCCATGTTCATTGGTTATACTATATAGTAATAAGAATAAAAATTAATTCACTTTCTAGATTTATCTTCTGTTTGCCCCAAATAGCAGTACTAATTTATATTGACATAATTCATGGAAGAATGTCAGATAAAACACTTAGAAATTAAGAGGGAGCTGAGTCTGAAAATATATGGTATAACATTACCTTTACCAGAAGACACTTTTCCATTTTATGATTTTATATTGATACACAAACAGAGTGATGTCTTACTCTGAAATGAAGATGACTGAGCATATCAATAGATAACAATCCAGGCCATTATCATCTGCATTTCGAAGTCACCTAAGATCTATATTTTCTACTTGCATTTTGTTTTTCAGACTTATCCAGAATTTTCTCCAAATGAAACCTCAACTTTCACACAAAAAAGAAACAGAAGGGGGAATAGAACGCAGGAAAAAAGAAGCAGGGGAAATAGATGAAGAGAGGTGCTAAAGAAACTAACTTTATGAGGCACCTAAGAAACCAACTTTCTGCCAGACCTCTGAGAAGAGTGCCTTAAACATGAGCAAGCGCACCTCATGGTATAAAACCCAGGATTATTAACCAATGGTGATGGGAAAACTTAGTAGCCATTTGGGGAAAAGTCTCTATGCAAAATAAACTCCAGATGAATTAAAGAGTTGCCTATATATTAAATTATAAATAAAACAAAAAAGTATAATACATATCCACTTTGTAAATTCACAGCGTTGAAGCAATGAGAGAAAGAGGAATGACGAGTATAATAATAAAAATGTAAAAACTCAATGTAATTAAAATTAACAAAACCCAGTTTTAAAAATCAACCTTGTAAAATATATTTACAAAAAATAATATGAGCAAGTCTTCCATAAAAATAAATGTAATTAGTAAACATAATGTAAAATATTTGCTTTCACCAACAATTATTTTTAGAAAAAGCATTGGGTCACTTAAAAATCTATCAAAGTTACAAAAGTGCTTTATTCAAACGCTGATGAAATTTCAGTGAATATGGTCAGTTTTTTAAATTACTTTTTCCTTTGTTGAGATGAAATTCATGTACCATATTATAAACTATTTAAAAATGAACTATTCAGTGGATTTAGCATATTCACAGTGTTATACCACCACCACCTCTACTTCCAAACATTTTCAGCATCCCAGAAGAGCACCCACACTCATTAAATAGTCAATCCCCATTGCTCCCTCCTCACAACCCCTGGAAACCACAAATATGCTTTCCGCCTCTATTGATTTGCTTATTCTGGATAAATCATATAAATGGAATCCTACAATATTTGAACTTTTATGTCTGGCTTCTTCACTTAGCATAATGTTTTTGAGGCTAACCCATGTTGTAATTTAAATGAACTTCATTTGTTTTTATAGCCAAATAATATTCATACATATACATATCACATTTATATATCACAGTTTTATTTATGTCACATTTATACATATATCACATATAATATATCAGATTTTATTTATTCACTTATTTATCTTTTGATGGATATTTGGGTTGTTTCCACCTTTTGGCTATTGTGAATAATTCTGCTAAGGAACATTTGTAAGTATCTATTTGAACACCTGTTTTCAATTCTTTTGAGCATATATCTAGGAGTAGACTAGCCGGATCATATAATAGCTCTGTGTTTGGTATTTTGAAGAACCACAAAATAGTGTTGCATTAAGGCTGCACCATTTTACATCCCCTCCAGCAACGTGTGAGGATTCCAATTTCTCTATATCCTCACCAACACTTGTTACTGTGTGTCTAGCCACTCCAGTGGGTGTGAGGTGGTATCTCATTTGTTTTAAATGGCATGTGAAATGTAATCTGTATGGCCCTAATTACTATTGCTGTTGAGTATTTTTTATGTACTCATTGTATATCAGCATGAGGCTGTGAGTGGAGATTTTTCTGAGGCTTCATGGGGCTCCAAGGCTTTGAAACCTATGATACATTTTTAAAAATCCGTCTATTTATCTACCTACCTACCTATCTATTCATCCATCCATCCATCACCCATCCATCATCCATCCATCATTTATTTCTTTTCACACAGGTAGCATTCCAGGAAATATAAGCGCATTAATGAGCAATATGGTCAATATAGGAAGAGGAGAAATAATATTTGAATTCTTTAACCTAGCAAATTGACTCCTAGAAATTTATGCTACAGAAATAAACATCAGATTTCAATGTATAAGTGCTCACAACAATGTTAAAGAGTAAAAATTAAAACCACCCAAGTAAAACTTTGAAACATTCTTGTGTATCAACATGCGAGAAGATTATGCAAGAAATGAAATATTTATAAAGACTATATAGAAATGTGGAAACATAACACAGAGTAATAAAGAGTTCTGGTTTTCATCCAGCTGATCCAGGTTTGATGTCAGTTGTAGGGACACGGATTTAAGGACATATAAGGTCCATGAGGGAAAGGATCCTTGATTTGCTCACTAAAGTATTCCAAATTTAAAACAGTGTCTGGTGCATAACAGGTTATCAATGTTTGCTGAATGAATGCACACATTGGTGAATTAATAATTATAAAATGTAAATTAAAATGTGTATAGTATATGAAATGTAACGCACAAAAATGAAAATATCCAATCAGGTCTCTCATTGGCATCTGGAATTCAGCCCAAACCTTTGTCCTTCCCACTGGAATTCCTTATATCTTAAAATATTTCAATAAAATGTACTGTTCTTCAGCTCCCCAAGGCAAAAACCTAGGGATCACTACCTCATTCCCAAACACCCCACTCTAAAGCTATTTATTCACCCCAATCATTGATTCTTCCTCCTTACTATCCCTCCACTGTCTTCATTTATCTCCTCCATCACCGCCATCATTATTTTCCCATGGATTACCGGTATAGCATACAATAGTGTTTCCTGCTTCCAGTCTTGCCCATTTTTAATCCATTCTTCACACATATGGCCAGTGTGTATTTTTCTAAAGCACAAATCTTCACATTTCTCTCCTTTGCTTAAGAGTTGTCAAAGCATCCCCATTGCCCATAAGAAAAAAAAATAGTTTTAATATAGTTTTTATTAGAAGCCCTCAATATTGAGTACAGATTAAATCATCAGGGTAGAGCTTAAACAATACTAGTGCCCAGGCCCCATCTCAAAGACTCCATTTCAATTGATTTGGGGTGAAGCCCAGGTATTTTAACAAGCAACCTCACAGATGATTCTACTATTCAACCAAGGTTAGAACCCGTGGATTTACACAGCTCTTTGTGCTTAACTCTTTGTGTCCACTTTGGTTACTCCCAACTTCACACTGCAACAGCCATACTGTCTTTCTTCTGCCAATTCTTCCACTGTGCTGTGAGCTCTCTTGCTTCTGAGTCTTTACACTTCCTTTCCCTTCAGTGGGGAATGGTCTTCCCACTCTCTTAGACAAGATTACCTACATTCTTCCTTCGGGTTTCTGTTTGAACCTAGCTTCTTCCAAGGAGTCTTTCACCCGAGACTGAAGTAGACATCTAATAGGTATATTTCCACCGTTCTTTGTACTTTCTCAGTAATAGTGCTATAACAAATTCCATGTTCATCTACTTGACTGCTTCCACCTTCTACCAGTAGACTGTAAAGTCTGTGAGGGCAGGGACTGTGATGTCTGTTGGCCACTATATGCTAAGCACAGAGTGAATGCACACAGTAGGCATTTAATAAATAGTTATCAAATAAACTAATACATGACAGAATTAAAACTAATTTTCTTTGTGGTTGTTGTAGTATCTACTTTGTGGGGAAAATATTTTCAAAATGAACAATGCAAGATATTGTAATCATCATTATTATAATTTAAATATAGCATTCTCTCAAATTTCTCATTTAAGAAAATTGATACAGATAATATTTTTTGAGGAGCACTTATAAAAATAAACACAAGATTGCAATAAAAGTATCATCCTCCTAATTCTGCAAAACTAAAAAGAAAAAAATCTGCACATCCTGATTTGATTAATGTGGTTTATATATCATGGGTACTTTGGTTTTTATTATTATCCATCGGTAATGGGGAAGATGCAACCACCACATGAACATTTTTAGAAATCAGCCAACAAATCTCACTCCACTGAGTTCCACTGTTGCTTCTTAACAATGGTCTTTGGCTCTCCAAGAATGATTGTTCATTTAAAAATTGGAGGTTATATACTAAATAACAATGCAAGGTATGAAAGAAGAGCATTTGAAACCATAATTATCAATGTGACACACATGTTTGCAAAGCAATCTCTTTTCTTTTTCAAACAATAAATAATAAAGCAATATGCAAAACATATGTCCATAAATGTATTATAACATTTTATAGTAATATATTTAATATTCTGTATATACCCATTTCTTGCAATGGGGATCTCAGAAAATGTTTACATGCCTCTAAAAATGAATGTAAGAGATAAATTATATTAGCAAGTTTTTTTGTCAATCTTCTACATTCCTGCATATATATTTACTGCATAAAATCAAGAGGAATTTTCTAAATCCAAATTTCTGTTTTAAGAAAGAAATGGTTTTCACTGATGAATCCACACACCTAAGCCCTAAAATATAAATCAGTTTTATAATTCTAAGGATAACTACATGAGTGTCATACAAGTAATATTTTCTGGAATGTGATGACTATATATGGCCCAATCTCACTGCCTCCATTATGCCCTTGAAATATCCTTCCATTACACCAGGAGTATGAAAACATACAGTTAAAGCTTTATGCTATCTGTCTATAATTTTGAGGTTAAGTTTATTCCCATACCACACAGACTCACCTTAGTGCTTTTATGGTAAATAATTTACACTAGAAATGCTGCATCATGAAACCGAGGTTAGGGAAATTGTTATTTAAGCAAACACAATCGATCCCAAATCATTTTAAATTTCCTGCACTGTGATTTATCTTACAGCAAGATTGGTGAGGAGCAGATGAGCTCGAGAAGTCAATGGCGTGACTACTATTCACTTGTAGGCTTTTCTTCCCCTCCCTAATTATTAATGAGGCCGCCTTGCCAAAGCACACCCACCCCTCACAATTCCCTTTCTCCTTTTCCATCCTTGCTATTTCCAACTTTGCCTTTTGTATTTTCATTCCTAATTTCCCCAAACCCAAATGGAAATCCAAGTTTCCTTTCAACAAAGAATATCAATACCAACTTTCTTTGATATATGATTTTTAAAGAGAAATAAAAGTCCTCATGTGTGAGTCTCACTCTCAAGTTCCCACAGGATCTGAAAAGAGGGGAAATCGCAACAACGACCAGTAAGATTTTAAGCAGGCACCTGGAGGGCAGAGAGAGGGAGCAAGTTCCTGGCAGAGAGAGACACACAGATGAGTAACTTGCCACAGTCCTAAATTTGCTCAATTATTGAATAGTAAGTATAAATAATTCTCATGAAAAATACTTCCTGCAATAAAATGAGATGTTCTATTTGAAAACTGCTATATAAACTAAGCGTCACTATATGACTTTCCAAGAGAAGCCAAGATATCAACAAGGCACTGGCCTAAGAGTTCTTCATCCCGATGGGGTTTCTCCTACACATGGTCCCACCCCCTCAGTCTCCCTCTTGCTTGTAAAAACTGAATGCATTTGTTCTTCCAAGAAGTAGACGGCATCAACTCTCATGTTACCAGAGTTCTCATTCAGCAATGCTTTCCATTCCATCCCGAGTCTCCAGATCATAAACCAGCCTTAGGCTGGAACAGCCTTGCCCACAGTGCTGAGCGTAGTTGGCATGTACCAAAGTACCAAAGTGTGTTGGTGGAAGGAAAAAAGCTTTTGTTTCAATTACCAGGGGCTGGAGGAGATAACACTTAAGGCTAAATCCACTTATTATAAGTGTGATCGGAAGGTGTGCATGTGACCCAGAAGCTTTTACATTAGTGTAACTCTGAGGAAATCAGAGTGGGGTCTTCATCCTGGACAGATGGCAGAAGAATTACAACTTAATTGAGGTTTTCCTTGTTTCTTTTGTTTTTAAATTGCTGTATTGGGGGGTAGTACTTGCTTTCGGGAAGCTAGGAAGCTAGCAAGAGAAAGAAGGAAAGGGAGATGGGAAGAATCAAGACTCTCCCAGAGGCCGCCTCACAGAGCCTCCAGGCCAGCTTTCCTAAGAAAGCAGGCAGCAGAAAGTGATTATAAAAAAAACAAAAACTCTTAAAGCAAGTGTGGGTCTAGTTTCCTTTTACATATTTTATCTTCCACTTCATAAATATTAACTCTGCCCTCCACAGCACTGTCAAACGTGAAAAATAAAAATAAAGAATATCCTTAGGCTATGCAATTATTTTTTATAGGATGGACCCATCAGGGTGACTGAAAATGGAGGGGTCCACCTCCAATTAACACGATCAATGATGAGCACAGCTTGGGATGAATTCCTGTCTATGTGCCACAAGACAAGCCACTGGCTCTGGAAGGCAGAGTGTCTGCCAGAGTGGCTCACTCCTTGAGTCCACCCCACAGTCTCTGGGGTGAGATGCTGAACCACCAGGCCCATGTCAATCCTTTAGTCTTCTGGTCACATGCTGTTGAGTCATATCTGGGGGCTCAGCATTGAGAACTTCATGTGTTTTGACAATAGCAGGACATCAGGATTAAGCACTATTTTTTGTTTTTATTTATTTTTATTGTTGAAAGTATTACAAATATCTGCTTTGTTTCAGCCCCCATCCCTCTGCCCCTCCCAAGCCTTTGCCACACTATTGTCTGTGTCCTTGGGCTATGCATTTATGCATATAATTCCCCGGTTAATCTCTTTCCCTCTCCCCCACCCCCATGGATTAAGCACTATTAAGGCCTATTAACCTCTTGGTCAATGGGCTTCTGGGTGAGTTCTAGAACCATTCTATTAGGATGAGAAAAGTTGAGACTCTAAATTCCCCTCCCCCACAGGGGAAGAGAGCAGCCATCTGAGGTGGCTGACCCGCAGGGGAAAACTAATCTAGCAATAAATGCTGCAATTGAATGAAGCAAAGAAATAGTAAATTAATTATAAGGACAATATCCAAACAAGAGAAAATCATGGACTAAATACTAGAAACTCTTACTGAAGTCCTTTGAAACTATACTAATCCAAAGTCTTAGGACGTGCAATGGAGGAACCAATCCTAAATAGATGCTAAATGAGGAGTTCCACAAAGAGGAGGAAAGAAAATGGAAAGTCCGACACATCAGTGCTCACATTCCAGCTCAGACATTTGGTGGCTGTGGGCAACTTACAGAGCCTGTTTCTTTGTCACGAAACACCCTCAGTGCTACCTTCATCCCTGCCTCCTTCATCCCTGCCTCATCTATTATCACCCTCATCCCTAACTCAAGGTGACATGCAGGCTAGGCAATGCTAGGTACTTCGTTGGAGAAGAGAGATCATAAAAGGCACAGTCCTACAGGTGCTAGTCTTGGCCGGCAGACCGTCCTCTCTGTAGGCATAGAGTGATTCCCCTGTCCCCAGCTGGATCCAGCCTGGAAGAGGCTGCCCAGCCAGAGATCAGTGCCTAGGACAGCCTGCGGCTCCCACTCACTTCCTCAGGCCTGCGGACAGTGCACAGCTGTCTATCTGCACAGCCCTGCCCATCCTAAAGTCTCCTTTAAAAAATGAATGGGATCGTGTGTATGGAGTTCCCTACTTAAAAGAATATTGAAGCTAATTTGTAACTAGGAAAGCATAGTCATTAACTGCAAATGGAATATAATGATCCCGGGGGCCCTATAGTTGGTAGGTGCTCTACAAATAGTAGCTATTATCACCATGAATTTTTCCTTTATAGTTTTGAACTCAAAAGTTTCTTTCAATCAGTAACATGCGTTGGCACAAGAATCCAGACTGGCCTTAAAATTTCACTAACATTGCCACACACTCACCACTCAGTCAGACAAACTACTTCTATGGAATCTGTAATGACATAATTGAAACCGGGTTTACATTTATTTAAATAGTATAGTTTTGATGGAATGAAAATATTTTAGTAAGCGACACAACATATGTTGGAGGAAATTTTACAGTGGTCTCCCCTGCCCCGTCGATTTCCTCACTTACCTGTAAGAGCACCGTTTGGAAATGAAAAAGAGAGAGAGAGAAAGAGGGGGAGGTGTGTTAAGTTTCAGTTCTGCACAATGGCACCTTTAACAAACCTGCCAGCTAGTCAAAAACTAAATAGGCGGGTTTGCAAAAGTCTTTACTATTGCCAGTTAATATTCACAGGGCTCTGGGGGAACAAGAACTTTCAATGACTCAATATTTATAAATGCTACTGTTGTCCCCCAAACATGAGTCTTAGATTCCTGAGGGATACTGGGAGCTTTTGCCATAATAAGGCTGAGGGCATGTGAGCTTTAAATGGGGAGAGGAGGAGTTAGGAAAACAAAATTAAACACATATAAATGAACACTTGGTGGTCCTGAATTTGAATGCCGCTTGAATATGATTGGGAAACCCAATCTGTCTGGGTTATTTCACTTGATTTTACCAATGTCTTCAACGTAGAGAAAGCATTCAAAATGCACAGTACTGCTGGCCAAGATGCTTTTTGTCTTTTCATTTGAAATTTTGCTACTTTACATCTACCAATGCCAAGAGAGGCCGAACTTCCAATGTGGGATATCAAAATAGCCGAGTTTGTGTTTACAACTCCGATGGTGTAATCAAAACTCCAAATGCTCAAGAAACAATAACATTAGTGAGGTGAAGTCAATTCTAAATTAAAAGTCAGTGTTTCCATTACCCACTCTAACAGTGTTTTCAGGATTTTATATAACTTGATCATTAAAAAATGCTCTAGGCTGAAAACCTGGTCTGTGTCAATCTTGGACCAAACTAGTTTGCAAAGCTCTGAAGTTTGTTTGCCCTTCTCTTTTATCCATTTTCAAGAATGTATTACTTTTAAATGCTGCACATGAAACTAACCCAAAAAAAATCTCTAACACCCAATGAGCCAATGCTGTTGCATGCATCACTCGTTTTTCAGAAGAAATTTATGACTTCTGTAAACCCACTTTCAAGGTGCTTATGGCTGGAAGTAGAGAGCTCAAATTCCTTTTCAAACTCAATCTTTAGCACATCCCTTCTCTCTCAGTTACTTCACCAGGAATACCAACATTTCAAATTGGAACATTAACTTTTGTAGAAATAAACTTTAAAGTAGAATCTAACCTGGTAGAAATAAAGTTTATCTCATGACTTTATTAGAATGGCTCTTCATGGAACGTCAAAAAAAAAAAAAAAAAAGGTAGGACAATACATTAGTTCCGGGCATGTTCAAGTGATACTGCATGAAGAATAACAATAGAGGGCAATGGTGCATGAATCAAAATATCTCTGAGACAGACATAGAAATGCATTGGTATGTAGAAGCCCAAATATTAGGCCTTGAGGTTAGAAGAGGCAGGTCTAACTCCCCAAGATTAAGTTGCAAAGAATGCCTAGGAAGAGGCATGCCAAGAGGTTAGCTCTGACTGCACCTGAGATGCCTACACCTTCGCCACTGAGAAATACAGACTGCTTCGCAATATTAATGTAGGAACCATCCAGAGTAGCTAAGTAATTTGAATCCTTGCCTTGGATTTAGAAGATAAAGGAAGAACTAATGTGTGTGTGTGTGTGTGTTAAAATTTGTATGTCTTTCTGCCAGCGGTTCTTAACCTGTGGGTCACGAACAATGAAAATACATCCTGCATATCAGATATTTACATTACGATTCATAACAGTAGCAACATTACAGTTTGAAGCAGCAACGAAAATAATTTTATGGTTGGGGGTCACCACAACATGAGGAACTGTATTAAAGGGTCGTGGCATTAGGAAGGTTGAGAACCACTGGTTCTAGACCCTATAGGGGAGAACTTATACAGGGTAAATACATTTATAAAGGTAAGAAAGGGAACATTATTTTAATATTACTTACTAGAGGCCCAATGCACAAAATTCGTGCAAGAGTAGGCCTTCCTTCCCCCAGCTGCCAGCACTAGCTTTCCTCTGGCACCTGGGACCCGGGCTTCCCTCACAGCCCCGGCTTTGTCCAGAAGGTTGTCTGGAAGGACGTCTGGAATGATGTCTGGTCTAATTAGCATATTATGCTTTTATGATTATAGATTACATTTTTTATTTTGACTCTTGTAAAATTGTGGAAAATCATCATTTTGAATAACAATATAAATACCTAGTCTCTCTGAATCAGAAGAAATTATGAATTTCACTTCCTAATATAGAAACTGCCAGTAAATCCTTTCTACAATATCACTCAGCACCTAAAATTATTTAGAAAAGCAGGCAGTATATATATTTATAAACTCAAATGTTAAAAATCTGATTATTTGAAATATACCTGTGATTCAATACTTCACAGTATTTCATGAGATGAGGAACTCATTATTTGTGAACTAGCCTTTCATTCAGACAACACTTATGGTTCAAAATTCTTCCTTATAGTTCTGGGAAAGACTTATTAAGAGACTAGAGGCCCGGTGCATGAATTCGTGCATGGGTTGGGTCCCTTGGCGTGGCCTGTGGGGATTGGGCTGAAACCAGCAGCCCAACGCCACCTGCCACTCCTGCCTGCTGCACAAGCTCATCCTGGCCCCACTGCACCTGCCGCAGGCTCGTGCCCAGTCAGTCCTGATCAGGAGAGGCTTGAAGCGCCACAGCAGCACTCGCCAGCTGTGAGTCCTATGTCTGGCACCCTTCCCGAGGGGGGTGGGGGTAGGGCCAGGATGCGATCACCCTCCAGGCAGGCCATGGGATGCCCTTGCCGGCCCAGGATCTGGATCCGTCTCATTTACGTTCGCACCGGTTGTCAGGAGCAACCTGGTGGCCACTTTTACATCATTTCTTCCTTGCAGAGCGTCTAGGGAGGGGAAGCAGCTGGGGTGCCGAGGCTGACTTCCAGGAGGCCAGCAGCACTGTTGGGATCATGCCAACGGCGTTGGTCCATCGGTGCCTGGCCTGTTCTCCCAAGATTGGACCTACAGGACTACTGAGAGAGTGAGTGGCTGTCACTGGGCTGTTGGGCCGCCAGGATGGGTCGGTCAGCTGAGCGGTACTCCTGCTATGGGAACTCACTGACCACCAGGGGGCAGCTCCTGCATTGAGCATCTGCCCTCTGGTGGTCAGTGCACATCATAGCGACTGTTCAACCAGTCATTTGGTCATTTGGTCCTTCAGTCATTTAGGCTTTTATATAGAGAGATATGCAAATGATTTTTGAATGAGAAGCACTACAAAATACCACTGATATCATTTCTACTAAATCCAAAATGATTTGAAACTGGCCAAATGTAATAAATGCTCTTTATCACTGCAAGTTCTATTTATGTTTAAACATTGTATTTTATAAAGTTTTTAATAATAAAGTGACTTCTACCAAACATTAAAAAAACCACATCTTAATAATGGAATATTATTTAGCCTTGAAAAGGAATGAAGAACTGAAACATGTTACAACATAGACAAACCTTGAAAACATTATGCTTAGAGAAAGAAGCCAGACACAAAATATCACATGGTGCATAATTCTGTTTACATAAAATGTCCAAAGTAGGTAAATCTAATAGAAGCAGAAAGTAAATTGGTGGTTGCCTAGGGGTGGGTCAAGAGGGAATGGGAAGTAACTGTTCATGGGCACATGGTATCTTTTTGGAATGATGAAAGTGTTCTGGAATTAGATAGTGGCGATTATTGCACAACCTATAAACCACTGAATTACATTCTTTAAGTGGCTGAATTTTCTGGTATATAAATTATATTTCAATTTTTAAAATAATAACCAGATCTTAAATAAAAAAACTCTGATCTCAAAAAAATGACCAAAATGAATACAAACTTAAACTCTGTAAAGTTTAGCTCTCTCAAGTTACCCAGTGAGAGTTACTCAATAGTTTATAAGTATGGTTTTACTAAAGAATCTCTCATTCGTCGGCCTGCGGACTCAAGGGTCCCGGGTTCGATTCCGGTCAGGGGCATGTGCCTTGGTTGCGGGCACGTCCCCAGTGGGGGGCGTGCAGGAGGCAGCTGATCGATGTTTCTCTCTCATCAATGTTTCTAACTCTCTATCCCTCTCCTTCCTCTCTGTAAAAAAAATCAATAAAATATATTTAAAAAAAAAAAAAGAATCTCTCATTATGTATATGTTAATACTCTGATTTGTAAAGAATTTGACCTTATTTTATTTTACAGGGAAGCATAGATTTACTTCAAATTACTTATACTTGCACTTATGAAGATCAGGAAATTTCAAACTCAGAAATGATTTCTTCAAAGAAAAACTGACAATTGAAAACTTATAGTCTACTAGAGACCCGGTGCACGAAATTCATGCATGGGGTGGGGGGTGGGGGGGGGGAGCCTCAGCCCGGCCTGCAACCACGCAAGTGTTCTGCGCCCAGCTGGCCAGAGGCCCTCCGCGGCCGGGTGTGGAATGCTTGCCTCATTGCCGGGGCAACGATGCAAGCGTTACCCCACCCCCGGCCGCTCTGTGCCCTCTGCCCAGAGGCCCTCCGTGGCTGGGGTGGAACGCTTGCCTCATCACCACAGCGACAAAGCAAGGATTCCACAAGGACAATCATGCTGCCCGCTCTCAGCTGCCCTCCCCCCGCCCCCCCCTCCCCGGGACTAGGGGACTCCAGTGGGGCTGAGAGGCCTGGGTGCCACCATCTTTGTGATGGAGTGATGGTTAATTTGCATATTACCCTTTTATTAGATAGTATTTCAATTATCTCAGGGTTTCTTGAGGCTTAACTTAAAACATATGAATTATATCCCAACTATTTGAAATGCTTCTATTTTTTTGTTCAAATCACAATCATACATCCTTCAAAAACTTAAGTAGAATTGAACTGATGGCAGGTTAATTTTGGAAAGATGATACTATTTAGATAAAGCATATATGTGTTGAATTTTTATTATCACCACTTCAAAATATAATGCATATAAGACATTACTTTCCTATAAATAGGAACACAGAACTCCCAATTTTAAAAAGAAACTATATGTCATTACATTTTTCCCATAAAGACATATAAAATCTTTTTTATACTGTGCTTCAGAATAGGATTTAGGTCACTAAAGGGTATAATGGTATTCTACTTTTATATATTCTTATTTATCATGTTAGAAACTGTACATGTCTTATCTCATTAGCTGTACTGTAAGCTCCAGGGACTATATGTAAATGTTGATTTTTTGGGATTATGCCCAATGATAATGTCTTACATACAGATAGGGGTCTAATATATAATATACATTGAAGATTCATTTAATTAAGTTGCTAGTATTACCCAGTTCTCCATGACAAAGTGTGTCTATATGTATATATAATATTTAGGATTGCCAAATGACCAAAAATTGTCATAAATTTGATAATTTAATTATTACATAGATTTCTATGAGAGTTATGACACATAGCTTTATTGTGCACGTACATAATCCAAAACACATTAGTACTCACAGTTGTAACCAGGTGCAATATGGTGTTGAGCTTCGAGGCTAGCCAGCGTGATGTGAAAAATGATGTGCAGTATCAGGAAGGAAAGACTGGTGAAGCAGAGAGACTTTAACAACCGTCCCGTGTGTCCTGAGGGGACAAAAGCACAGAGATTTTGAAAGAACTTAAGATGAAAGACACTCATGCTCACCTTTGTACAGTTCCACATAAAACATGTTTCTATATAATCTATAATGTAAACTGACTCAAGGTATATGAAGTGTAACAATTACCCCTTAATTATTAGTCTAAAGATAAAAGCTATCTTATTTCCTTTGAAAAAATTTACAATTAACATTGATTAAAAATTCAATGTAAAAGAAACATGCTTTTCTATTAACATGATATTTACCTCAAAATGAAACCACAAAATGAAACCAAAAATTTTCCCTTAGCCCAGAAAATTATATAAGAGCGTTCTGCCATCTTTGAAGAAACAGATAATCCCTATCTAATAAAGGTAGTTTCAGAGAGTAGGAAAAAAGGGAAGTTTCCAAAACTATTTGCAAAGATAGATTATTTAGGTTTAAAATTAACAATTTTAAACCTAAATAAGTCTAGAAAAGAAAGGAAATTATAAGGCCATTTTACTTATAAACATAGCCACAAATTATTTAAAAAAAAGATATTTTCTAACCAACTGGAACAGCATAGATAGTGATCAAAGACACTTGATATGCATTCCACTTAACATATCACTGGGTATACTGGTCAATGTTATAAGGTAAGAAAAACATAAAGAATTGAAATAACTAACTGCTGAAACCGGTTTGGCTCAGTGGATAGAGCGTCAGCCTGTGGACTGAAAGGTCCCAGGTTCGATTCCGGTCAAGGGCATGTACCTTGGTTGCGGGCACATCCCCAGTGGGAGGTGTGCAAGGAGGCAGCTGATCGATGTTTCTCTCTCATCGATGTTTCTAACTCTCTATCTCTCTCCCTTCCTCTCTGTAAAAAATTAATAAAATATATTTTTAAAAAAAAAGAATTGAAATAACTAGAATTATTTGCAGATAAAATGATCAAATGGTATTACTTTTAGATAATATTATCTATATAGAAATGTCAATAAATCTACTGCCAATACAAGAAAATGATTCAGGCACAAGATCATCTTACAGAAATCAATACAGCCCCTGTACATTAACAATAATCAAATAAAAGACAAAAACACAACTTAAATTAGCAACAAAAACTGTATTGTAATGATTTTGTCAATGTGTCAGTTGGCTAGACTACAGTCCCCTATTATTTAATCAAATACTAATCTAGATGTTGGTGTAAGTTTACAGATGTGCTAAAAGTCCATAATCAACTGACTTTTTTCACAAATTTTATTTTATTTTTATTTTTTAAAATTTTTATTCCTGACAGAAACCTACCCTATCAATTTTGGACTTTCTTAGCCAGTTACATAGTCAATAGTATAAAACAATTCCTATAGGTTGAACCCTAACTGATACAAGTATCTCAAAATCAACCTTAATAAAGAAGACACAAGACCTTTACGATAAAACTATAAAACTCAATAGTAAAACAAATAATAATACCTGAGTAAATAAGTAGATTTGTCATATTCATGAATCAGATGACTTAATATGATAAAAAATGTCAATTTTTTCCAAATTTGATTTTATGAATTCAATGTAATTTTCAATTAAATAAGTGTAGAAACTTTCAGGCTTTCAACAAACATATTTAAAAATAGCCCTAACCGGTTTGGCTCAGTGGATAGAGCGTTGGCCTGCGGACTCAAGGGTCCCGGGTTCGATTCTGGTCAAGGGCATGTGCCTTGGTTGCGGGCACATCCCCAGTGGGGAGTGTGCAGGAGGCAGCTGATCAATGTTTCTCTCTCATCGATGTTTCTAACTCTCTAGCCCTCTCCCTTCCTCTCTGTAAAAAATCAATAAAATATATTAAAAATAAATAAATAAATAAATAAAAATACATATGAAAAGATTTTTTGAAAAAGTCAACAAACTTATTTAAAATATATCTCTGGAAGAATAAAAGTCTACAGATTGCCAGGTCAATTATAAAATTTTGAGAAATAAGACCAAAAGTGGGTGAGGTTTGTGTATCTTAACAAACATTAAGGTGTGTTACAAACACATAAGTTAAAACT
Source organism: Myotis lucifugus (assembly GCF_000147115.1). Classification (NCBI taxonomy): domain Eukaryota; kingdom Metazoa; phylum Chordata; class Mammalia; order Chiroptera; family Vespertilionidae; genus Myotis; species Myotis lucifugus. The sequence goes on from NW_005871106.1 coordinate 5,649,185, forward strand.
AAAACAGACAAACAAACAAATAGGAACTTTGATTCTTTATGGAGAAGGAAGAAAAGTCAAATGGAATATCATATGGAGCTCAGAAAAAAAACTATATGGATTTGATAAATATCAAACTTTACTCCTTACATCAAGAGGAAAGAAGAGGCTATAGTCTAGGAAATGAAAAATTGGTTTAATAAACACAGAAAACAATGCTGGATCCCTGCTGCAGAGGTGATCTCCATATGAATAAAGACCTAAATATGAAAGGTAAAATTCTAAGTTAATAGTTGAAAATATGAGATAACTTTGTGCCATTTCTGGAAGATTGCCTTATAAAACAAGACCTAACAACATAAACTATAAAGCAAAAAAAAAAAAGAGAGAGAAGAGAGAGAGAGAGTTCTAACTGCATTAAGATTCAACAAATGCCACCATAAATAAAATTTACACACAAATGATTAGTTGGGACATCCAAGATGTACAAGAAATTAACATTTAGAATAGATAAAGAATGTCTGCATGCTAACAAGAAGAAAGATATAATACCAAAATACTTGATATACAAAAAACAGGAAAATGTGACTCATTCTCAAGAGAAAGGACAATACAGTTAACCTTAAAATCACCAGATGTTGGAATATTTGAAAATAATTTAAAAATATCTATTACAACCACACTCCCTGAAGTAAAGGTAAGTGACCTTAAAAGGAATAGAAAAATCAAAGTTGTCAATAGAGAAATAGAAAGTATTTTAGAACTGAAAAATTACAATATCTGAAATTTTACAATTTAATTGATTGACTCAATAGAAGAATAGAGATAACAAGTGAATGAGTCAATAAACTTGAAGAAATTAATAGAAGTTATCCAGTATGAATAACAGAGAGCAAAATATTGAAATAAAAAATAATAAGCTCTCAGGAACCTGAGGATCAAAAGGCCTATCATTTGTCACTAGAGTTATCAAAGGAGAAGAGAAAGACTGGTGCAAAAAAAATACGGAATAATAGCTAAAATGTCCCCAAATTTGGTAAAGACATTATTTACCATTAAGTAAGCTTAGCAAACACCAAATAAGATGAACTCAAAGAAACTACTCAAAGACACATAATGACTAAAGAAAAACAAAAGTAAAGAAAAACTCCTGAAAGCAGCAAGACAAAAATGTCACATAGATACAGGGGGGCAACTATTTGAATATCCACATATTTTTTAACTACAAACTATGAAAACCAGGTTACAGAGGAACATCTTCGTTAAAATTATGAAGGAAAAGAACTAAACTCAGGATTTTATAACCTGTGGACATAATCTTCAAGAATGAAGGCAGAAAAGACATTCTCAGTTGGAGGAAAACTAAGAGTTTTTGTAACGAGGATATCGGCCCTAAAAATAAATGCTAAAATAGAGTAGTTTCTTCAGGCTGCAAGGAAATGGTACCAAAGGAAAACTTGGAACTTTAGTCATGAAGAACATCAGAACAGAAACGGATAAAAGATACTGAACACACGTACACACACACACACACACACACACACACACACAAACACACACACCTAATTACAGTCATGCTCTAATTAATTCCTGGCATTTCCAGGAATGATCTCTATTTCTCTGGTTTCAGAAATATGTTGTGTGTACAGAAATAATTGAGGATATTATGTTGCCCATTTGTTTTGAATACTCACTCTTTTTTATACAAGAAATACAAATTATCCAAAGATATGTCACCTAATAATCACTCATAATTAGAAACCTAAGAAAATTTGGCATATATTAAAAAGGATAAAAAATATATATGGTAACATTGAGATGATTTGCAAAAATTACCCGGATAGATTCATAAAACAAGCAATTTTGGCCAGAATGACATGGTATCAAACTGTATATTTATACATTATTTTTTATTATTATTATTACAGTGTCAAAGCAGAAGAAATTTAATATTAATGGAAATAATAAATAAGGAAAGTACAGTTTTTTTAATAAATTTTAACTTGGGTTTTATTAATCTACTTTATTTGTAATATATTTCCTCAAATAGAGCTTGCAAAAATAAACTATTGTTGCTTCATAAGTTGCATCTTTTCAATGCACAATTAGGTTAAATATAGACACCTTTTAGCTGGAAAGAGTGTGCTAAGACTTCAAAATAAATTAAGCAGTCAAGTTTTTAAGTGGACTATATGAAGTTGCTAATACTAACCATTTGACTGAAAAGACGGGCATTTCATTCATATCAAACTAACACAAATGGAGAGAAAACATATACATCTACTGAGTGTATTTGAAATATCATTGAGGTCATTCCAGCACTCCTAAAGGCCCTTTTTGCTAAAAAGTGAATCACAGAGAGGCTTCTGGGAACACTACAAAAGCCAGCGGAAGAATGGATGACAAGTTCATTTCCCCTAGAGTTCTTCCCACCTTCACAAATTGGACTAAAAACTTCCAGTGAATGTCTCCAAGTGAAACTTGGAATTCCCCACTGCAGCCCACCTCTTAATCCTCCCTTGCAAAAGCTCAGTTTTCTATTCCCAATATTTTTATTGGCACATTATTGGAGCCAACAGAGTTTTTTTTTCCTTCTCCCCATTTGGATCTATCATTTATTACCCTGGCTTTAAGTGTTATTATTTAATAACTTTTAAAGTGTTATAATCTCTTCTAAAAGGTTCCCCCATAATGAAACTGACACCACAATCAGAGAGAAAAATGGTGCCAGAGAGAAAAACGATGCTTTGGGTGTACAGAGGAATGACAGCTCAGGGACAGGGTAAGAGGACATGAAGCTGCCAACCTCACAAGTGTCCACTCCAACCCCCCTTCTAAATTTATCATTCATGACCAGGTCTCATTTCTTCCTCAACACCGTTGACCCAAAGGGACCTCGAATATTACATACTGTCTATGGCTGACACTAGGGAATATTTACCTTATAATGTTAGTTGCTGTCCTGGGTTGGGTTATCAGGAAACAGACTCTGAGATCGAGATTGGGGTGCAGGAAGTTATTGGGGAGAGCCCTCTGCCTCAGCACCAATATGTCCAGGTGGGAAATGAGGGAGGCAGGACTGAGTCAAGGGAGAAGCTGGGCAGAAATGCACTTGTAGGGATCCATCCATTGGTCCTTGGGGAGCTGTGGAGCCAGAATGGCCTTTTAGAGTCCTCTAGAATTGAGGCAAGGGGTCTGAGCCTCACCCCAAACCCCTCATCATTGACCAGAAATTAGATGTGAGCTGCCTCTAGATATGGGCGCTACTTACTGGTAGTCAATGCAACTTTCTAGAGTTAAAAACAATTTTGGCTGTGAGCAGTCTTAATTCAACAGCAAGATGTCTCTCATAAGTGCCACAGTAATGGAGGGAACTTGGGATGGCACCCCACAAAACCACTGGCTCATCATATTCTAGACTTTTATGTCCTCAGCTAGAGCATAAGCATCCTGTAAGCAGCTCAGCAGGTGCCTCATGGCTAAATATCTATGGTACAAGAAGCAGGCCAAGGGGATGCAGCAGCCAGGACTTCCAACTCCAGAAAATACTGGGGCCTGGGAATGCCAGGTGTAATTCTTATTTTGTGGTACCTCTTTTGCTCTAAACATATAGAAATAATCGATAAAATATGAAGCAGACCACCAGGAAGACATACCCGACACCAGCATGAGATAAATACCTCTAGGGTCAGAAACAGAAGAGAAGGCAAAGCTGTCCAGGCTGGCCTTGAAGCAGGCAATGGAAATCAAAGTTGGTTTTCTGGTGAGCATTTAATTACAGGCTCAGTATAAATAAGGAGACAATTGTTAGGAGGACAGATTCAAACAAGGGTTTGGGTTACAAACTAAGCTTCACAGATTTTACAAGGATTCTGGAAAAGACTCTGCTCTTGACCACTTTATTGGTTTACAAGGAGCTGTATGCTTAGGGAGGAGGGAAACCTTAGCTATGACCTACTGAGCAAGTTTAAATCAGCAACATCATCAAAGGACAAGTCTCTGAACCACTAGGATATGACTTAGTTCTCCACTGGGGTCCCAAGTGTCCAGATGGGAACAACCGCAGAAGAATTATACAGAGAGAGAAGCCCAGGGGTGTGGAGAAAGAGCAAGAGAGAGGAGAGACTGAGAAAAAAAAATTTCTTGTTCCAAACAAATCATAATTAAAAAACACACACACACACATAAAGCTAGAAAAGATGATTGGTAAATGAATTCACCTAAAGTAAAAATGAAAATTATGAAATATATTAAAAATGACTTAAAGCTAAGTTGCTTAAGGTCCTCATAATGATAAATAAATGAAATCCTGAAAAGTAAACAAAAGAGATTATTTTAAAATAGAAATAATACAGATGATACTAAAAAAGCGATTATATGCCTTAGAAATTAAAATATAGTCATTTAATTACTAAAATAGATCAATAGATAAGTTAAACCTTAGATTGGCTAGAGACAAAGATAAGTTTAGTGAATTGGTTGACAGTACGGAGGTCATGGAGAACTCAGCACAAACTAACAACAAAATCGGGAGCAGCAGTGGGAAAGACATGGATAGTAGATTGAGAGAATTTGTCAAACGCCATTAGAATTCCAGTATAGCCGCATAGAGAGTGGAAGATATATTTGATGTACTGTGTGTAAGTGAGAGACAGCTTGTTAAAGACGTCACAGTCTCTAGCATAGAACAAGAACATATTGTACCCTTGATATCATACATGCTATTGAGAAGCAGAGAAAATGCCAGACGCATCATAAAGATGGTAAAAAAAGAAATCGGAAGTAATATTTTTATTTAAATTAATTAGAAACAATATATGTAAAAATATACTTGCACATGTGTGTATATAGGTTGGCAGAAGTCAAAGGCTTCAGCAAAATTGAAAAGTCTAGGTCCTCTAGCTCCCAGGCCAGAGAGTAATCATTTCAGGCAAGAATACAATTCTGCCATTGTAGCGCAGAAGCAGTCCCGGTGACGTGTAAACAGACTAGTAATGGCCCTGTCCCAGTAAAGCCTTATTTATGGACAGTGAAATTTGAATTTCAGGTAATTTTCATATGTCATAAAATAATTTTGATATTTTTTAACCATTTAAATGAGCTCACAGTCCATACAAAACAGTGGTGGGTACTGGCAGATTTGGCCTGTGGGCTGCAGTTTGCTGCCCCTGGCCCTAGCTGAAGAAAGCTCACTTGAAAGCAAAACATTCGTAAGTACGTATAGAGAAGCAGAAAGGATGGTGCTTTTATATTCAAGAAACTTCCTAGTAGGCATCCCACTGATCCCATGGCCGAGGGTCATTCCCCATTTATGGAGCATAAACAAAGCTGGGTGCTGACTCCTTCACACCAGGTCATAAACACTGGCTCTACTCTTTGCACTCACCTGGCTCTGTTCCCTGAAAAAGACCTCTCAAACACGTACTTTCTCTAATCTCACCATTTCCAAAAAGGAATCAGGCCAAAAATCAGAACTCGAGTAGTAAAGCTATGCCTGCCTCTTAATCCTCTTAATATTATGAAGTAGTTGTTTTGTTGTGATGTTTTATTAGAGGAAAAAAATATCCAGGTAGAAACCATGTATAAATGACACCGTTATAATAGCCTGGTTATTAAATAACAGGAAAGGAATAAAGGAAAGACTAGACAACATAGGCATGCCATTTAGACAGCTTTTCCAGGAAGCTGCAGTTCACATTCTCCAAGTCTGTTCCATGCAGATCGCTGGGGGAAGGGACGGGACCATAGACGCATGCGTGGTAAGGTCTGGGTGATGTGGGAAGTGCTTAACGGTCAGTTGCAGCTGGGAGCAAATCCATAGCCAGAATAGGCATGGCCACTGCAAGGGAGAGAAACCTGAATATTTAAACTCCTGGACAAAGGAACATTCTCTCTTGGTTCTCTCTCTTGCTACTAGCTCCAGACTCCTATAGTATTGCACGGGGCGAGCTCCCCTGCACTCGCCCACGTGGCTCACGACCATGTGGACTCCACACAATGGACTAATGGACTGTGGTTAGCCTAAGGCTGTACAGGACTCAGTTCCACCATGGAATGGACAATCGGGACACTGGCCCTACTGATGGCTCTACTGGAACCCCAGCTGCACCTTTTTCAGGACTGGATTAAGGGGCACGGGACTTTGCAACCCAAGAAATATAATTCCATGCCAATAAAAATCATTCATTCTCCCGTGGGGGCCTCCAGAAGTTCTCATTCCAGCAGTACCCAAGAACCCCACTCCCACTATTGTTGGGGAAATTGGACCCACTGATTTCTCCAGCAACATAAATAAGGGCACTTAAAATTTCCTGCTAAAGTTTAAAAAGACAAACTATGGAAAAGAAGCCAAACTGAATACTTAATTTTAAGGCCCCAAATAAAATGTCTTTCCTTGCACATTCTCATAGCCATCGATGGGTGGATTTAGCAGAAAACAGGACAATACAAATATCCAATGCAATATAAAGAATAGTCTTTAGTAGTTTCAATGGACTAACCAGTCCCATACAAACAGAGGAAGGCATTTCCAAGTGCAGTGGGCACTGGGGCTTCCTCACTGAATTTCCAATGCCTTGGCATGAGGTCAAGGGCAGCCTCAAGCAAGCATAGATTCAAACCCAGGAGACAAAAGGTTGCGTGGCTCACTGCAGAGCCATCCATCCCAGTGATGAGTCTGGACCCTGCCCTTCCATTTCTTCCTTCTGCGGGCAGGACGGCACTGGGAGGCTGAATGGTGAGAGAGGTTTGAGGATGTGTACGGTATTTACCAGAGCACTGAGAAAAGTTTTCATGTAAAAGTGAAACCTCTGAATTGGGGCTTTTTGCCAATTCAGTAGACAAACTATAAGACTAAGGGAAGAGATAGTCACTATTTTGTGTTGCTTTTACTATTTTTTTAAACCATGTTATGATTTCTGCAACTTGATCCTAAACAACTGATGGTTCCCATGGTTTCCTGCCAAGGCCTGAGAGGAGTGGGGTGTGGGTGTGGGCTTGTCCCCTGCAGAAACTCTGACTGCAGACTTTCCTGCAGGGATGTCTTGCCCACGCCCCTGTGAGTTAGTTCTTGGGGATCTGAATCTGACACATGGGAGGAGCTGTTGATGGTGTCACCCCAGCACTGGGAGTGAGGAGCCAGCTACAGCTCCATGGTTCTCTTTGGAAGGAAATCCTGCAAATGTCAGAGGAAAACAAAAAGAGAGAAGAACTAACGTAGCTACCGGATTTGTCTTTGAAATGCCCCACTCCACGACGGGGTCTGAGATTTCACAAATTTCTCTGACTGCGTTGGCCCTACCCCATATTTACCTTCAAACAGACCACAGAGAAACTTCTCTAAATCAGGGAGTAGCCATTTGGTAATAAGAAAGCCTATTTTTTAGACAATTCAAAATATCAGAGGTATGGTTTGATGTGCATACATTTATTTTCAGCCTAGTTGCCTTAGGGAGTTGAGTTCGAGAAGCTACAGAAAGGAGAAAATACAAAATGAACAAATAATACTCAAGAAAAATCTGCTCTCCTGATCAAGCTGTCAGAATCAGAAGGTAGAATTTTTTAAAGAAATTTTGAGGTGAATGAATCTTATTTCTTTGAACTTCAGTTATCTTACTAACTGATTGTTCAAGAAAGGAAAAGTCGCCCTTCTGAAATTCCTTTCCCTGAACTTGCCGCATTCAACACGCGGTTTTGTCAGAGGAGAATCCTGGCCGACACATTGCTCCGAATAATTGGCGTGCGCACTTCCTAACGCTGACCAGACTGTAAGTGTCTTGAAGGTAGGGGCCAAATATCACGCCTCTCTAGACACTCCCAAGTGCCTCGCACAGCACTCTGCACATTAGAGACCCCGTTAAATGGTTACTGAAAGGACATCATAATAAATAAAAATCACATAAAGGAGAAAAGGTGGTTCTTGTGCACGCATCTCAATACATGTTGGCAGGAACATTTCGCATCAGGCCAACAAGAAGTCCTCGTACTTCTTGCGATTTTACTAGGTCAATTCGCCAAATTCTGCACCAAGGGAGCTACAAGTGGTAATGAATGGGGGGAAACAATTAGGTTATTGAGCCCATTCCCTCCAAGACAGGCGTATTCCCCATGGAGCATTCTTCCAGCAATTAGCTTTAGATGCCTCCTCACAGTTATCCTGCAATTCCTTCAGGACACAATGAATTTGACTCTGAAAAACGTCTGCCCTACTGCACTTCGTGTTGTTACACCCCACATAACTTTGCCTTTGTCTTTTTCCCTTTCACTTCTGTTTTCAAGAAGACTAGTGCTCTCCATTTTTGGAGTGTCAGGCAGGAACAGCTGTATAAAGGAGTTTCCCCTTCAGCTTTACATTGATGAAGCCGCAGAACCGTGGGTGCTGGGGGTGTCACCACACACCTGAGAGAGGCACTCATCAAAGGCAGGTGTGGGTTAGGGACTGTCACGGTGCTTCCACTGCTCACTACCTTCATCGAGCTTTTTTCACATCTGCTTTTCCCCCGGCAGGGGATGCCCAGCTTAGCTGGCCAGGACTGCCTTTCTGTCCTTGCTAACTCATCAGGAGAGACTCTGTGTGCTCTCTTGTTTATTCCCACAGGGAACATGCACCAGGTTACTATGACTAACTGCCTTGTGACCTGCTGGGCTCATTCTCTCTAACCCGAGCTTCCTCCTCAGGCTGGGGGCCAGGTGGGGCAGGTGTCAGCCAGCTGCCTTCTGTCTGTTGTTTGTGCTCACCAGCAGCAGAGTGACTCATCTGCAAAGGGGGTCTCGGTAAAAGGCGTCTGTTATCCTCAACTTCTATCCCCAGAAAGAGCCTGGCAGGTTTTTAAAACCCAGTCTTTTCATTAACTTTTCATTCAGGCTACCATGGTCATTTTTGTTTAACTGTGAAACTGTCAAGAAGACAATGCAATTTCTCTTTGTAGCTTGTACATGCCTATCTCCTTCCTTTTGCTCAGGTCTCAGATCAGATGTTCAGAACTTCCCTGGCCACCCAAGCTGACACGGACACCATGTCCGCGCTCCTTATCATAGTGTCCCGCTCTGCACACCTCACTATTTGCAATGGCCTCATTTATTGATTTCTTTTTTATTGCCTGTCTTTTTTAAATGGAAGCTTCATGAGGGCAAGGGGCCATTCTGTCCTGCATGGTTATCACTGTATTCCCAATGCATAGGAAAGTGCTTCTTGGATAGTTAGCACACAATAAATATTAGGTAAATGAATAAAATGTAACAGTGAACCGAAAAGTCATATGGTAATGTTCAGCTGTTAGCACAGCCACATGGAGAACACAATGTGAAATCCTTCATCTGCACCAGGAGGATAGCATATGGCAGGGAAAGAAATAGGATAAACTTGTCTCCTCGGAGTTAAATTCACTGAAATAAAAAATTCACCTGGGATCAGCCTTGCATTCACACACCTACAGCAGCCAAGTTCACAAATCTCTCCTTCCATCATCTTTAAGTTCATTCATCCTCTTCCTTTATCTCTTCCCCCTTCTCTCTCTCTCTCTCTCTCTCTCTCTCTCTCTCTCTCTCTCTCTCTCTCACCAAATCTTAAGATGCTTTCCTTTCAGCTGTATCTGTTACTTGAATCGAGGATATCCCTGGTATGAAGATCCCTCTCTTTCTTGCGATCTTATCTTTTTTTTTTCATTTTAACCAGGACGTCTATCACTTAGAAAATAAAAATAAAGTGTCCTCAGAAATAAAATGGTAAATTGAATGCCAAGACTTAGTCATGATACACTAATTTATTAAGGGAAATTAATATACCTAGCCATAGGTTACACATTTTTAACATAAAAGCTTTAAGCCACTTGGCTAGTCAGAATAAAGTGAAATATTTAGTAAAAAAAAATTAGCATAAATATTTAGTAAAAAAATTCAATGAGTTTTGGAAAATGTTTGCATCTGTGAAGCCACATGACAAGATCTAGAACTGCCTTCAGAGAAAGTATCTCCCTCCTCACTTGGCAAGTGCAGTGTGTATTTGACAAAGGGGCCATGTGTATATACAGAGAAATACATAAGCCTGGAACTCCTTCTGCCAACACTTTCCTATTAATCACTCAGTGGGCATCAAACTCACTGAATTTAGAAATGTCCTCTTAAAAAAAAAGAATATTTTTGTGAGATCAACTAGAAATGGTCAAACTACTTCTGCCTTCTGTGCCTGCAATATGCATTCCCACCATAGCAGTGGCCTGGTGCTAATCACCCAAGACACTGCCTCTGCATTGGAAACAGGCCAACCACACCACAGCTCCAGATTCTGCCCAACCAAAAACCATCAAAGCAAATCCCAACACATGCCTTTGTCTTAATTGGTTCAGTGGCTATTAACTCTGGTGACTGCCTCCTTTCCTGGCCACCTGTACATTCTATGGCCAATGGTTACTTACCCAGTTCTTCAATCACTTGCCTATGAACATCTGCTCTTTTTTTTGGATTATCTGGTTTCTGTCACATATCCCAGCTTTTGACCCTTGGTAACTGATAGATTCTCTAGCTCTGAACTTATGGGTCCCACATCACTTTTATGGTCCACAGTTCCATCTTTGGCATATCTCTTAAGCATTCTCTCATCCATTCTAACATTTGCTGGCTGCATACTATACAACTGCCAGTATTATAATGGCTGTTATGGTGACCAAGGTAAACAATATACAGTCCCAGTTCGGGAAGTACACACATTTCCAAAGGGGTAAGGAGCCAGCTAGCTGATTTAAGGGTAGAGAGGATGACAAGTGTTCTGAAGGCTTAAGGCTCAAAGAAGTGTGTGCTGCTCTTCACAAACTTAAAGATTACCTGGTATAAATATTTTGGAGCCCTCCTGCTATGGACGATAATAAATCTCTCAGCTAATCAATTCAATAGGGAAATGAGCACAAAAACTTTCATATAATATTAATTGTTTTTATTACCTTCCTATATTATCCCTTCAACTGTGTAGAGGATTAAATTTGCTACATAACTACTTGTGTGAGTCCTTCAAAATCTCTGAAATTTTTTCTTTTTCTATAGAAAATCAAAACAGAAATTGTGGTGGCGTTCTTTTGGTGTAGTTGTTATTTAACTGGACAATGCACATCAAGGGTTCTTACTAAACAATGTTTGGCCAACTGGGGATTCTCTGAAGCATGTGGGGATTCACAGGAATTGCTGTTCATAAAAACTACTTGGGGGGGCCTTACATTGCACTGTGCTGGGTCAGAAAATGGGTTTATTTTCAAAACTTCTCAAGTAATTCCACAGCAAGCCAGGACTGAGAACTACTGTGCAGAAAGTTCCCGATCAGGAAAAGATTGGCTTGACTCAGCAAGTAGACTGGTCAAGGGAGGTTGTGGAAGTGCTGTATGTCTTAATTTTTAAAGATTTTTACAATTCTGTTGCATTCAGACAGACTAATAATATAAGTAGGGCATGGGAAAAATAAATGTTGTTAGTTAGGGGCTGAATTGTTTCCCCTTCAAATTCTTATGTTGAAATCTTAATTTCCAGTGCCTCACACTATAACTGCATTTGAAGATAGGGTTTATAGCCCGGCCAGCATGGCTCAGTGGTTGAGCATCGACCTATGAACCAGGAGGTCACAGTTCAATTCCCGGTAAGGGCACATGCCCAGGTTACAAGCTCTATCTGATCCCCAGTATGTGGCATGCAAAAGATAGCCGATCAATGACTCTCTTTCATCATTGATGTTTCTATCTAGCTCCCTCTCCCTTCCTCTCTGAAATTAATAAAAATATTTTTTAAAAAGATAGGGTTTATCAAGAGATAATGCTTCCTGTAAGTTAAAATGAGGTTCCAGGGGTGGGGCCCTAATCCAATATGGCTGGTGTCCTTATGAGATGAGAGTAGGACACAGACACACAGAGGGACAACCATGTAAAGACACAGGAAGAAAATGGCCACCTGTAAGCCAAGGAGAGGGGCCTCAGAAGAAACTGACCCTACCAACATGTTGATCTCTGATTTCCAGCCTTTAGAACTGTGAGAAATAATTTCTGTTGTTTAAGCCACATACTTTTTGGAACTTCGTTAGACAGCCTTATGAATACATGTAGGCATTGCATGAAAAGAAAAGATTATGAAGGAACTTCTAAACTTTCACGGTTTTTGTAATCATTAGATCCCTAGCCAAAAGTATATTTCAAAGTGCGCTGTAGCTTTAATTCAATAAATATGTAGCAGATACCTACTAGATGCCAGCTTGTGCTAGTGCTATGAACAGCAGCTGAGTTTGAGTAGCACACAAACCATATGGGAAATAAAGGCCCTCAAAGAGGTCATTACTCTACACTTTGGTTTTGAAAGTTGTAAAATCGAGCCATTCAAAATGCTGCCTGAGTGCTCCCCAAGGTCCTTGCAAGATAGTGATTTCATGCTCATAAAATGCTCTGAGGAGGATAACATGCTCTACAAAACTCAGGTGTGACAGACACCTAATCACACAATTCCCTGGAAGCCAAGCTCGGACTCTGCACACTTCACATCAGTCCAGAGTACCTCTGGGAACAGGAATGCACCAAGGAAACAAATCTTCACTCAAAGTGCACATGAATTAAGTCACTGATCCAAGGTGTCTTTACTCTAACCCGTAATTATTCTCTATCTCTGTTTCCTCTGAACAATTCATCAAATTGGACTGGGTAGCTTTGAAAAAAATGGGCAATCTATAATAATAAAAGCGCAATATGCTAATTAGACCAGACATCTTTCCGGATGTCCTTCCAGACAACCTTCCAGATGAAGCCAGGGCTGCGAGGGAAGCCCGGGTCCCGGGTCCAGAGGGAAGCCGGTGCTGGCAGCCCGGGAAGGAAAGTCTACTCTTGCACGAATTTCGTGCATTGGGCCTCTAGTAAACTATAAGTGGACATCTGTGGGTCATTAAATAATGCAAGAATCTAAGTATATTGACCATTATTTTGCCTTCATGGTAGCTGCCATGAGGTTGGGGCTCCTGTCTATCTCCTATGTATGTATATACTTAGTCCAAAGAAGACTTGATCCTAAAAGGAAGTCCAGTAAATATTTTTTAAAAGAATAATTATATTATGAAAATCTTCCTATTGAATAGACAAATAGTTGAATATTAGGTTAGTTTTAAATGCATTGAATTTATTTGTTCTGCAACATCTGTTCATTGTGCATTTACAATAGACATTATGCTATCTAGTGTGAAAAGAAACAGAGAAGGCATAGCCACTAACTACAAGCTGCCACCTCCAGTCTTTTAGTCATAACATGCGAAAAGCCTCCTAATAGACTAAAAGGAAGCAGGACTTGGGAACTTTTAAAACACATTTTCTATCTCTTTGACATTTTGTTTTTCAAATTAATTTTTTTATTTCTTCATTCATCTACTAGACACGAATTTGTTTGCATTTTATCTTTATTTCCTATAGCTGTACTTTTAAAAATGAGACTTAATTCAACTATACTACCAACAATTGAACAACATATTAAAATTAAGGTTAAAAATATGAGAATCAAGCTAATCTTACCCGGTAACTAAAATCCATTATACTGGAGGTTGGCTTTTTATTTTTCTTATATAAATCAAAGGATGAATGCATGGTAGATCATTTCCTCTTATGGTATATTTAAACTTAGATACATTTAAATATTTCCTTCACATAGCTAATGAAGCCCTTATTACTGTATGTAATAGGACAATGTTTATATTTTAAATATGCTAGCTAATTTTGCTTTCATACTCATATATAACAGAATTAGACTTTTATTTTAAACAAAACATAAGACTTTGCAATGGGCATGCATATTTCCCTTCTATCACTCAACTGCTACACCTTCATAAGAAAGATTCACAGCCCGGACAGTCCATTCATTGCCTTAGGAGGAACATACATGAAAAAGCAGTTAGCTGCTCTATGACTTACATTTCCAAGGAAAACTAAACCCACAATCCTTGATGTATCTAGGATCATCAAAAAACTTAAATATAAAAAAGTATATAATTGAAAACAGGCACATTACCAATGTATTCCATTGTTCTTATCCCCTTACAAAAGGAAAATAAAGAAGGTGTAAGGGAGAAGTTAGCAGATTGTGTTCTATTCTTAAAGGTAAAATATTTTCAAGGACATATAAACCTGAATGATTGTTTCTTATAATTTCAGAAAATCGTTTTCAGCATCCTTTTTAACTTCCTTAAGTGCTCCATTATGGCATCTAAACGTCTACCAAAGCATCTACCCACAAGGTTAATGAGCACACTTTTTGTCAAGTATGACACGTCCATAAGCTAATGGTACAGGAATCATCTATATTCCTAGCACTTATGACACTTACAGCAGTCCAGTCCTTGTTTACCTCTTATCTAATCTCCATAGACACTGTGAAAAGCCTATTATACTACTCGAGATTCTAACTTTTAATTAAGCTTAATTTCGACTTAATAATTAAATAGATGTAAATACTTCTGTGGGCAATTTAAATGTAAATTTCTGATTTTCATTGTACACTTAGGGGATGCCAGCTCAGATAGTGATTTAAGTCGTGAAACCAAAAAAATCTTAGATGAAACCATAGACAGCAAAATCTCAGACATCTCTCATAGCAATATGTTTACCAATACATCTCCTAAGGCAAGGGTAACTAAGGGGAAAATAAACAAATGGGACTACATCAAAATAAAAAGCTTATGCACAGCAAAAGAAACCATCAACAAAATGAAAAGGGAGCCCACTGCATGGGAGAACAGATTTGGCAATGGTACACCTGATAAGGAGCTAATTTCCCAAAATATATAAGGAACTCCTATAACTTGCAGTGTTTGGCCACATGCATGCAGATTTTATGTTTATTTCACTTTTTCTTTTTATGGTTGTAATTGGCAGATGTTCATCTTTTCACGCTCAGAGCCTTTTGTAATTTCCTTCTCCCCTCATGACTGACTTTTAACGTGGCCACTCTCATGTTTAAACATGGAGTTGGGAGAGATGCGAGCACGCTGAGGGAAGGTTGGGGAGACCACATAGTTGGTAGCAGTTAGAAACAATCTCTAATGGAAGATTCAGGCACGCCCAGCACGGAGACAATTCCCACCAGAAAGTGGCCAACACATTCACGCATCAGACTGGCTTTCCAGGTGACGAGAGATGAAATTTAACTTTGAGATTTTTCCAAAGACATAATTGAGGGAAGTTGCTGACGTTATCAAGAGACACGTTTTTGCTCTCTAAGGCAAAATTTTCTAAATGGCAAATGGATGGACTGTCCTGGAAATCAGTGAGTTCCCTATCTTACTGGAAGTGTTCAAGTAGAAATTGAATGATCTGTTCATGATAATGGAGGAACCAAGCATTAAGAAGGGTGTTGCTGAGATAACCTCTCCTGTCACCCATACTTCTGAAAATTGATGGTATTTTTAATACTCAAAATAAGTGCAAATATCCTCACCATAATGCATTTCATTACAAGTGAACACAATCATTAAAGCATGAATGCTTTTTATGTGCATTCTCTAGGTGTGTGTAGTATATATAATCATGCAATATCTATTTCAGTCATTACAAGGAATGGAAAACGTATTATCAAAGTTTATACCTATTTAGTTTCTCAGTGATTATGGTAGCTGCCTTGCAGAAAGATACCTAAGTATAAATGAGATGGTGTCATCTACAAACAGGAATGCCTTCACTCTGCCTGGAACACTCTCCCTTAAGAGTTTTTGCACTGATGGATTCTTTTCATTCTCAGATTCGGATTCTGAGTTCAGACAGACTACTTTTTAAAAATTGATTGATTTTAGAGAAGGAGAGGAAAGGAGAGAGAAAGATTGATTTATTGTTCCACTTATTGATGCATTCATCAGTTGCTTCTTATATGTGCCCCGACCAGCGATTGAACCCACAAACTTGGCATATCGGGACGACGCTCTAACCAATGGAGATAACCAACCAGGGCTTCAGACAGACGCTTGTATCAAACCAACAGCTTAGGCATTGTATTAGCTTCTTGTGACTGTCATAGCAAGGTACTACAAACTGCGTGGCTTAAAACAACAGATATGTAGTGCCTCACAGTCCTGGAGGCTAGAAGTCCACAATCAAGTTGTCAGCTGGGCATGTTCTCTCTGAAGGTTCTAGGGTAAAATCATCCCTTGCCTTTTTCAGCTCCTCGTGGTGGCCAGCGATACGTACTGCTCCTTGTCTGGCAGCTGCAGCACTGCAGTCCGCCTTGGTCATCACTGGAATTCTCCCACGGAGGGTGGCAGTGTGTGTCTGTGTGTCTGTGCATATTTGTGTTTCCATGTCTCTTCTCTCTTCCTATAAGGGCACCAGTCATATTTAATTAGGGCCACCCTACTCCAGTATGACGTGATCTTAACTAATTACACTTGCAATGACCCAATTTCCTTTTTGAAGAAAATTGTGTTTTATTGCCCGGCCAGCATGGCTCAGTGGTTAAGCGTCAACCTATGAACCAGGAGGTCACGGTTTGATTCTCAGTCAGGGCACATGCCTGGATTGCTGATCAATGATACGCTCTCATCATTGATGTTTCTATCTCTCTCTCCTCCCTACCTCTCTGAAATAAATAAAAATATATTTAAAAATATACATTTTATTGATTTGAGAGAGAGAGAGAAAGAGAGAGAGAGAGGTGGGGGTTGAGAAACATCAATTGGCTGCCTTCTACACACCCCCTACTGGGGATTGAGCCTACAACCTGAGCATGTGCCCTGACAGGGAATGGAACTGGTGACCTGTTAGTTCATGGGATGATGCTCAACCAACCAAGCCATAGGGGTCAGGGCCTCCATTTCCAAATAAGATCACACACTGAGTACTGGGGGGTGAGGACTGAAAAATACTTTTTGAGGGACATAATTCAAACCATAATAGGAATCTTAAATATATCTAAAATGAAGCTATGAGCTATCCCAAAACACATGCTAAGCTATTGATTTAATTCAGTAAATGTCACTACAATCTATCCAGTTGATCAATATAAAAACTCAGAAGAAATCCTTGACTTTCCTGTCTCCATTATAGTCCCCTTTGATTCCATCAGCAAAACCTGCTAAATTGATTTTATCTATGAAGTGAACATTAATCCACTCCTCCCCCATTTCCACTGACATCTGCACTGAGAGTAAGCCCAAGCCCCTGCCCCCTCTGCCCTGGAAGGCATCAGTCTTCTTAGGAATCTCCTTGTTAACCCATGCATTTTCCATAGAGATCTTTTAAAAACATAAATCTTCTCATATAATCTCCTACTCCAAGCGATAGCACTGAGAATGAAATGAAAACTCCTTACCAAGACCTACAAAACCCCAATGCCTTCCTTTCCACTTGATCTCACATTGGCCCCCATCATCCTCTGGGCTTCTTTTCACACCATTAGAACAGGTAAGCTTTTCTGTTACCTGAGAGCTTTTGCACTTCCTGTGTGATGACCTCATCCCTTGATTTTCAACATGAATGGCTGGTTCTCTTCACTCCAGTTTTGGTTTAAATATCTCCTTCTCAGAGAGGTCTGCTAATGTCACACCACATGAAACATTTTTCTAGTTTCTCCTATGACCTTGAACAGTCCCATTTGTGGCTCCCTTGTAGCAGTATTTCTTATCAGTGCCCTTGCCATGCTTCATGCTGGGCAGAATTCTATAGTTCTCTGCCCCAAGACACACAAGTGAGCAAGAAATGCTGATTTTTGTCTGACACGGAGATATTGTGATTGTTATGCAGCAAAAGATTATTGATACACTTTTGACCCTACCACCCTGTTTATTTTCTTCATAGCATTAATTATGATCTGTAATGGAATTATTTACTTGACTATGTCCTTGTTTATGAGTTCTCACTAGACTAGAGAGTCATGCCAGGAAGACAGGAGGCATCTCAGCACTGAATATCCAGGCCCTAACACTGTGCCTGACATATGCACAAACCCTCTTGTGTAACAGATACATAAATTCCCTTCAGGGCTGGTTTTATCTATTCTTCATCCGACCCAATATTGCACTCTTTTTTTTTAAAAAAAATGCTTTTTATGAAACAAATTAGAAACTTCAATTTCCTAGTTTTCAAAGTTTGGTACTTGGGGACTGGTATAAAAAATAACCACACAAATCCTTTTCTCAGCAAGAAAAAAACAACACAGAAGAGATCACTTTCAAGAAGATTAGATGTGACTTTTAATTATACTTTATGCAATTCCATAGTTTGTAATACTTGACCTCAGTCCTTCTCTGTCTGATGGGATCCATTAACATCTCAGAATCACCATCAGAGCTCTAAAGCTCCATTCTTGATGATTCAACAGCTTCACCAAGTGATTTCCTGCAATAACATTTCTGCTTGACTTAAACTGAATTGGCACTTGGGGTATAATTATTTCCCATCACTAGTTCAAGGCAAAATGCAAAATTTTGACTTGCACTTTTGCAGACCAGTTGTTTCCCTGGCTATGCCTGGCACTGATGAATTCCTGTATTTTTCTAGAAAAATAAATTCTCACCGCTCTTGGGGTTGTGGACAAGATTGTGGAAGACAACCAATGTCCAAACTGCCCAATAGTTGCAGAGTAGTATTTTGAAAATATCAAAATCACAGGTTTCTAGAAGTTTGCTAACCACTAAATAGAAGTTAGCAAGAAGGGACAGGCGAAATGATCCTTTATACCTCATAAAGCAAGCCCTTTCTTTTCAAACAATTACCGGGTCTCACCGATACAATCCTTCCTAGAGGCCTGAGGCTTCGCAGGCAGCTTTAAGAACACTTAAAATGGATAGTTACTGCCCTGCTACTCTATTCTTCTATCTTACACTTCAAGTTACTTCCTGTTATCTTCCAAACTGAAAAAAAAAAGAAACCTATATAAACCCTAAAGAAAATCAAAGAAACTCCAGAAGTGAAAAGGTAAGAAAATAGATGGGGATTAAAAACTATTTCATTACTCCAAGTGGACATTCTTGCTTAGCAGAGAAGCACGACATGTGTGGCTCTACCACAGGAAATAGATTTTCTGGGCAAGGCAGAGAAACCCTAACTCCACTGAGGGGGCTGTAATGATCTTCTGTTCCTAATGAAAGAAACTCCAATCATCTCCACCTGTCTCCAAACCACACCATCTCATCCAGTTCAAATGTCACAACCCCACTCAAAGGTGCTGGTCACAGGTATGAAGGGGATGGCTAACTCCACCCCCAAAGAACTCAAATGGGCTTTTCATGGAGCCAAATGAAGGTGTGATTTTTCTCACTTTCTAGTCTCCTCAACTCTGGAGAAAACAATTTATTTTTCCTTCAACAAAAGCAGGGTGCAACTTGCAGTCCATGCAGTCTGGATGCTCTGCAAGATTTGCTCATTTTCTCCTCCTCCCTTGCTTTGCTGGTGGAGGCGTTAGGAGTGTAAACTGAGCTTCTGAACATATCCCAGTGTCCCCCCTCAGATTACTTTTCCTCTCCGCCATGCCTTCTCTTAACAACCAGACAGTCACTGTCATAAAACCCCCACCTGGGGTTTCTTCCCACAGATCTCATGACCCAGCACACAGATCATGCTGAAATTGTGCTGATGGAATCAATAAGAAATGCAAGTCTTTTTCATTCATGCCTTCAGTAGTTCCTTCTATTCAACATGTACATTTGAACACCTAGGATGTGTGGGGCATGATTCTAGACACCAGGGATCACAGACATAAGTCTGTGAATGCCTGGCCCTGACACAGCCCCTTTCTTCTCAATCTTAATGGGATTGTCCATCTTTTCTTGATGACATCCTTTTGCCCTTTCACCCTTTTCTAGTTGTTCCTCAATCACTCCAGCAGGGCCTCCAAATGTGAAGTGGGTTTGCAGGAGGGCAGCTCAAACAAACCCCATGCAGTCACCCGGTGCTGCCATCTCCTGCAACTGCCAGGTTGGAACCACCCAACTCCTTCTCTCTTTAAGAAATAGGCTGGGTGCATAAAAGAGTGGGCTGGGGGAAGGAAAGGGTGTTTCGGTGGAATAGGTGCTACCCAAGCTTCCAGTTCAGCATTTCACAGGTCTCTAGAGGCGTGGCACTGCTCCATGCACAGCCACACACAGCACTCTCACTGTGCAGGCCCGGCCTTTGGGGATGGTATGACAGTAGCAGCATCTTCAAGGAAATTGTTCAGTTCTTGTTTTTAAAAAATTAGCTTTAGAATAAAACATACTTGGATCTAAGTCAATAAAGATCAAGGCAGCACATTATTCATATTTCTACTGTCTTAGCTCAGGCTGCAATAACAAAGTACCACAGACTGGGTGGCTTAAACAACAGAAATTTATTTCATCACAAAAATAAATGTGGAGGCTGGAAGTTCAGGGTCAAGGTGTTGGCAGGTCTGGGTTCTCTTGAGGCCTTTGTCATTGGCTTGCACACAGGCACCTTCTCCCTGTGTCCTCACATGGTCTTTCCTGTGTGTGAACACATCCCTGGTATCTCTTCCTCGTATTTAAAGACACCAGTCCTGTTGGATCTTATGACCCATCCTTATGACCTCAGGTAACCCTAATTACCTCCTTAAAGGCCCTGTCCCCAAATATAGTCACAGTGGAGCTAGGGCTTCAATATATGAATGTTAGGGGACATAATTCAGTTCATGACAACTATATAATACACCTTGCATGTGAATAGAATTCTGAACCTTTATAATGCAAAGTTCTGTTTAATTACATAAATGTAAAAATATTACTTGGCAGTAAAAGAAAAGGAAAAAAAGAAAAAGGGAGCCCAGCTGGTATGGCTCAGTAGTTGAGCATCCAGGTCACAGTTCATTCCCGTTCAGGGCACATGCCCTGGTTGCAGGCTTGATACCCAGTAGGGGGCATGCAGGAGGCAGCCTATCAATGATTCTCTCTCATCATTGATGTTTCATCTCTCTCTCCTCTCCTTTCCTTTAAAAAAAAAATAATCATCATTGATGTTTCTATCTCTCTCTCCTCTCTTTTCCTTAAAAAAAAAAAAAAAAGAAAGAAAGGGAAAAGGAAGGAGGGAAGGAAAGAAGGAAGGAAGGGAAAGTGTTCACATCTATTTAAGTTTCTTTTCAATAATATTTATAACTAGAGGCCCAGTGCACAAAATTTGTGCATGGATAAGATCCCTATGCCTGGCTGGCAATCAGGGCCAATCGGGGCCTTCCAGCTGCTGGCTGGGACCTTCCTTCCGGCTGCCGGCCGGGGCCTCCCTTTCCCTGCTGTTGGCTGCTGGGCCGGCCAGGGCCTTCCTTCCCCAGTTGCCAGTTGCCAGCTGGGGCCTTCCTTCATTCAGCGCTGCCCCCTGGTGGTCAGCATATATCATAGCGAGCGATTGAACTTCCAGTCTCCTGGTCGAACTCCTGAGGGGACACTTTGCTAATAGGCTTTTATATAGAGAGATATGTGATTTTTGCTTACATATTGACTATAGAACACAGCCACTGCATGAGGTGGAATTCCATTTTACATCCAAGCATTAAGTCTCTCTGAAGGGGCTTACTGTAGTGAGTAGGAATGTACTCTTTATGCCAAACTGCCTACATTCACATCTCAGTTCCTTTACTTAAGAGTGGTGAGAAGTTAACTCTCTGCCCAGTTTCCTAATCAGTAGAATGGAGATGAAAATCAAAATATCCACCTCAGTTTGGGTTACAATTAAAATAATACTCTTGAAACAGTGTCTTTTAAATAGTAAGCCATCAATATATATTTTATTATTTTTTATCCTCACAAGTCTTATGTGAGGTAAAAAAAAAAAATGCAGATATCATTATTTGTTGTTTTACAGGAAATATTTAGGGTCTAAGTGGATTGCCCAGGGATGCATAACAACTTCCTGGTGAAACCTGGGCCAGAACTGGTAGCCCAACTCCAAGTACTTTTCTGAGTACAGGGTGAACTTGGAATGAGGCAGCTGGCTTCCAAGGATCATCTTATCCCATTATCCCCATTATCCAGGAGGTCTCTTGCCAGCAGGAGAACTCAGAGAACGCCACTCCCCTCTCAGCCGCAGGACGCATGCGCTTTGTGCCATTCTAAAATCAAAAGACTCTGCTTCTCACTCAGATTTCATGAATGCCTGGCCTTGAGAGCACAGATACAGAATGAGGTCCCAGCCCTCAAAGAGCTCAGAGCTATGGCAACAATTGTCCAGAAGATGGGAACAGCCCACATAATTTACCTTCCCACTGTGAGGTGGCTGGGGAAGACCTCGCTGGCCACAGTGAGTGATGCACACTCTTGCTGAGTCAATAGGGTGGGAGAATGAGCTCAGTGTAACTCCACAGACTGTCACCTCTGCGGTCTGTTCGGAGGAGGAGGAGCAGCATCAAGCTGCAGGAGTCCCCAGTCCCTTCTGGGGCCCCCTTTTTAGAGCTGCTCCACATAGTCACACATAGGAAGTGATGAATCTCCCAATTCTTGTCAATTAGTTGGTAGTGAGGCCACAAGAATGCAATGCCTTCTAAGCTTACAAGGACCCGTCCACTATTCAGCTGGGGACTTGAGGGTCACTCTTTGTGAACATGCTTTTGAATTATGCCCAGAGCCATAACTAATATCCAAGGCCAGCGAAGAAGTGAGGAAGTGGTTGGTCTGGAGTTATTCTGTGTGACTGTCTTCTGGTTTTTCACACATTATTCTTACTTTTATTAATAATTTGCATCTGTGGTTGCATTTAGAGCATATCACGCAGCTATATAGTCTAAGTGTAACCAGGATGGAACAGAACGTTTTGACTCACCTCTTTGACACTAGCCCTCTCTGATCTCATCCACAAAAGGAAAGTCGGGCATTCCGCTCTCTTGCTTGGAACCCGCTCTGGCTTCCTAATGCTTCAGGTAGCTCCATACTCCTGGGCACAACCTGTGACCTGATCTCATCCACATTTCCATCTCTAGGACTCCCTGTCTTGTATCAATAAAAACGAGCTAAAAGCGAGGCACTGCTGCATATGCACTCGTGTGGGCTACAGTCTACATATAAAACTACTGCTTGGCCTTGCAGGACTGCTCCCTCTGCCCAGAACACCCTTCTACTGCCCCTTACATGCTCAGCCTGCTCATCATTCCCCTGAATCTCCAAAGGCCCAACGCTCAACTTCTGTATCCCCAGTACTCTCTTCCAAATGCTATGGCTCCACTTAATGTATTATATGTTACAAATTATCTGTTAATGTATCTGTCTCCCCAACTAACCCTTAAGTGGTTAGAACATAGACCACATCACATGCAGCTCTATATTTTCAAATCCCAAACAGAATGAAAAGAGGCATTTACGAAATGTGTGTGGAACTGAACCACACACCAGGACAGAAGAGAAAAACAAAAGACCCATGCCCTGGAAAGAATCAACCATAAGTAACCATGGCAGCCCTTGAACCAGTGTGAGCCCCTCCAAGTTCTGAGCAGGGTTTAGGGTTCATAGTCTTGACTCTTCTGGAGAGTATTTTACAAACTATTTGGTGACACAAGATGAACATGCATGAAATTTCACAGAGCAGTCAATGACTCAACCATGTGAGACGGGGTGTGAGTTCAATTGAACTTTAATGATAAATTAAAGTAGGTACCAGAATTCATTGAGGTGGGATGGAACTTGAACAGACCTGAGTATGAGTAAAACTTGGAGCTTTGAAAGTGACCAGAATTTGAGATGAAGGAACAGAAGATACAAACTGTGAAACCTGACATCTGAACTCCTGTCTCGGTACGACTGGACTCTGCTGAATGTATGTCTGAATAAAGGAAGGACCACAGGGACCACCGGGCCAGACAAATGGCCATGATGGCGAGCTCTGGTAATAAGCACAAGAGCTTAAATAAAGAGGGAGGTCAAATTGACAGTAAAACTGGAAATATCATTTAAAATTTAATTTTCAAGATAATCTAGGCTTTGCATGAGAGCCATACCTAAAAGTCATATGGAATAATCCTCAACTTCACATTTTATTTGTCTGATTTTCTTCAGAAACTACTGTTGGTATCTTTTTTATATTATTTCACTAGAGAAAATTTAATTTAAACATCTGTCTTAGGTAATTGGTAGATGGACAAATGGGAGTTCAGTGGGGTTTAAATTCCGTTTGGGGTATTCTTTCACAATTAGGCAGTACAAACAAATGCAAAAATCATTCACATTAACTGAAAATAGCCATTCACTTTGCCTCCAGGACGAACAGTGATCTTGATATATCATTTAGAGTTTCAGTTCAATACTGAAATTTCAGTTTATGACTTGGTAAGTGGTTTTTGCATTGGAGAGGTTTTCATTTTGTTTTCTTTCTTAACAGCAGAATAGACCTAAAAATAATGTTAAATAGACTAAAAGAGTTTTACTAAATTAAGGCC
Organism: Myotis lucifugus; assembly: GCF_000147115.1. NCBI lineage: Eukaryota > Metazoa > Chordata > Mammalia > Chiroptera > Vespertilionidae > Myotis > Myotis lucifugus. The sequence continues at coordinate 5,673,497 of NW_005871106.1, forward strand.
TTTTTTGATAAATTCTTCAAAAACTATATCTGGGAAAGATGCCACAGAACAGGAAGACTTGACATCCATGATCAGTTCAGGGTGACTGGCAAGGGTCCCCAAAGTTACAGGAGCGCTAACACAGCATGACACGTGGTAGAGGCTAATGTCTATAGATCCGATGCTCACATTCATGTTATCTGTGGTGGCACCACAAGATGTAAGTTCTAGAAACGCTAGTGGATGTTCTGCTTCCAGAACCAAATGCCAGTAAAGAAGTTAGGCTCTGCAGCACATGGGCATCTTACAGAGAGAAGGGGCATCGTGCACGGGTGCAGCGAGGTCATGGGCACTCCCTTCGAGGTTTACCTAGGTGTTTCCTGTGACAATGTGTGACCAGTGGAGCTGCAGTTACTAAAACTCTGCAGTTTTAGGGAGAGGGGTTTCTGTGGATGAATCCTCACTTATTTTGGAAAGAGACAGAACTGAGAGTCTAATCAGTTATGAGTGATACAAGGCCACCCTGAGTTGGCCACAAGACTGAGAAGATCATCAATTTTGGTCTTTCTTATGCTCAGCGCTCCGTCAGAATACCTACTGGTTCATTTCTTCAGCAAGCATTTATCAGTGCCTCTCCGTCAAAGACCAAGTTCAGTGTCACGGAGAATGGAGTTGGAAAAAATGTTAGCTGTGATGGCACAAGACATTTCACCTTGCATCTAAATTATTATCCATTGCAAGCTGCACCATCAGCTACTTAGATAACTCAGAGAAGATAATGTTAACTGTAAACTTTTATTAATTTAAAATCACATAAGATTACCAGAATATTACATTAAAATTTCACAGTCGCTGTTAAAATTTAATCTAGGCCTTCTTCATATTCAATTTGAAAAGACATCTGAATTTGGCTCACATGACAGCACCGTTCAGAGGATCCCTTGCCAATTCAAACGCATCACGTCCAAAAGGGAACTCTGTTTTTTCCTCCACTGAAGCCACGCTACCCTCCATTGCAGAAATGTGCACCACCCCCCAGGCCGTTGCTAAAACTTGAAACCAAGGACTTTTCTTTAATTCCTCCCCCGCTCTCCCTGCCAGATTCCATATCAAATCCATCTGCAAGACTTGTTGATTTTCCTCCAAAATATATTTTAAATGCATGCTTTTTATTGCTGCTGCCACTACAGTGGCCCCAGCCCCTACCTCACTTCTCATTTCAGCAGCTCCCCAACTCATCTCTCCTCCCACTCTGGCCTCAAATGGAGCTTTATTTTCTTTGTTGAGGTATAACTGACATAGCATTATATTAGTTTTAGGTGCCCAACATAATGATTTGCTAATATGTATGTATGGCAAAACATAGAAACATTGATCATCAATTGGTTGCCTCCTGCATACGCCCAACCAGGGATGAAACCCACAACCGTTTTTGGTGTAGGGACGATGCTCCAACCAACTGAGCCACCAGGCCAGGGCTACACTCCACTCTTAATTCTTAAGATTTTACATCAGAAGCAATTGGTGACTACTACTAGGACTTTTTTAATTGGCCCAGTAATTTCTTTAAAAATAGCTGAAATTTACAACTCTGGAATTTATATTATTTTGATATCTTAGTAATGTTTACAGAGGTGACATTCAAATTTTACTATTTTTATATTCTTACAATTTTTACAGGAATAATATTGAAAATATTTAGCCACCAGTCTGACCTAGACACCAACTACTCAGAGCTAATGCTGGTTGTATACTGGCAGGGCTCTGGAGGTCTTCAGATGAGACGTAACCCTCCAGCTGCTGCCTCATAAGGAGATCTCATGGTTCTCTGGGAAGAGCTGGGAGCTGGGGCATTAAAGTCGTGTGGTAAGGGGGGTTGACAAGCTCAGGGAAGTGGTTATTTATTAATCAATTGGGTGCATTTCAGTATTCTATAATCCATTTGGCTGCACAGGTACATGTCAGCTGAGTATCAGTGTAACCCTTTATTTTCATCATCACATATCCAAGACATAAGACAAAACTAATTCTCTCTCAAATACACACATGTATATATATTCTCAGCTAATTCTGATGATTATGGTGAAAAAAGTATTAAGACCTATTTTTGAAGACCTGTCATGTGTCAAACATACTTGATATCAATGGTCTTATTTAATTTAAACAACAAATCTATGGAGTGAAAAGCTTTTGTGAATGGCAGGAATTTAAAACTCAAGTGAATACAGCAGCAGAGAGCTTTCTGTCCCAACATCGATGCTCGGGTCTAAAAATCAGAGGACTGCATCGAAACAAATGAAGCTCAGGGGTCTCTTAACTAGGCCACTGAGACTTCTGCGAAGGAGTAAATGACATTTGCACTGCTCCCGACCATTCATTTCCGTGTCTGCAGACAGAAGGTAATAGCGTCTGCCCATTATATCCTTACCTCACCTGGGAATAAAGACTTGCTGAATTTCAGCCCATGCTCTCTCAGTCTGGGGAGCTATTCTTGGACTGCCCTAGAGCGAGCATAAATACTTTAGCCACTCTGGCTGGTATATGGACAAGGTGTGGGAATTCCATTTACCCTGGTCTTAAGAGCACCGGGGGGCAAACACAAATGCCACTGGAATGATTTTGAAGCATAAAGGTGGGTTTATGTTCGTTCACAAAAGTAGCATGATCTGAGCCATAGGCAAGTGTCTTTTAGTCTTAAAACATTCTGTACACAGAAGCAGAATATATCTCTATGCACTTGCACATGTGTGTGTACATGCACATAAGATCTAGAGCAACATAGAGAAAGAATATTCTTCCAAACTGCTCACCTTAAACACTTTGAAGTCAGACATACAGTTGACTCTTGAGCAACGTGGGGGTTGGGGTGCTGACCCCCCCCCCCCACTGCATGTATAGATTAAGTCGCCTTCTGCATCTGAGATTCCCAACTGCGGACAAAATGTACTGTGTTTGCTCTGCAGTTGGTTGAATCCATGGATGCAAATCCTGGGGATACAAAGGGCCAACTTTATATTTATTTTTTTAAATCTATGTATGAGTTGGCCTGCCCAGTTCAAATCCCTGTTTTATTCAAGGGTCAACTGTATAAGAACTTTTCTGGACCTTACCTCTTTTATTTTTTTATTTATTTGTTTTCTCTTCATCTGAGGATACCTTCCCATTGATCTCAGAGAGAGAGGAAGGAAGATAGAGATAGAGAAACATTGATTGATTGCCTCACATATGCACCCAGATAGGGGATCCATTGTGAAACCTAGGTATGTGCCCTGACCAGGAATCAAGCCCAAAGCCTTTTGGTGTATGGGATGACACTCCACCCAACGGAGCCACCTGGCCAGGGCTGGACCTGGCCTCTTTATGGAACCCACCCTAAGCACTTAAGAGGCCTAAGAAGGATTGTTCGGGTGATGCAAAAGAGAAAGAGGAGAATAATGTCTAAGACCCTTCCAGCCCACAGTCCCACAGTAGTGCTCAACTCGCAGTCAAGGAAGATAAAGAATGAGAAGGGTGACTTCACCTCCCTATCTTGCAAGAGTACAAGTGACCAGTGACATTCTGCCATTCTTCTTCCAACTGGTCAGATATAAACATCAGAAAATAATAACTAACTCTCTTTGAGCATCCACTCTGAGCCTAACACTTGTCACTGAATGCTCTAAACCCTATGGGGGAGTGCTGTCCTCACCTTCATTTTATAAATGAGGAAATTAAGGTTTAGGCACAAGGTAACTTACCAAAAGCCCTAAGGCGAGTCAGTGAGAGAGGCAGGATTCCATGCTAAGTTCATGCAATTCCTGAGCCCTAGACCCTTGACACTACAACTTTGGGGCTGACTCTTCTGCTCCTTCCTGCCAATCTAATGCAAAGATGGCACTGGGTTTGTGCAAGAGTTCTATCTGTCATGTATTTGTATTTAGAGTGTGATTAATGTCAAACTTAGCATAATGTTGACTGACTTAGAGAAGGGCCTATTTGCCATGGTTTTTGACAGCCCTGCCTACAAGATGCTGGAGGAGCACATTCCATGACCAACGTTGGACTCCTGGAAACTGTCTCTGATGCCTAATGTCAAAAGAATTGAATTTCACTAAAAAGTCAGTCTCAAAACATAAACACTTGAAAACACTTTAACCAGAGTCAGATGCATATGGTGCATGCCAGCAATGAAGCACTTGCTGTCCCGGGAACCAGCCATACCACGAGTGTAAGCATTGCTCTCCCCAGCTCGCAGAGGAAGTTGAAACCTGCTTTAGCACTGGCACCCCACTGACCAGGCTAGGGATGCTCAACACAAGTAGGTGCATCATCACTGATGCTAAGCATGTGCAAAGTTAACAAAGTAATGCTTTTCCCAACATCCTACTAAAAATAGTTTCTGCAGGTTTTATTGGGTTGGGTTATAACTCAGCACTTGAAAAACTTAAACCTAACATTGTGCTGAGTTGAAACTGAGGGGAGAAGAAAACTCACATTTCTTATTTTGAAACTTTAAAAGTCCCAAAACGTTGGGCTTCCCAGAGACCTCCACTCCCTCCATGCTGTGCATGTCAAGGGGACCTTGAGCTGACACTTGTCCTTTAGTATACAAAGGTCCTATTGCTCCTCTCTCCTGATATATTTGACTCCGAGTTTCTCTATTAGAAAAGGAGCTGGGAGGAGTAAAGTCTATTTATTCAACTAAATGTGCCCTGTTTTCAGAGCATCTCCACTCAGTCCTACTGATCCTTTTACCACTACTGTTGGTGGAGCTAAAACAAACACATAGGCTTCCGTGTGCTTAAAATATGTTCTAGTATCAAGTATCCGGCACTCATAATCATCTAAAATCGTGTATAGTATGTTCGCCAAACTGCAGCTTCCTGTCTGCCAGGCAGATTTCCTTTCCACCAACACTAGAAATGAGTCAAGAGGGAATCTGAGACCTTCTTTACCCCGTGAAGCAAAAGAGAAGCAACCCCAGTCCTCAAGTGCATGGGAAGCCAATTTATCTGAAGATAAATCACTGATTACTGAGTGTGTAGATGGGGTGGAGCTGAGGGTTTCTATGGCTCCTGCTAGAAGTGGCTACACTGAGCATACTCAGCAGTCACCACTGTGAGGGGAGGCTACAGGCTAATTCTCAGGATGCTGAAAAAAGTATCAAAGACCTGCAATATGAGTAGGAAGTCACTTTTCTACATAAAAAATGTCCACAGAGGGCTAGGGAGTAAAGAAATGATGACAAAATCAGCACCCCACAAAATTACCTGTGGGACAGTCTATTAAACAGGTACACCACCTATGCTACATAATAAAAGCCTAATATGCAAATTGACCGGATGGCGGAATGACTGGCGGAACAACTAGTCACTATGACGTGCACTGACCACCAGGGGGCAGATGCTCAATGCAGGAGCTGCCCCCAGCCTGCAGGCCCCAGCCAGCCAAGGCAGGTGCCAATGGGGGCCCCCCAATCTCCCCGCTGGTTGCCCTGCAGAGGGAGGCAACCAGCAGGGGTGGGGAGTGGGGCCGCGAGCAGGCACCGCCAGGCCGGCCAAAATGGGTGCCAGTGGGGGCCCCCTGATCGCCCCACTGGTTGGACCACAGATCAGCCCTGATCACCAGCCAGGCCTATGGACCCTACCAGTGCACACGTGCATGAATTTCAAGTAGGTGAGAAGTACGGTAAGATGGACAATATCACACGTGTTTTTCATGGACTCGAGCACCATAAAAGGAGCTCAGCACACCATAGAAGTGCTTTAGCCATATTCCAACATAACTTTTCCTCTCCGGATCCCAGTCACCAGAATCACTATAAAATAACATAGCCATAAAAGTCGTACGACCTACTCACATAGAATTAATCATATTATATTTGGATAATGTAAATTACTTGCAAGGAAAAGCCACAAGCCTTCGAACTACTTAGCTGAGCAATATTATGTCTAAGTTATATTTTCTTTTCCTAATTTTTAACCCAAACTTACTCAATGACAGGAAATTAAAAGGTAACCATTCCTATGCCAAGTGTAAGTCAAGGCGCTTGTTTAAGAATTGCCATCCATTCCAAAAGTTTCAGGTCCAATCCAATTTTTCTCCTCAGCCCTGGAGACCTGGTCTCGCGTGACCCCGGAGCAGACTGCGTATATGAAGCCTGGGAGCACCTGTGGGACAGGGCACTCCGTGAGTTACGAAGCAGAAGCAGCGTGGCAGTTAGGCAAGGGTCCTGGATTAGAAAGGAAAATGCGGGCTCCTACATTGGTTCTACCACTTGCTTACTGTGAGGCTTTAGATAAATTTCGTAACTTCCTACATTTCAATCTCTTTACTGGTAAAATGCAAAAGAACAGAAACAAAATCAGTTCTCTGCAATCCTTAAGGATAGCTGTGAAGGACAAATTAGATAACATATAAAACTTTAAAAAATTATAAAGGGCTATGCCTAATTTTCCCAATATATTTCCATTTGTCCATGTATTCAAGATAATAGACAGAGAAGAAGTAAGAATCATGACTTTGAATCCACTGTAGCCTTGACTAGGAATAGGTAAATAGATGTTGGATATATCCTTAAATTAAAAAAAGGATCAAAAGACATTGTTTATAGCATGTCTAATTTACAAAATTAGTCTTAACAAAACTCACACTGTCTGTAAGATTCAATGCTGGAAAGGAAAATAAAGCAGGAGGGAAGGAAAGGGAAGGGACAGGAAGAAAGTGAGTATACTTCTACGCTTAGAGCAATAAATAGAAATTCATTAGCATGGTCTGCATGCACACAGCCCTTGTGCAGTGCTATATTCAACCAATGATTAGGTGACAGTAGTACGCTCTGCAGAAGGTAACACCCAAGCACTGACTTTACTTTTCTCAGACATGTGGAATATTCTATAGGCAGAAAGGAAAAAATCTGTGCCAAGTTCCAGAATACGGTAGAGACATCATTTTAACAGATTTCTCCTAAAACCAGACTGTTTGGGATAAGGCTTTTGTTATGCCCCACATTCTGGCTTTATTTCCCAGAACAGCGCTTCTCTCCTTCCACATATTCAGGCAAATGTTTTATCTCCTTTCTCATTCCCCCCTTTCCTCTCATCATCTGGACCTAAATATCCCACTTCTTAGGTTGGATCTGTTTTATTTTAACTTTTTTATTTTCAATTCAACTTGGATTTATTTTAAGTACACATGCACACACACACTTTCTTTCCCATTTTATCATCAGCCTCAGAATTAACTAGCTAAAACACTTAATATGTTAAGAGTCTCCCAACAATTTCTCTCCCTGACACTTTATTATGAAGAGGAAATAACTGTATTATTCTCCCTGCCCACTACAGACACACAATAGACTCGTACTTTTTAACTGAAAGCTGTACCAGTGGGAACAGGCTTTAGGTAAACTGTGGCCAAGAAACTCACATATGCATCTCTGCAGAGATGATGCACACCTGCTTTTACTTGTCAGGAGAAGCCTCAAAAAACATAGTCATTTTTGGTCAAATACTCTCTGCCAGAGGGGGTAAATCTTATGTCAAACTGAAATCAAAACTTCCAGTAGGTGCTCCTCACCATCCAGAACAAGTCCACCCTCTTAGTTACATAACAGTAAAGTTTCGTTATTTCTGATATTATTCCTATTATTGACACGTTACTCTTATTCATTATTTCCAAATATAATCTCAGAATTAGATTGTAAACTCCTTGAATTTAGAGACACTGGTTTATTTATATTTCTCTGTATCCTAAGTCCTAACTTAGAAGATATCCATAAAGATTTCGGAGGTAATGGGTATATTGATGAGAACATAACGGTCATCATCACTACTGGTAAAATAATTATATCACATGTCTATGATATGATTAATTCATTACATAAGCAGATTTTTGCTCTATTCTTGAATGAAAGCACAAAAGGAACTGGCTTGGAATGCTCTGTAATGGTCAGGATTATATCACTCATATAGAACATACATAACTAAATATTATTTATGTACCTACATACAAAGGTTACTTTCTCACTTTATACTTGTAGTGTGCACACTTCCCTTTTTTGAAATCTTTTCTCCTACCCTTGGTCCCGATAATTCTCCTCAGCATTGGGGGGAGTGTGGTCTGGTTTCATCAAGTCAGTTCTTGCATCAGTGCTTTTCTTTCCAGTTGTTTGCTTTTTGTAAAATTGGATTCCGTTAGACTCCTTTTCAAAAACATTCTTGCTTATTTTCACAATTTAAACGCAACTAATACTAACAATAAAGGATTATTAAAATTTTTCTAGGAAATAAAAAAGTATGAATGAGGCCAATTAATGGGTGAGTAGAAATTGTGTGACAGGCCTTGAAAATACCAGTTGGTGACACTTTTGGACAAAGTGGCTCCCTCTGGTGGAAAGAGCCCTCACTCTGCACAGACACAACCCAGGCTGTAGGGTGTCTTCAGAGGATGTCGGAGCAAATAAGAAGAGTCTGCTCTTGGTATCTTGATCGTCTGTGGCAGGTGGGAAAACTAAAAAGAAATCTAAAACCTGAATCATTAAATGGGTTCCCTTCCATTAAACTGCTGTCATAACTGCCCAAACCCTCTGGAGTACCTAGCCGGGGCGCCCCGAAGTGATGCATGAAGAATATGCACACTTGAAAGTTCAGAGAAGCTGCTCCCCAGCCACTAAGTAGATGGTAGGACGTGACTCACAAGTTTTCCAAATTTAATCACAGGGCTCCAGGAATGAAGAGAAAGAGCGATTACATACCACGCTCAGCGGCTGGGAAAGGTCTATGCAGTTTGGAGGAGGAATGGGCAGGCAGCTTGGCCCTGAGTTCATGAATGGACAAAGATATGGTTTCAAAGCAAAATCAGCGCTTACAGAGTCCGTCCTGGGTTCCAGACGGCCATTCTCATTGTTTCTCAACGTCAGTGGGATTTTAAACTAAATAGTTGAAACTGGAGAAAATGGTAATATTAGTCATTGTTTATTTGACCATCTTATCTCTCCACATCTGTGGTCTTTTTGTGTTTAGACTAAATTTGTTCATCGTTTTGTCTCTGTTGATTGATTGGGTCTTTTTAATGTGAGAAAACATTGCAAATTGTGGTTGCTTTCATACTATTTTTAAAAATGTCAATGTTATAACATTTGAAAAATAGAGTACAAAATCCTGTAAGGAACTAATCCACTTGTTCCTTCTTCATCTAATTCTCCAACTGAGTAACCTCTGTTCACTCGATATCTGTATTGCTACTTAGTGCAAAATCCAGCTACACTAAAAATTATACCTGGAGCTGAGCAGGAAGAGTTTCTTTTCCCCATTACAACCATGTTCCAGCTGTCTTTGTCTAGATGGCATTTATCTGAGCTCCTGATTGCCCAGCACTTTCTGCCTATCGAATCAATTTCACACTATTCATCAAAGGCCAAATGTTCTCTCTGGGAAAGATGCTGTCCTTCCACACTGTTTTGGGGAGAGGCAATATGGAGCACCCTCTGTTCATCTCCCCCAAGAGTTATGACATGTGCTTTCATTCAGGTTAACCAACGGACACCTGCCCCTGCCAAAGCGAGATGCTAAGAAATGTGCACTATAGAGACAACTTTCTCAAAGACAGACCCTGGGGTTCATCCCCAGCCACTGTCCCCTCCAATCTCAGGAGGATTTGCAGCCTTCAGAGCTCGGTCATACAGGCTCAGCATCCCACACACTCAGGCTTCCTGGCTGGGGGACTGACTATGCGCACTCTGTCCACGCAGCCCCTGCTGACCCTTGTGTGGCCAAGTGTCAGAGAGCCAGTGAGGGAAGAGGACGTTTTGCTGCATTCCAAGATTTGCCAGAAAGTGAATAAACATCACCAATGACTACTCAGTGTCGTGTCCGCAGAATAATGATGCCCTGGAGGGAATGCTGCCTGAGATGGATTTTTGGGGGGAGAACTCTGGAGGGTAGGGGCAGGAATGAGCTGTGCCCAGCAGATGTGGACCTTCTGAGAGCCTGACAGGAAGTTATATGTCAGAAAGTCAAGTGTCACCATCAGCAGGGTGGATATGTCTGTGGGGGATTCACTCAGATGTTATCATACACCTGTGGGAGGCAGCAAAAGAAATGCCAGACATAAAACCCACAGCAGTTTCTGTACATTGTAAAATGCCAGTAGGTGCCTCAAGCTAATAAAATAACTTAGGAACCCTAGCCAACATTCTAAGTTGAATCAAGTTTCTATTTAAATGAGATACAGAAAATACTTGTAAATTTTAGTTTTATCAATAATCTGGCTCTAATCCCAAAAATATTTTATCAAGAAGTGTTTGGCGTATAAAGAAGGGGTATTCTAGAGACAAGTTTAATTAGCTAACTATAATCTCAGCCTGATCAAATGCCCCCATATGTTTTGTTGTGAATTTATCAGTAGAAGTGAGAAATTGGTAAAGTAGATCAGCATTTTGTATTAAATTGAAAATCAGAGTGCAGCACCATGCTGGGGTGGGGGGCATTTTGAAGAGCAAAATCACCAATAAAAAGAACAAAAGTGTGGAAAACGTGACACCAAATAGACTGCGGAAAGCACCCTTGCTCACAGTCTGCTTGCTGAAACAAGAAGGCAGAGCATGTCTTTGCTCTTCACCAACAGGAACATGGATGGTGCACAATTCCAACTTTCAGCCCCTCTGCCCAGCAAGCGTTATTTTGGGGATACAAATAAATTATTTTGGGGATACGAATAAATCTTAGCAAGTAAGTGAACTGACAAATGCAGAATCTGGGAATAATGATAATCAACTGTGTGTAGACTTGACTTTAGAATGTATTCTAAAAAACTAAAGTTATATTTTAGTATCATCAACTAGTTAGTACATTTCTGGATTAGTATTACAAGTTCTTAACATATTATTTACAAAAAGTAAATGCCTCATAAATATTTGTCAGATGAATGAATGAATGAATGAATCAATCAATCAATCAATACTTCATCCAGTCCTGCCACTCAATGTAGTTTGATGATTGGTTGCCCCATGAATAAATGTAAGGGAGCTGTTCTTTCAGATTCTGTTATGGTATTACACACAAGGCAAACTATCAGGAAAGCTCTGGACCACAAAGATTTTTGAATTTTCCAGGTAACCATTCCCAGCCCCCTCCTCCTTCCAACTAGCTGGTGCCCCATTTCCAAACAATAAGGCCAAGCCAAGAGCAGCTTTCAGAGCCCGGGTCTCCTTATTCCCCGCTGCCTTTGTAAAAGCTCTAGCTGCTGAATATTTGATGAGCCACATATGGTTGAATGATGAAACCAGTCATTGCTACTCAAAGACAGATGCAGCCCAGTCAGCACCTTGTCACAGTTTTCAGCTCACTCAGATGGACAAGTGTTTGCTAAACACTTATTTTTTAATAAAAAAAAAAAGTTGCCAACACAGCTGGTGTCCAAGATCATGCCTCTCTAATCACCTGCCATTGAATGAGCCTGGCTGTAAATAGATAATTAATCCCCATCTATGGCGCAGTCCCTTTGGAAGTAATTGTGGAACAAAGAAAAAGGGCTGGGTGGTAACGCATCACATGACCGGGAAGACCCTGGCCCTGCAGTTTTATTGCCCATTATTCAGCTTGTCTAGGACCTTGCCTTACCATTAGCCACTCCCTCTGTTTCCTCTGTCTCTTGTGCTCTTAACAACCCCACCACTTTCGAACTCTCCTTATGTGATAAAGCAGTGATAGATCATTTCAACCATTTAGTTCTGCTCGGCAAGGCTGGTCCCGGGAGGCTGAGGCAGGAATCTTAAGGACTGACTGCTGCACAGAGTTCTTTGGTGTAACGGCATTTCTCAGGAACACCGAGAAGTTAGGAGGAGGCATTTACACAATCGTTTTGAGTAAGGTAGGGCTCATTTTCAGGAAAATCGCTCTAAAATATGTCCTTGGTGTGATCTTTCCTATTCTTTTTCTGTAGGGCCACCGCTAACCCACCCAGGGGACTCCTTCTTCTAGAAGCATGCAGTTCTGTACTGGAAAATTAGTATTTGGGTCAGCAAAACAAGGACCAGTGCTAGCCCACCGAGGGACTCCTGCCTTTAGGTCAGTGGTTCTCAACCTGTGGGTCGCGACCCCTTTGGCGGTCGAACAACCCTTTCACAGGGGTTGCCTAAGACCATCCTGCATATCAGATATTTACATTACGATTCATAACAGTAGCAACATTACAGTTATGAAGTAGCAACGAAAATAATTTTATGGTTGGGTCACAACATGAGGAACTGTATTTAAAGGGCCAGAAGGTTGAGAACCACTGCTCTAGAACAAGCATGTCAAACTCATGCTAACATGGGCCAAATAAACGAGGCATGCGGCCCACGGGCTGCAAGTTTGACATGCTTGCTCGAGAAGTAGGCAGTTCTGTACTGGAAAATTAGTATTTGGGTCAGCAAAACAGGGACCAGAATCCTGCCTTCACATGCCCTCTTGGACAGGGTTCTGTGCAGAACTCAGCCTGTAGGATCTCTATGAGCTGCCCCATTTCCCAGCACATGTCCCCACACCAGCCCTATTCCAGGGCCCCACTGTATTCCATGGTGTCTCTCAAGACTGCCATCTGTGCTCTCAGAGGTCAGACACAAACATGTCAGAGGCTATTAGATGACCTGCTCAGGACATGGACACAGACTCTACGGGGAGACTTCATTAGGGGGTGCATTCAGGAACGGTGGTACCAGGGCAGCAGGCTTGGATAGAGGGAGAAGTCCAGGTACAATGCAGTCACAGCAGAGACTTCAGATCCCCCTCCCAACTCCCTCCAGGAAGCTCTGCAGCTGAGACAGCACAGCAGAGTTGTCCCAGCACAAAGCAAAAGGGCAAGACTCTTGTACACCCCACCCTCCATGAGTGTCACTCATGGACATGGGGGCCACACCAAAAACTAGGAGGGGGCGAACCTTGGGTCAGATCCTCTTAGCTTAGGACAGTTCTCAGAGATACATGGTCATTGCTATGAGCCCTAAAACGCCAGGGAATAGGGAGAACCAATGCTTAGATCCTGATGAGATGTGTGTTCTGGTTGGGGGACCTGGGTAAAGCCCTACAGACCCACCACCAGGAGAGTAAGGCACCCTCCCACCGACAACTGGAGCACTGCCTTGCCAGGTGTCCTTGCATTTTAAAAGAGCAATTCTCATTTTGTAGATGCCATTAAACCTAAAGGAATGTGATATAATGGTGGGGAGGTTGATATTTGAGGGTGACATTCCTTTGCACCCATTTGCAAAGGAATCCTGTATCACTGGCCATGGTTAGCCAATTAGCAGGGGAAGAAGAAAGGGTTATCTTGATGACTTGCCAGCACTCCCGAATACACACATTCACACAGTGGTTCTCAACCTTCCTAATGCCGCGACCCTTTAATACAGTTCCTCATGTTGTGGTGACCCCCAAGCATAAAATTATTTTTGTTGCTACTTCATAACTGTAATTTTGCTACTGATATGAATCGTAATGTAAATATCTGATATGCAGGATGTATTTTCAGGGGTCGTGACCCACAGGTTGAGAACCGCTGACACATGCCCACGGACTTCCAGCCTTCCTCTTGCCAGGCGTGGGGCTCTGGATGGGGGCTCCAGGCAGCCCATCCTGTGCCTCCTGCAGAGGCCAGATCACATCGTCACATGCTACTTCTCTCAGCTTGACAACACCGGCTCCAGGCTGCCTGTAGTGGCTGTTAGCGGCATTCCCCAAATATTCCTTACGAGTATATAGCATTGGCAAGATGAAATGCAGAAAATATATTTAGGCAAAATTAAAATGTTTTAATGGAGAGAGAGTATAGGAAGGAGGAAGGAAAGAGAGAAGGAGGGAGGTTGGGAGGGAGGGCTAAATGGTGAGCTATGAGATTAAGAGGACCAATTTCACCCTTGCTTGTGGCTCTAGTGCCCACTTCAGACACTCAGTAATGCTTATTCTGTGAACAAGAGAAATTGAAAGGCACATTTTGTATCAATATGCTCAGTGTACACATTCCTACTTAATGCTGAATATACTAAAAAGTAGTTTAAAGTACAATAATTGCCCACTTATACTGCAATAAGCCAACTGAACAACACGCATAATCTCTATACTCATTTTCACTCTATAATAATTTTGTAATAAATTGCAGTCAAGTGAGGGAATGCCTATGAAGATAACTGAATTATTTATATTAGAAGCTTTCACTATTGAATCAATTTTAAAAATTGTTTGTTTCAGGAATTATTCATTATGTGTTTCTCAGTTCCCTATCTGTAAAATCTAAGCACAAATACCTCTCTTGCAGGGGTACTGTTGTCTGGCACAGAACAAGCACTGCGTGAGTTTCCTACTTATTCTTCTTAAACTTAGTAATTAGCACTAGTTGAAAGTTAAATTAAGTTTTCATCTCAAAAGGCCATTGTGGATGAATCTGTAAATACACGTGAGTCTGTTTAAGAGAAGCAGTTACTCGTGAAGTAAAGTCCCCTCTAACAAAGGAACCAATCAGAAACTGGGCTTGTCCAGCCTCTGAAGGAAGCCAACTTCACCACTGAAATAAACGGACTCAAAATGCACACATAATTAAATCAATTAAGCTGAATGCTTTCAAAGGGAAAACAAATTTTAAAAAGTAAGTTAGGAGCTATGATTTCTTCCTCTAGAGCTCTTGATCCATTTGTCCAGCACATATCACACGAGAAGGTGCCCGGGAACATGACTCACACAGGCAGATTTCTTCATGTTCTGTCCAGGACCAGTGCCAAGAGCTCAACATATGAGGAAACCAGGGCTCCGAGAATTTAAAAAATTTGCCCAAGATGGTGCTGTTAATGAATAGCAGAGCTGGAGTTGTATCCTGAGGACAGAAAGCCTGTCCTAGTCATCTTTTTTTAAATGTTTTTTAATTTATTTGCGAAAGAGAGGAAGGGAGGGGGGGGGCGAGAAACATCCATCAGCTGCCTCCTGCATGCTCCCTACTGGGGATCAAGCCCAAAACCCAGCCATGTACCCTGACAGGGAATCAAAACAGTGACCTCTCAGTGCACAGGAGGAAGTTCAACCAACTGAGCAACACCGGCCAGGACAGTTCTATTTATCTCTGTGTGCCCAAATGCCTAGTACAAGGCCTAACAGGAGAGGCACCAGTAAATGGTTGTAAATTGCATAAACAAAATAGTAATTTGAAGATAGATCAACAAACTGATATCAACTCAAGTGAAGTACCTCACTGTAATGACAGGGGAGCTTTGAAATCACAGGTGAGGTCATATTGTATATTTGATTTATTGTAGCCAAATAAAGCAAATTGGTAGAGACTTCTGAAGTCCTCTCTTAGTCATATAATAAGACCCAGTGTTTCCTGAGCTGAGAATTATATGTGTTGCCTGAAACCCCCTTTGTCTGACTAAATGGTGTTTGCCAAATTTAAAATAACAATGGAATATGATATCTGTACCAATTCCTGAAAAGACAGATAAAATAACCTAAAAGACCTATGATTAATTTATTCAAAATTTTAAGAAACAAGCATCTAATTATTTTTGTTAGCACTCTTTTTGGTGGTGAGCCGATATTAATAATAAAACACTCACTTAATAATTTACTCAATTACATATTTTTCTGCTTTTGGCTTTATTATGACATAATAAAACATAGTAATAATAAGCCTGATGGTCTAAAGACTAACAGTGTTTTAACAAAAAACAGATGCAAGCAGTTTTAAATATCTGCTACTATTTCCTCTCTGACGTCAAAACACATCTTTACAAGTTGCAGACCCCTTTGCCTCTTCATGTAGGCAAATTGAACATCATTTTTCTTTTCCCAGGCTGCCTTTAGTGTATCCTGGGTCAGAACCTCAGGGAAAGTCATTTTTGGTGATTATTTTACGCACAGCACACACACACACACACACACACACACACACACACACACACACACACACACGGATTACTTATGGTTAGGGCAATATCCTCTTAAACTAAGACCCTTATTGGGAGCTGAAGAGAATAAAAAGAAATATTTTTTAAAAAGAAATAATTGCACATCTCAGACAAGAATCATCTCTGTGTTCCTTAGCCTATGTGAGTGCATGTGTATATCACATGTGAACTAATTAGATGATGATGCTTCTAAGATATTCTTGCTGTAAGGTCAATGACTAATGTTGCCCAGGAAGTGTTGTAGTCTTGTAATTTGGAGAATTCCTTTCCAGTCAGCCCTCAATAAGTGAATAACTCTTCGCCACAAAAAAGCCCATGAAGAGAACACATTAACAAAGAACTTGCTGGCAGAATCAAGCAAGCAGACAGAAGCAATTTCCAGAGAACAGCAGATTTCGCACTGCCTGGCAGCTTTGCGTGGAGGGAGCTCCGGGACACACAGAAAGGGTTGGTGATGTGGAATGACAACAGGAAAACAATAGACTGACCAAAGTGACTAAGTCTCACTGACATAGATTTCTCACCGTTTCCTTAATAGGAGGAGAGAGCTTTAATATCAATACCTCCCTATGTAGTATTCCTAGTTTGTTAAGTGGATGTATAACTTTACAATATTTTTTTTCATTCCAGAATGGAGACTCCCTTTCAATAAATAATGTTTTTATCCTCTAATTAAAGGAGTTAATATGGGGAGTGTTTACAATAGTGCCTGGCACATAGGGAATGTGACATAAAAGTTCGTTACTTTTAATATTACTAAAATCCTCAGCTAAAACACCTCTCCAGATATTTGAGTCTCTGAACTGGATTAAGTAGTTGCTGGTTGGCTATTCTAGTCAAGATTCCAGGTAAATCTGCTTAATCAATACTTCCTTCAGGATGCTACTTTCTTGTCCCAGTATCCCATTTCATAACAACGTTGCAAATCATGTATATCATACATCCATCATGGAAAGAGGTTCCATGTATTTGTTATGTCATGTGTATCAACCATGGTATTCTCATACAAATAAAGCTTAAAGCTCCTCATTTGTAATGAATGACCTTCAAACACTTTGCTTTATACTAAGTACTCTGGGTTTTCTCTTCTTCTATATAAAATTAATACAACGAATTACATCACCAGTTTTCCCCCCATCAAGCTTGACTCCAAATGCTATACAAATCAGACCCACCTTAAGGACAATGGCTTGCCACCACTGAGTCTATTCAAGGCAAATTCTTAAGGCAACTGCAAAGGAATAACTTGAGATCAGATCAGTTCAGAGAAATGACTGAACTAGGTATATGGCTTCCCAAGATAACCTCTTTGAAAGAGCTACCATGTAATAAGATACATAAAAGAACACACCTTTGGGAGGCTACTCCAGGGAAGAGCCAGGTTTTGGCCTCCTTTTGATCATCCTCAGCTCCAAACTTAGTGTTTTCTGAAAAGTAGTCTTTCAATTACTATTTGTTGAAAGACATAACCAGACACATTTAGGATGATGTATTTTCTGTAATATACATGTATGTCATCAATCTGCACCAATTTATATTAAAATATCCCCTTTAAAAATACTCATATTATCTCTCCAGACCCTGTGCCCAGGCCTGGTAATCTGTCAGCCAACAGGTATTTATTAAGTGACTAGGTTTGCCTTGCCTCTGGCAAATCCCCAGAGGACTGTTCTATCCGGGCATGAGTCAGAACAGCACAACAGCTGAGAGCATGGCCACCCACATGGCACCTGTGTGTCCCAGGCTTGTTCTTAACCCGCCTGGAACTCAGTCTGCATCAGTAACATGAGGACTTTTGATCGCAGTTTCTAATAATAGTAGCAGCTCCCTCCAAAGGTCGTTGTGAGAAATTAATTGATGCATGTGAATAACAACTTGTATTTTGTAGGCAGTGCTACTGGCTCCCTATTACGAGGTTACTTAACCTAAATACTATTTCACAAGAGACCTTGGAGATCACATAATTCTTAGCTGATATTTACAGAGTGCCTGGAAAAGTCCTGAGACAAAGACTGTCTATGGTCATACACATGAGATTGAGATTTCTAAATCTAGTTCACTCTGACGTTCAAAGTAATGATGTTGCACTTCGAAATAATAATAATACTATGATTAACCAATATATATTGAGCAGTTACTGTTGCCTTCTTCCATATCTTCTATGTTTTATTACTTACACTACTTTCCACCCAAACGAAATACAAACTCTTTCACCCTATTGACCAATGTACTGTACTCAATATATCATCAAGTATAAGGAATCTATAATGTGTATGGTTAAATAATTTAATACCTGATCAGCTTGGAGCATTTGGGCCACCTGCAGTTAATTATAGATTAGTTAATAAATGTAATGGCGTGCAGTCTCAACTGAATGTACTCTGTTACGTGAACAGCAAAAGATTCTCGTTCTACAGTATTACAGGTAGACCTGCTTTCAAAAGCTCACTATACACCACTTCACTTTTACAGAGACCTACATTAGTTCCTGTTTTCACTAAAAGAAATCTGAAAATGATTCTGCTTTTATGATAAAAGGTGAGAAGCAAAAGTAGCTTAGAGTGTTTGTGGTGCAGGGTGCGCCCTGAGCAGGGAAAGTGGCCCCGCCAAGCTCCTTCCCCAGGAACTGCGCTCAGCATCTCAGCATTAAGCCCTCGCAGCTGTGCACTGTCTGTGAGCATCTGTGCTTTGTCTTCATTTATTTTGTGCATCGTTACCAAGATGTGTCCTAAGGCAATCGCTTCTTTGCTTTACACCATTTCAGTTGATGAAAGGTTTCAGAGGCACTCTCTATTTTGGAGAGCAGGGGAAACCGTGCATGCTTAATTAAATAAGATGCTTTACTTTTTAAGTAAAAGCATAAAACATTCTATTTCTTCAGTTACGCATGATCCTTTGATCCCAATCAAATTTAAAAAGGCAAAATCCTGAAGTCTATGGTACCCTGAGCTTCTGTCCCTAGAGGATGGGTATATGCAATAAACTTGTTCTGTGATGTTTGCTATTTTAGAGATTGGTGTCATCACAGGATTAGAGCTGTGTTCATAAATGCTTCTACCACACTTGACTCTGGAGATAAATCCATTCCATTAATATTTACGGAATACCTTCAATACACCAGGCACTGTTCTGGGTCCTGGGAATACTGCAGTAAACAAAACAGCAAAACCCTTGCCATCTTAAATTGTACCTAGTGGAACGGAAAGAGATACAGTAAATAAATGTGTTAACGTGGGACTCTGGCTCAGTTTCAGGTGAGAGACCAAGGCTGAGGGTTGGAAAACACTCCCTCATACTCCAATGAATACTATGGCAAAGGGCATTGTTTCAACCCGTGGTTCCCTGTCCCACGGAGGATATGAAAGAGAGTATTAGAGAAGCTGAAGGAGATGGATATTGTCAAGAGAATGCCAAGAGACCACCCTGGGAGCTCAGGGGACATGCTACACTGAAAGCCACTCTGGCTCGAGAAATCCAAAGGTGAGGCTCTTGCTGAGGGAAACAGCTGCACACTGACCCATGGCTGATTGAATGTGCTTATTCCCCATGCTGTGAGTGTACGCCCGTGTGTGTGTGTGTGTGTGTGTGTGTGTGTGTGTGTGTGTGTGAGAGAGAGAGAGAGACAGAGAGACAGAGAGACAGAGAGACAGAGAGACAGAGACAAACACAGCGAGAAGAGAGAGAATAACATTCTAGAGCCAACTTAAAGTCACTTTGCCTAAGAAAGACTATGGGAAAGGTCAGCATTAGAGCCAGGAGATCAAGGCGAGTCATAGCCTACACAGGCAGCCAACTTGGATGCTGGGAAGGGACTCCACCGCTGGGTGCTGGAATATGCTTAGTAATTCCTAAAAGCTCCTCCAACTCTCAAATTCAGCAATTCAGAAGACACCCACAAGTAAGTTAAGTGTATCGAACCCCCAAACAATTGTCCTCACTAAAATTCCTTTTTTAAACTTAGTAACATCTCTATGTATAACTAACGTCTCCTGATCTTCCTCCATCTCCCACAAGGTTGTTTCCAGCCTAACAGCAAATCTGTGTCTAGTCACAGGCGTGGGGAAAGCCTCAGGCACACTCGGATGATCTATGTCCTGATGGGGGCCCTGTGGACACCCCTGTGGACACCCCTGTGCACACCCCTGTGGACACCCCGTGCACATCCCTAAACAACCACAGTGCAGAGATGGCTTTCACACCCAGGCCACTTCAAGAACTACAACAAAGACCACCCTCTCAGCCAGGACACTGAACTCCCCACCTGCTGGGGACCCTGTGGATATACTTTTGGGGAAAAATACTTTTAGGAAGAGAATTCCAACAGATCAAATGGAGACCAGAGGATCACAGAGTAAACTTTCAGGTCCATGCACCACGCATGGGGTTCAGGGGGAGTCTGTGTCATGGACATAGTCCTGTGGACATGCACAGAGGCCTGAGCAGCTGGGGGAGGAATCTGAATTTGCTTGCTGTTGCCAGGCAGAGACTGTCTGTGAGCAGGTGGTGCAGAGGTTACTAACAGTTCTTTTCAGGTTGCCAATGCACTTCCCATTGATTCGTGGGAAATGTGTGTGAACATGAATTGGATAGTTCAAGTCCCCACGGAGCCGCATTGCAGTCACTCCCCGGGCCTGGCATGGTATGGTCCACTCCACATGGGCATTAATGGTGTTCTTGAACACACGCTGCCAGAAACGCCCAACAAGGGATATTTCAAAACACAGGGCTTGTGCTTCCCAGGTGATCAGAAATAAATGGGGGGGACACCCTTTCCTGGAGTCCCTCTGCATTTCCATAAACAAACAAATCAACGAGGCTATGTTGAATATTAGTCATGCTTCTTATTAAAATGCAGGAAAGAAGAAAATAAATAATCACAACACTGCATCCAGATAGTAATGGAGAAAATGCCTGTGGGTTTGTTTCCCTTTTGAGTTCAGTTCTTCCTTGGTCTCCTATTAGGAGCAGCACCAGCAGACATCTGTGTACTTATTATGCTTTGCTTGTGCACTGACCTCATGGCATCTTGTTAATATTGCTTTACACAGAGAAGAGTTGCTTTTTTGCATTTGATCTTACATTTCAAGTATGAGCTTCCTGACAGGGCCAGTCCCTGATGCACGTGGGCATGAAGGATGGGACCACTGGCATGCAGCTGTGACACAGTTGCAATGCCACCCCTACCGAGACTGAGGCAAGAGCAGGGCTGGTTATTTGGGAAGAAGGCAAAGCAGTCATTGTCACATAATGATGAAGGGGGAAATCTCAGTTACCTGATTTCCAGATGAAACGATAAGGGGACAGACACCTTGCTATAAAAGCAATAGGTGCTTTATTGGACTATACACAGGTACTCCTTTCTAAAGCGGTTTATTCTGAATGTGTCTGGAGCCTTATTTCTTTGAAACATGAGCTCCAGGCCATGAACTAGGAGTAGCCTGTGTATTTCATCTTGGTTCTGAGGCCAGAAGCTATTCTGTTTAAAGGTCTTTGTTTATACTGAACTCTAGGAAAGAGGCTAAGGTGGGTGCGGTCACATAAACAATGTATTTTTGGTTTGAATGAGGATTTGTATAAACTCACATTTCTGGACCCCTTCTTAACTTTGTGTATTAAGGATTTAAGTGACTTAGAAGACTATTATTTAAATTCTTCCTGTGGCAGGAAAATCAACACAGCATCTGCAGTCATAACTATTAGGATGAATGGTCATAATATGCACTGTAAATGTAATAGTTAAGGGGAGGAATGGAAAAGATAGTCATTATTTGCTGCTCTGGACCCCCAGCCCTTACTTTTTTCCTGAAGAGGCACCACTATGAATTGGCAGCCTTAACCATGGCCTTTTCCAACTACAAGAGGTTGGGCCAAACAGATTCCTTTTCCTCTCATGTAAACATACAGCCATCATACTCACCTAAGGCATTTGGCACAACCCTTATATAATGGTATTGTTTTGAAAAGCAATTTATAAATTAACTCAGTGTGGTTTAATTTTAATATTTGTGGACGAACTTCAAATATATAAATTGATCAACCAGATCATGCTTCCTAATCAGAGCCTCAGGAGAAATGTCATTGTTCTTTTCTATAACTTCAGGTTCTTGTAGAGCAATGGGAAACAAATCTAAAGTTGTGTAGCAAAATGCTTGAGAAACTATTCCTCAAATGCAAATCACTTACTCACAGTACTGGATAGAGGCATATGTAAGAGATCTCAACTGATGTGTGAACAAATCATGACTAGGACTCGGTTTCTGATCCTCCTCCTGTTGGCAGCTTAGAAATGTAAGGTACCTCGCTGCCCCTTTTCTACTTGCCACCACATCCTCTCCAGCAATCCAATATGCAAAGCATGTGCCAATTTTGTCACACCATCTGCCTTATTTCATTGACAATGTATTGAGTTCGTCTTAACTAGCCAAAACATTCCAGATGTACTGCAAGCCTACTAAGAGGGAGTTAATATGGAACTTGCATGGGGATATTAGTGGTGTACATAAGTGACATGTGTCAACATGTTCCGCACCGCTCTGCTTGGTGCAGCTGTTCACATGTGTGATACCCAGTCTCCACTGGACCAGCTTGCTGCACAGTGTCTTTATCCCATCAGATAAAGACAGCCCAGCAGAGTCAGCAAATGCATTCAGAATGTGGCACAGAACAGTAACTGTCTCTTACCTTGCATCGTTGCTCTTGTTGGTTCTGAAAACAGAGGGATGAGCAAGAGGTAGATGAGGTAGACGAAGGAGAGTCCATTGTACCGGAATGCACATGCTGTGGGTGGAGAGAGAGAAGAGAAAAAATGAGCTAATAAGGTAGGCTAACAGGATACATGCAACTGTGTGGTGACAGCATCAAGTATCCCTGGATCAAGCTAAGTAGATATGTCAATTAGGAAGTAAAAATTGAGCATTTATTCTGTGTTCATTACTATGTTGAGGAGGATGAAAAATGGAGAATTAAAATGCATGGTTCCTGCTCTTAAAATCTAACCAGGAAGGCAACACCAATATATCTGAATGAAGGCAGGTCATAAGTAAGTCATAAATTAAGTAGGAAAATTAAAATTGCTACAAAAATACAGAGGGAAATGGAATTAGTGAGGGTTTGAGGTGTCAAATAAGGTTGTCAATGGAAGCGATGACACTGAAGAGAAAGAAAAGAGAAGAACAATATTTGTTAAATGTTCGATGGTAGGGCTTTGTACTCATTTAATCCTCATTTTATAAGTAAGCACTCTCAGGCTCAGAGAGACTCAATCATTAACCTGATTCTCCCAGCTAGGATGTGACGGAGTCAGAACTGAGTTCAGATCTGCAAGCCTGTGCCCATTCCTCTGTATCACTCATCTTAAAAGTAGCACAGAACTCCAGTGGAGGCCTTGCCCCTCCAAGTTCCCATTTCCTCACCTGTGAAATGGGTATAATAATTGTCTCTAACTTGCTGGGCTTATGAGGAATAAACATAATGTGTCTAAAACACTTGGCTCTGGGTCTTATCCAGAAAAAAAAACAACAACTTAAAAACTTAAAAACATGAGCAATTGTTATAAGCATCCTCATTACTAGATGGGGAGAAATGTGCAGTATTCCATGTAGAAAGAAAATGAGCACATTATAGCAATTTAGAAAATAAAGTTTGGGATGAATGAAGACAGACTAAAGATGAGAAGGAGTAAGTATGCGTTTGTAGAATGAGGAGATCAGGTTAACGGATGTCACAGGATGGGGAGATGTTGAAACAAAAGTTAGTAGGAGAGAAAATGGAGGGCAGGGAAATATGGAGTTGAGATCTTAGAAAACAGTCACCGATAATGTGGATCAGGAGAAAACATTTCAGAAAGATTAATCATGCAATTGCATATTAGCCAGATTGGTGGGAAGCAAAACTCAAATACTCTGCTGTGGTAACAACATTGGGCTATAAATGAGAACTCGAAGCAGTGTGGTAATGATGGTAATATTTTTTAAAGCAACCAACAGAATAAAAAGGGATTTTTAAAAATAATTATGGAGAGGTGTGAAGAGAAATTATATAAAATGACTCCAAGGCGTACAACCCAGGTAATGATAAGGATTACAGCCAGGAGAAGAATAAGACATTTAAGAGGAAAGTGAAAAGTTGGACACATTCATGGAATCAAATCATGGCACTTAGATCTCATGGAAATAGTCATGAAGAATGTGGACAGCATTTCTACATAAATGGAGAGGAGTCCTGAGCAGAAGTGTTAGTTGAAATGACAAGGAGGGATGGATTCTCCAAAGGCAAGAGCAATAAAGAGAAGCACAAAAGATGGAGGCTTCTGCTGTGGCTATTGCTCACTGATGGGGAGAGTGGGGAGAGGAAAACTGGCATGCCTAGAGGTGAAAATCAGCAGAACATTTCAGACAGATAAAAGAAAAGTCCATTTTCACAAGAGGAAAATTTTTCACAAAAGAAGTTCACCACAACAGAGAAACAAGTTTGTCATTTGATCATCAGTAAGGATGCGAGAGCAGGCCTTTGAAGAAAGCTCAGCCCAGAGCAGGGATGGAACTGACTTATGGAAGAGCAAGAGAAGTACTGTCATAACCAGGAAATGGGAAACAAGAAGGGAAACCAGGGTATCAAGATCTTGGGTACCCCTGGTCAAGAGTGTGGAGGGTCTTGGAGCACGGGACAGTCCAGTGTGGGATGTGCATCGGGATTAAGAGATGCGGAACCCACATCAGAAGACCAGGTCAATAAGTGCTAATCCTGAGACAGAATCTGGACAAGAGCTTGGCACTTGCAAGCCCAGGGTGCCCTGCTTGCTCTAGAAGCTGGCAGTGGAAGAGGCAATAGAAGGGGAAGTGAGGATAGTGTAGTAGAGGAGGAAGAAATCAACAAAAAAGAGCTTTTTATCCCAAGGTGGCCATGCATATATTTGTACCTTTGTATAACATTGACATTCCCAATCTCCTTTATGAAAAAGATCTAAAGCAGGAAGAAGTGTTCACACTATTGATTGGACTGACGGGAGAATACATAAATGAGATAATATAGAAGAACAAGAACATATGTCTGACTCATACAACTTAACAAAAGGAAGATAAACAACCCAATCAAAAAATGGGCAAGGGACCTAAATAGATACTTTTCGAAAGAGGACATACAGAAGGCCAAGAGACACATGAAAACATGCTCAAAGTCACTAATCATCCAAGAGATGCAAATCAAAATAAGAATGCGGTACCATCTTACACCTGTCAGAATGGCTATCATCAACAAATCAACAAACAAGTGCTGGCGAGGATGTGGAGAAAAAGGAACCCTCGTGCACTGCTGGTGGGAATGCAGACTGGTGCAGCCACTGTGGAAAACAGTATGGAGTTTCCTCAAAAAACTAAAAATGGAACTCCCATTTGACCCAGTGATCCTACTTCTAGGAATATATTCTAAGAAACTAGAAACACCAATCAGAAAGGATATATGCACCCCTATGTTCATAGCAGCACAATTTACCATAGCTAAGATTTGTAAACAGCCTAAGTGCCCATCAGCAGATGAGTGGATTAAAAAACTGTGGTACATCTACACAGTGGAATACTTATGCTGCTGTAAAAAGGAAGGAACTCTTACCATTTGCAACGGCATGATGGAACTGGAGAGCATTATGCTAAGTGAAAATAAGCCAGTCAGAGAAAGATAAATATCACATGATCTCACTCATTTATGGAATTTAATGACCAACATAAACTGATTAACAGAAACAGATCAGCCCTCCAAACCTCAGAGGGAAGGTAAGGGAGGGTGGGAGTAAGGGGGAGAGATCACCCAAAGGACTTGTGTGCATGCATATAAGCCTAACCAATGGACACAGACCCCAGGGGGTGAGGGCATGAGTGGGGGGGGTGGCTGGAGGGCAATGGGGGGGGGGGGTAAGGACACATATGTAATACCTTAACCAATAAAGAAAAAAAAAGAACATATATCTGAATTGCCTTTCTAGCTTCCCTCCCCTCCCCTTCTGCTTATTTCTCATCCAGAGTTGAAGTTCCCTAAAAACAATCCAAAGGTATTTGGTTATTCATTCAGTCAATATTTATTGAGCATGTCCCATGTGCCAGGACCATCAAAGATCCCTTCCTGCCTCTGGGAGCTTACATTTGGTGGTGAAATGTATGATGAACAATAAAAGGTCAATTACATGTATGTTGGAAGATAAGGGTTATGTAAACAAGAAGTCAGCAGGAAAAGAGGGACCACCGGTACACTGGGTGAGGCAGGCTATGGCAGCATTCATTACGAACACTGAAGATAGACCTCAATGAGAAAGTGCGATTTGAGCCAAGAGGTGAGGTAAGTGAGTGAGCTGACCCAGCTACCTCGTGGGAGAGCGTGTCAGGCAGAGTCAGTGGCTCAAGCCAAAGCCCTAGAGCAGAAGCAGACTTGGCCTGTCTGATCTGCCCAAGACAGGGGAGCCCAGTGTGCAGCAGAGTCCTGGATTGGGCCCGATCATGCAGGCCTGTCAAGGGGTCAGAGGATGGTGGTTTCACTCTGAGATGTCAATTCAGTGACAGTTCTTACTCTTGGTTCAAGGTTGCAGACCTGCCTCCTGCCTGCGCCTGCAGCTTCATTTCCACTCATGCACACTCTATGCGCAACTCAACAGCCAGCTCTTTCCATCTGCTTTGCTGCTTCCTGCCTTTAGACCTTACAGGCACCATTCCCTCCCTCCATCTAGAATATCTTCCTGTCCTTCCTATCAGGCATATTCCCACACAGCTCACCTGTTTCCTCTTATGGGAAGTTGTCCACATCCATGACCTCCCCCAAACGGAAGTGCATTTCCCTCCTTGGTGCCTCTTCCAGAGCACCTCTCATTCAATGTCACAGGCATCTGTGTATGTCTGTGACCATGTCTGTTTTGTCCAGTGCCCTGTGCCCAGGAGATGCTCATGCTCATGGAAGGAAGGAATAAATAAATGAAATGAAATAAAAAAGATGTGAGGGCATCTAAAAAGGAAATTGGGTGTTCAGGTGTACAACATTCTTGGTAGCATAGAAACATCACAACTGACGTTGCCCAAAATAAACCTTTAATCAACTGGAATATTTCTTTGTTTTTATACTTAGAGTGTGTGTTTTTTAATGACGATTTATATTATGCAGCAAATTACCTAACTGTGCATTCCTGGGTAAAGAGAAAAGTAGAACTTACTTGTATAACTGCATTACTTTGAAGTAGCATTCATAGTGCACTTGTCTGCTGTGGACTTGTATCAGTAATGACTTATACCAATGAGCCTGCTGTGTGTCAAGCCCTGATCTGTGCACTACACATATATTAACTCATACCATTACTGTCCTCCCTTTACAGATACTGTTTTATTCTCTTTCTACACATGAAAAAGCTGGCACAAGGAAAAAGCAGCGCTAAGTGCAAGCACAGCTAAGTAACAGGCTGAGGATTGAGTCTGGGAGTCTAGTTCCTGAGTCTGCGCCATCATCAGGAATCTTCTGGGCTTCCTCACTGCTGCACATCCCTACCTGTCTACCTCCTCCCTAGTTAACTGCCAAGGGCTCAAGGGAGGCAACACCTTGCTCCCACAGGTTGACAAACACTCTGTATGCATTTTGCTGTTTTATATTTATAACCTTGTTCTGTAAGGTTTTATACTATGCACTAGAGGCCTGGTGCACGAAATTCATGCACTGGGGGGTGGGGGTCCCTCAGCCCAGCCTGCCCCTCTCACAGTCCGGGAGCCCTCAGTGGATGTCCTACTGACGGCCACAGTCTGGCAGCAGAGGCTCGGAGCAGTTGCCCCGTGTATGTGTGTGTGTGTGTGTGTGTGTGTGTGTGTGTGTGTGTCTGCTGGGGGCCTGCCCCCAGTCACATCGTGGAGGCTTGGAGCAGGCGCCCCTCTGTGTTGATCTCTCAGGCTCCTGGCCTCGCCTGTGTGTTGTTCTCTCCCTTGAGCTGTGGCCAGGGTGGGGTGCTGCCTGCAGGCCCCACTTGCCTGCTCGCGGATCGCCGTGGCAACCCTGGAGCAGGCCCTGCTGGGGGCTGCCTGTGGGCAGCGCTTTCCTGCTCATGGATCCCCGCAGCGACCCACAAGCAGGCCCTGCTGGGGGCTGCCTGCCCCCATGCTTGCCTTCTCCAGGGCTGCGTGACCTGCTCGCAGGTTGCCGAGGCAATGCCTGCTGGGCTCACGTTGCCAGGGTGACACCGCCAGTGTCCTGCCCCGCCGCTATGGGTGCCGCCATCTTTGTCGTGGAGTTATGGATAATTTGCATATTACTCTTTTATTAGATAGGATGGTAGAAATGTGTATACAGAGGATATTTCTGATGGCTAACTTTGAAGGAGGGAGAAGGGAGTCTACTCTTGGTTTCTCACATCACAACCTTTATTTGTAGCAAAATCTAAAGAGGAATGACCCATGGTGGTAGTCAGCCTCTGAGTGGCGCCCAATAGAAGTCCCCTGGTTGCAACACCAGTGAGTAAGCCCTGCTCTTGAGTGTGAGCTGCAACTGGTGACTCACTGCCAGGGAGCAGTCAGACAGAGAGTCCGGATCCCATCTGGTGGCTTCTGTCCTGGCCACCCCCTCTGCCTCTCCTCTTGCTCACTCTGAGAGAAGACTGCTGCCAGGGAAGAGGCTCATGTGGCAAGAAGAGGTCTCTAGCCAGCAGCTAGCCCTCACCAACCAACAGCCACAAGTTAGCTTAGAAGCCAGTCCTGGGAAGACTGTGCTCTAACCAACCCCTTGACTGCAGCCTGTCAGAGAGCCTGAGCCATTCCTGACTCCCAGAAACTCTGACATAGTGTTTGTTGCTTTAAGCGACAAAATGTTTAGGTAATTTGTATGTAGCAATAGATGATTAATACAAACTTTAAAAAAAAAACTTAAGCCACCTCTAAAAATCCAACTTCATTTATGTTTTAGTCTGAAATTATGCCATTTGACAACAATGGACAAATTGCTGAACTCCCCACTTTAATATGCTTGAAGTTGCTACCCAGGATTTACCCAAGCATGTGGGGACTCTGAGTGCCATATTTAAGTGAGTTACCCCCATCTAGAGCAAAATATGCTTTTGAACTTGTCAATAAGGCACATTTGAGCAAAAAAAGCCTTAGAATGCAAACAGCAGCTGTTCCTTTATCAAGCAAGACATTGCCCTTGTTCAGGACCTGGGGACACTTCTTGTATATTCATTACTCTTCCTAATGAGCTTCAGATTCTGGCTGCACAACGTTCCTGATTCCCCACAACTCTCGTGGACAGTCAAGTCACCGGGACCTCTGTCCTCTGCCTTAAGAATTTTATTGTTGACAGTAGAGTGTTTTTATTAATGCAGATCAAGGTGTTCAAAGGGGAAAAAAAGATTGTTTTCTTTACCTACACATGCACTATAGTTTCTACTATTTCCACTATAGTTTCTACCTGGTTAAACCATCCAAAATTAAGGGCAATTTCCCTTAAAGTAATTTCCCAAATAAAAGACTTTGCCAGCTAGAGAGTTCACAATTACAAATGGAGATGACAAGTCCTCACTGAAGGGCTTCATAAACATCAAGGCTGCCATTTGAATTGTAAACACCTGGGCTCATCTAATGAATGAGTTTCATTTTCTAAGGAGAAAAGAAGGCATGTGGTTTTGGAGAAACTCTTCAAGTAGGAAAAATGGTAGATTTGACTTTGACAACTTATAATTTATCAATATAGAAAGGGGAAAAAAACCTCTTGCAAATATAAAATTGTTAAAATGGCCACATAACATTTATTTAAAAAAATACTCGTGTTGCAGTACACGAATATTAATTTCCCTATTATTACAATATGCTCATGGAGAGTTTTACGCACTTTAATTACCCTTCCATAATAGTTGAGGGCAATAATTTTAGATTATGTTATCAAAGTTAAGTGCTCTCAGAGCAGAATTTTTAGCAAGACATGAATGACTTCCTACTTCCTTCATACACTTCCGCCAGGCCAAACAACATCTCACTATTAATGGCCTGGGAGACAGTGTCTTAAATGTTTAGAACCTTCATTACAACTAAGTACATCCTAAATGTTCTTTATTACCTCAGGGAGCTTTGTTTAACAGTTACCAGAGCAGTAGATACACACTATTCAGAATAAGCCATTTCAAAACCAGGTGACAAAATAGTTCTGTCAATTCAGTGATTCTAGAAATTTTGTGTTTATACTTTTAATATTTTTCCTTCTGTACCCAGAACAACCAATCGGTTGCTCTTAAAAGAATGCCCTTTCAAAATTATGGTTTATTTTATTTTTTTAAAAACCACCAACGATACAAACAGCTGCAAAGTATTTACAATGAAACAGGAAGAAAATTAAACAATCATAGATTTTTTTTCCTAAGGAAGCAACTATAAAAGAAATAAGAGGCAGGAAAAAGGCTGTTATGTCACCTGATTCATTGTCTATTTGTGTAGCACTCTTTCCTCCATTATATACTCCTGTGTTTTACATCCGGTTAAATTTATAAATGTCCCAGATAGTGATGCTTTGGAACAGCTGACAGTCAAGACAAGAGCATTTTTTTCCCTTTTCCTTTATCTTTGACTTCCATATCCACCGGAGGTCTTGTCCCAGTGCTTCCTTCAGATAGTTACAAAAATTATTTCTTCAAGAAATATATGCCAGAAAGTCTCTCCCACTTCTGTTCAGAAGCACAAGACACATGCTTACCCACTTAATCTCAGATAGCACCTGCATTATGTTCTTCATGCACAGCATAGAGTGTTCATATATCTGTGACTCAAAAGGCTAATAGAAATATTGTTTAAATAAGAGAATGTCATGCTTTCATATTTAGAGATAGTCCCTATATTTTAACATTACATTTTTATACAAAGATGTATGAAGCTGAATTTGTTCTAGAAGTTTGTGGATACAAGACTAAACCCATCAGTATTTCTCACACTTCAAGAAACAGAAATATTATATAGAACATTAATTTCATTATAGAGGTTGGTTAAAGAATGTAATTTTAGAATAAAGCCTCAAGAAAAAAAAGACTTTTATAGGCAATAAATTACAAGGACTTAGAATCAAATTGTATTAGCAAAAAACCATAACCATTGCTCACTTTACTAAAAATGTTAAGCCAATCTAAGGGAAAATCAGGTGAAAGTCTCTTATTTGTAAAATATAAAAGCCTTTGGTCTGTTTTTTTTTTACTTTTTCAAAATAATCTGGGATACCATCTATTTGAGATTGGCCAAGTGAGTTTAAAAATTTTTTGTATTTTTTAATTATTATAAAAAGGTAGGGATCTATATTATATTTTTAATTCATTCAATATGTATATATCAAAGTGAATATTACTAACACTATTAACTGTTTAACTTAGATTTCTAAACTCATCCTGATTGTACAGTTTGCACAAAATACATTTTTTTAGAAGCATGCACTGTAAGTCCTAGCCGGTTTGGCTCAGTGGATAGAGCATCGGCCTGTGGACTCAAGGGTCCCAGGTTCGATTCCGGTCAAGGGCACATGCCGGGTTGTGGGCTTGATCCCCAGGAAGGGGCGTGCAGGAGGCAGCCGATCAATGATTCTCTCATCATTGATGTTTCTATATATCTCTCTCTCCCTCTCCCTTCCTCTCTGAAATCAGTAAAATATATGTTTTTTAAAAAAGCATGCACTGCTAACTTTTTTCCCCATTAAAAATATCTTTTAATATATTATTCACCATTTCACAAGTGTGCAAAAGTTGTATGTAAAACACAAATCCTTATGCTCAAGCTTGTTCATGCTCATGCCATGACACTGTCCTCTGGTCTGAGAGAATAACAACATGGATATTTTCTAGTGGTTGCAAATGAGGAAATAAAGCTTTTATGCTCATAGATGATTTCTGAGGCTATCTGAAAAATATATATATGAGAAATCAGGTCTATTTCATTGTGAGCATGAAGAACCTGCATTTAAACCCACAGTTCCTAAGCTTACCCAAAATAAAACTTGCTCTCTTACCATTGTGATGAACAAGAACTACGGTGCTTGAGTGAATGCTGAGAAAAGGTCAAACATTAACATTATTTATCTGCCCATCCAGAGGAGAGTTAGTATTTGTAGACTGAAAGTTAAGACCTCACCAGCTTGCTTAGGTCTGTGCCATGGTGTTTTCTGATTTAGAGTTGCTCACCATCCTTCATGTACACATTTATTCTCATGTGTGGAAGATACTTTTTAGCTTAGTCTTAACTCACTTTTTTGTAATTCAATAATTGACAGAACTATGGATTACTACTGTACCTCTCTAATAATCTATTATTAGCAGAATGTAGATCATTTTTTGTATTAATTAACTGCAATTAACCTTAGTGTATAAAAAGCTATTAATCTTTAAGAATTTAAAATTTATTTTTCTCAGTAAAAACATTATTTTAAAGAGAGCTAATTATCACTTACCTTTAATTTTATACTAACCTTTTAATTTCACTTTTTGATTTTTAATTAACTGTCTTTATTAACGCTATTTTTTTTAACATCACTTTTCTGTAATTTTCCCAAAGGTTAACTTTACCTTCCTAATACAAAGGGTGGGACAAAGTAGGTTTACAGTTGTGAATAAATGAAAGAGTTTATTCTTGTATTATTACTTATTGATTATTGTATTATTTTCCATACTTTTTCCCCACCCTGTCTATAAATTCTACTGCACTGCCAGTTCACTGTAGTTTGATTTTTTCACCATTGGTCATCTGAAAAGCCTAAGTGTTTAGGACCCTAATAATAAAGCAAACTTTCTTCCAGACTTCTACTTACTTAGATTGGTTAATACCACAATCTGTTTCACATGTTCACTTTAATAGACACATCAAGATTTCAAATTTGGAAAGTTACCCTTCCATCTATGTTGATATCGGTATTTCTAAACTATGAGGTTGAACCATCAAACTTGATGGCTTCATTTGCCAAAATGACTAAATATTAACAAGTTCAGATGATTCAACCTGCAATAAGTAGATGCTCATCCCTAAGTAAATTCTGACAGCTGTGGGTACAGGTGGGACAGCAAAGACTGGAACATATAGGTGCAGGGATATGTATATATATATGTAGGCTTTATGCACATGACAGTGGCTTTTTAATAACTGTATTAATTTACTGCTGCCACCATTTCTTTCTTTCAAGAACTTAGTAAAAGAAGATTTTCTGTAGGCTTTTACTGTAGGCTTTAGAATATTCTATATTATTCTTGGCAGCATCCTCCCTGGACTGATATGTGCATTAGCATGAGAAGAAATCAATTCAGCTACCTTTAATGAAGTCCTATTTCTTCCATCTTCAGCACATGCTGCCCAACATTGTATCTCGTTTAACAACTAATACAGCTTAAAATTGATTTAAAATGACTGTTTTTATCTTGATAAGTTTATTTTGACATCCTGCCTGCTTCTTCCTGAGGACACCCTCTTCCCTGACATATATAGAGCTATTGCTATTGCCTTCAAATATTTCTGTTGCTAGAGAAATAGACACGCCTTTTATGGCATGAATTCAGCCTTCCACTATGTCAAGGGTTTATACTTATGATACCACACTAATGAAGAACAGCCTCCGACCACAGTGTGAAATCCTTGCTCCCAGAACAACATCCAAAATAGCAATGAATTGGACTGATGCCCCCAAATTAGCGTCTTCCGCCAGATCTCTCTGCTCAGTCTCTGACTACTCAGTCTTTGACCTTGCATTGGGCTTTTTCCTCATCACTTTGAATGTTTATCAGTTTGTGTTCCTGAGAATGGAGTGGGGTTCAAGAGAATCCTCTCAATAAACACAGGAGACATTTAAGCTTGCCCACCCATCCTCATCCCACTTCCTGGGCTGCTCAGCTTTCTGCTCTCAGTCTTACTACCCTTCTTTATATATTTCATACTCCTGTCTTGTAAAGCTAAGGTAGTTTAAAAATTGCCGGTACGCATTAGAGTATCCCAGTACCATATTTAAGCTTACTACCGTGTTTTCATCAGATCATGGCTTCAACCTGAGAGAGCATTTGCTTTTTGGTCAATAAAGAAAGAAGTCTTAGATCTCCTAGGCATAGATAACATTTCCGTTTTCCTGATTACTTGTTATACCCTCTCTTTACTAGCGGATCGATAAAATGTAAAACATTTCCCCAAATCCTCAAAAGTGAAACTGTTTTGTTATCCTAGTCCAGTCAGTGGTCGGCAAACTGCGGCTCGCGAGCCACATGCGGTTCATTGGCCCCTTGAGTGTGGCTCTTCCACAAAATACCAACTTCTGCGCATGGGCCACGAAGTTTCAATTGCACTGTATGTGCACGCCCGCACGTGGTATTTTGTGGAAGAGCCACACTCGCGGGGCCAAAGAGCCGCATGTGGCTCGAGATCCACAGTTTGCCAACCACTGTCCTAGTCTATCTCCAAAATGTAGGTCTGACTCATGAGCCATTATGAGGCTAAGCTGGATGGTTCACATAAAAATTCTGTAGGGCTGGTTACCTAAACAGCTGTCTTTGCTGGGTCCCTTGGCAAATTTTCATCGGGGACAGATGTTGCAGAACCCTGCCACTCTTGGCCTATCCTCTGAAAACGCTCAAGCAACAATGCACTTCCTTACACATAGCTCCCTTCTAGCCAAACCCTCCTATTAGCCACTCCCCACACATGCATGTCACCAGGCCCTAGGCCCCTTTGGAGCAGGGCCTCTTTCCTGCTCACTACTCTAGTTCCTGTTTCTATTTCTACACATGGTAAGCATTTAATAAATATTTACTGAAAGAGTAAATAACTCCCTGCCTCTTTCTTTACCATCTGAAATACCCTCTGCCCAGAAGTGTATTCCAAGTTCCTAAGAATCCTTCAACCTAGCTCAAATAGTTGTCTCCTCCTAAACAATGTCCTCATCATCCCAATAAAAAGTAATCTTTTCTGATTTAAAAAATTAGGACTGGCATTAAGGGAACAATAATTCAATAAGAATTCCCATACCATGGAACTGTGCAGCAGTCACAAAGAGTGGCTGGTGCACATGTGAATGAATACTGGAAGTATTCACAATAGAATCAGTAAAGAAAACAGGTCATAAAACTGTAGAGAATATGACAGGTCTATGAGTCGATATTAATATCCCCCATTTTCAGGAAACTAAGGCTCAGAGAGGATAAGTCACTTGTCCAGGTCAAGGTGGAACTAGAATTTAATCCCAGCCTGGCTGACTCCAGAAGCTGTACTCTTCACCCATCCACTCTGCCGCTCCTCTTCAGCACACAGAAAACATCTAAGACTATATCCGCTATTAACAGAAGTCACTTCTGGGAAGAGGTACTGAAGGAGGAAGAACAGTAGCTTTTTATATTATACTGTTAAAGTTTCTCAGAATGTGTATATTTTGTGATTTAAAATAAAATTAGCCCTGGACAGTTTTCTCAGTGGTTAGAGCAGGGTTGGGCAAACTTTTTGACTCGAGGGCCACAATGGGTTCTTAAACTGGACCGGAGGGCCGGAACAAAAGCATGGATGAAGTGTTTGTGTGAACTAATATAAATTCAAAGTAAACATCATTACATAAAAGGGTACGGTCTTTTTTTTTTTTTTTAGTTTTATTCATTTCAAACAGGCCGGATCCGGCCCGCGGGCCGTTGTTTGCCCACAGCTGGGTTAGAGCATCCGCCTGCAGACCAAGGGGTCGCAGATTCGATTCCTGGTTGGGGCACATACCTTGGTTGTGGGTTCCCCAGCCCCAGTAGGGGCACGGGAGGCAAACAATCAACCAATGTGTCTCTCTCAGATCTCTCTCTCTCTCTCTCTCTCTCTCTCTCTCTCTCTCTCTCCCTCCCTCCCCCCCTCCCTCTCTCCCTCCCTCCCTCCATCTGTAGAAATCAATGGAAAAAATATCCTCAGGTGAGGATTAAAAAATTAATTAATTAATTTAATTAAACTAAATCTAAGAAAAAGTAATCTCTTCCATTTCTGAATGCACATATTTTGTTTTTATCACTCTTATGCCATGACTACATATGGCCTTAGAGTATTTCAAAGTGTAAGCAGGTTACTTCCTTGACTAGACTGTAAGGCCCTTAAGAATAAAGATTTGTCATCATTGTCTCTTTGGGAAACTAGTATAAAGGAATGAACTATTGCCCTTGAAAACAGAAGGTTGGAGGAAAGCTATCATATCTGACTAGTGGTGTATATGTTCAAAAGCTTTCACCAAACAGATTATTCTGCAATACTCAATCTGGCTAACACAATGACATGGCAACAACAATATTAACAAGGAATGACATGGAAGTGTCTGTTGGAAAAATAATATTTGGGTAATAATTTCCACTTCAGCATCCAGGAACAGGCAAAAAATAAGAGAGCCTCTTGAATTATTAACCTTTTCTGTCACAAGGAAGTTACACTCCAGGGAGCTTATCTTGGAAGAAAAAAAAGTGTGTGAAGTTCAATCTAAGCCTTAAACTACAAATGAAGTCAGTGCAAATTCTACTTCACATAAGAGGCTCTATGTGGCTTTGGTCAGCTTTCAGGGAGTGGAGGGACATTTATTAATCTTATATATTACACCAAAAAAAATGGAAAAATGATGCTTTCCAATGTCCTTCTTTAGCAAACATTGAGCCTCACAGCAGGACCCCAAGTGGCAGCAGCCAGAAGAGAAAATAAAAATGTTAATCCCAGTAGAGCTGCTATAAGCAAGTCCATGAGTACCCAGAGCCTCAAATTTCCTTCACAAAAAAAGGGATTAGCCAGGTGTCATTTTTTTCAGGTGACTAGAGGCTAGATCAATCCCAAGTGCTACAGGGGCACATGGGATGAGTTGCAAGGACTTCAGAGACCTCCCGGAGCCATCCTGGGGCCACTTCTCTGCTGGCAGAACCAAGTTCCCAGCCTGGACATTGCTCACTGCGGCATGAGCTAGGAGTGGGGTTTAAAAGTCTATACAGGGGGAGAGGGCTGCTGAAGATGAATTTCTGCAAGCAGAGGAAGGACTGGAGTGGGAGCGCTGAGAGCAAACGCTTTCCCTTGGACAACTTTAAAGCAAATACCCGCTTCAGGACCCCAGGCATTATTTTTTTGTCCTTTTCTCCTTCAGCTAAAAATGGGAAGGAACCTCTCAAAACCAACCTTAAACCATCTGGAGGAATCACACAGTGGTCAACAAGCAAGGAACATCCTACCACTTCATCACTACTTCATCAGGAAGAGCCTAGTAAATCCAATTAAAACTTCATATTAACACCATAATTAGGAGGTCAAGGGAGGGAAAATATAGATCACAACAATTATCTTCCTTATGAATGTACACTATTTTGGAGTTGTTTTGTGTTTTTAAGTTGATTAGGCCTTTCCTTGGCACAAATAAATCCCGAAGAGCAAAAAATTCTATTTTTCTTTTCTAATGTTGATGTTTTTCTCAGTATCACCTGGAACCTATTAAGTTTTGCAGCAGACTACCTAGAAATTCAACCTGGAAACTAAAGGAAAGCACACTCCAGTCTCCTTTGTTTTCCTCACATATACTCCCTGAGGCCCCAAAATTCCTCTCCCCAAGGCTTCATCCAGACTGCAATAATGGAAGGATTTCAAAGGAAAAGAGCAGGATTTGATCCTAGCACCTGTGACAGTGGTCGGCAAACCACGGCTCGCGAGCCACATGCGGCTCTTTGGCCCCCTGAGTGTGGCTCTTCCACAAAATACCACATGCGGGCGCGCACGTACAGTGCGATTGAAACTTTGTGGCCCATGTGCAGAAGTCGGTATTTTTGACCACTGCACTAGGAGGTGGGAATGTCAAGACACACTTCAGATTGGACTGAAGCATCCTGTGAATCAGAGGTGACACTGTCACAGAAATTAGCTTAGTGACCATGACCTCCTTTACCCTGTAGAACCCACTCAGGTTTAGCCCAGCAACCTACTCCACCTACCAACCCACACAGTTCACAACTTGAGGGCCCAAACCCCCGTCACTCTGCTTCCCACAGCTGGTACAAGGACAGTCTTCTCACTTAGGCAAGAGTGATTTTGTTCATTTTTATAGATGAAAACTATATCGCAGAAGGACTTGCATGTTTTAACTTTATTTCATTTCCAGCTACTCTAAAAACTGACTTATTATGTTTTATTACAAGACAGAAATACTTTTACTTAATTTAGTAGATAGGACCAACATTTCTCTAGGAACGAGAACTATATTGGGGTGTTTTTTGAAATAAGTTTTAGGGGTATAATGAGAGGTCTCGGGGCATCCAGGAGAGGGCACAAATGTGTGTGAAGGTGAAGCCACTCAGATGTGTGAGTCCTGCAGGACATGGTGTGGCCTCTTCCTGAGACAGGGAGCACTCATGGAAGGCTTGGTGCAAATGCCTGAAGGAGCTGCACTTGACATCCAACTTGACAAGAGGCAGAACCAAAGCGGGACACAGATGTAGGGAGACCCAAGGCAGGAAGAGTTAAAGGATTTGCAGAAGTCATCCTCAGAGGGCTCTGAGCTCTCACAGGCTGTGCAGCTGGGGGTCAGGGGACAGAAAAGCTCTAGATGACAGCCACTGTATACATGTTTGATACCAAAGCAACAAATCTAGGTAGTTCATTTTGATTTAAAAAGTCAATCAATTCAATTAGGAGAAAGGAGAGGTAGGAAGGGGATATTAGCTGGAATGCATTTTTCTCTTTATAATCCTTTGTTGAATCAATCACATTTTATAGAGCATATGCCAGGAGTTAGGGAAAATAACTTGCTAGCACTGTTCAGGTTACAAAGCCTGTGTCTCATTTGATACAGGCCACAGTCCTGGGAAGTACAACTGGCCATCACTCCCTTTTCAGAGGGGACACAATAGCACAAGGATTAGGACGTAAAGCCAGAACTCAAACCTTGTATTCTGGACATTTTCTTCCTTCCCACTGGCTGCCCATCACCATGGAGACCCAACCACAGCTTCCTCTCTCCTCCTCCCTCCAGCTCCAAAACACATAGTTGGCTTGGACTTGGGTCCCCATGTGACTTAATTTCTTACCCTGAGCACTTTTACCCTACTTTTGTTAACTATTTTCTCTGACAAGAATTTCATTCTGATGATCAGAGATGGTGGAAACTTCACTACATATCACGCCACCCACAAATTTTAGCTTCTCAATTCTGATTTTCAAGAAATCAGGTTTGAGTTGGAATGGAATGAAACTCTGCTCCTAGCATCATCTATCTAGAATACAAATGTGATCAACCCCTCCTTTGCCTTCAACCAACTGTGGAAGCATAAAAGTAGTAACAATTACTAGTCATATACATATTGCATCACCTATTAGTTGTCCTTATTTAGAGATGCTACAGTATCCAGCTCTTTGATTTGTCAGCTTCATCTTTCTCCCCTAGAATGAGGCTGCCACAAAAGCAGTTGCTAAGTGAATAAGTGGATCATAGCATGGACACATGAATATATTTTTTCATCTTCACAAAGCCCCGCAAGGAACTCTCATGTTTACTTTAAAGATGAACATGAAAGTCTAAAAGGATAAATATTTTGCCCTAAGTAATGTCAGTAGCTGGGAGATAATAGGACAAGAATCAAAGCTGAATCAGTCTTTGAATTTCAGACTCCTTCCGCTTCCTTACACTGACTCTCATCCACAACATTCCAGGCCCCTTAAAATCTGGACAACCTATCTCACCAGCCTCAGGCCTCATCACGCCACAGACTCCAAACAGTCACCCACTTGATCAAAATACTCCAAAATCTTTCATTCCTCTTTTCCTTTTGATGTGCTGTCCAATTTCTTGAAATTCCCCTCCTCTTCCTTCCTTTCAAGTGTATCTGGAAAAATCCAGCTCCAAGCCCATTTGCTGAGTAAGTGTCTTCTCCCCAGCCTCCCACATGCTCACCCCAACGTAAGGGGGTTCTTACTACACACAGGTTTTGTTTTTAAAACTGTTTATTGGTCATAAACTATGAGCCAGTACTCCTATCTTGATAAATTATGAAATGACTCTCCTACCCTTCCTTCTTCCTGAGTCCCCTCCTTCCATCTCTA
Organism: Myotis lucifugus; assembly: GCF_000147115.1. Classification (NCBI taxonomy): domain Eukaryota; kingdom Metazoa; phylum Chordata; class Mammalia; order Chiroptera; family Vespertilionidae; genus Myotis; species Myotis lucifugus. The sequence continues at coordinate 5,713,409 of NW_005871106.1, forward strand.
TTAAGGCTGCAATTTCCTAGACATTAATGGAAGGCTAAATATGGAACAGCAGATAACACTGTAAAAGTATGGGGAAATTTTTATAAGCTTACTTGAGTTGTAATGCTTGCTGGCGCACGCGTGCACACACACACACACACACACACACACACTCATACTGCTTAGGGAAGGAATGAAGGAAGAAAGAAAAGAAGAGGAGGCGGGAGGGAAGGCATTCCTCCCATAATCAAAACCTTGATGGTATATATAGTAACCGGAAGCCTTGTGAACTTACCCAGGACAAAGACTGTAAATCATCCCCTTTGCATTCCAGCTTCTAGTAGTGTCCTGGTATGGCGTGAGTGACCAACAAATGTATGCTGTATTGAACTGGGTTGGCATTGCATACAAGCACAGCATATTTATTATGACATATAGACTATGAAGGTTGATAATAAGTCAACAGTGGAAAATATTATTAGTTGCCATAAAAATTAAATTAATGTGAGGCTGACATTTAAAAACATAATCTTGTTTACTCTAGTGATATGAAAAATTCAACATGGAAGTCTTAACAGGTTAATGAGACTGATACTTAAGTGGGAAGAATAAACCGGTGGAAAACTTACCTAAACAATAAGAACCAATTTACAAATTTGTCTGTAACTCTTGAGGAGAAAGTGATAGATATGAAAAACACTATTATTATGTATTTGCTTCTTCAGCCAAACTTTCTTATAATAAAAAAATGAGGCAAATAAATAATTCAAGTGTTTTTTAATGAGGAGAGGTGACAAAACTGAAAATGTCATATGCAAGAAAAACAAGATTCAGTTTTATTTCAAAACTATACCTCAAACTCCAAGATTATTTTCGGGGAATGAAGTAAAGTTTTGTATGTTTTGGGTACATGAGTGGCCAATTCTGCCTGTGGCATGGCAGGAAATTGGCCAAATCCACCTTCAGGGTCATCTTCAGCCCTGAGCACACGGTCAGAGTTTGGATTACATTAGCACAGGGCTCATCTGCCCTTTCTGCAGGCAGAATCCTGGGTGCACAAGTACCCCTTCTCCCAAGCAATACAATTGGTCTGTATTCATTTTTGTCTAAATATATTTATCTGACTCTAGATAATGAAAGTGCTTTTTCTTTACAAATAAATAAGAACACAGTGCTGATGCTGAAAGAGTTTATAACCTGGGTGTACAGTGAGAAGAAACCAGCTCTAGGCTATAGTGCTTCCTATGAACGCTGAGAATATTATCTCCTTACGTTGTTTATGGGTTGCTTCACATCCCCTAGTCACACTATGCTCACCTTCTCTTCCTCTCTCTTTCCACAACTTTTCATCAAGAGTGCATAAAACTGCCCAGTTGGCATGGATCAGTGGTTCAGTGTTGACCTAAGAACTAGAAGATCACGGTTCAATTACTAGTTGAGGCACAACTGGCCTCATGTCAGAATCTTCTGGAAAGTCCCATCCACACCCACGGGATCTAAATCCCCAAGAGTAGCACCTTGACAACAACATTTTCCCAACGCATTTCACCAGGTCATTTGGATGGGCATAATAGTTGATAACCACCCCTGCAAGCTCTGAGTTTAACTCATCTTCATTCATTTTGACAATAGAATGCTTAACAGAATACATTGAGGGCCTACCCAGTGAGATTTAAAACCTATTGTTGAATTGAGCTGAAACACAATGTGTCATTGAGCATTTTCAGCAGAAAAGATAACTGAGTTCAGTAATTCATTCACTTCACCAAGAAATCATCCAAAGCAGTGATGACTGGTACCTCTGTCCTGAGTTACTGACAGCCTTTATAACATCCCAAGGTGCCTTCCCATCCCAGGACTCTGAGAATAATGAGAAAAGAGTGTATGTACAGTAATTTGATTGCCCAAATTCTTGAAATTTGTTTCCAAGAGACAAGCTTGTGTCACTGATTTTCAGTTAAAAGATGGGAGCTGGGGGTTGGGGGCGGGGGAGGGAGCCATTCCTCTTCTGAAGAATAATAACCCCAGCTCATGTTTTGGAACATTAACTGTGTGCCACACCTTGTCAAGTCCCTATAAACTTCATCCCCAACTTTCTAATTGACACGTGTTTATTGACCTGATAGTACAAGAATGGGGACAGGTGGAGGGTATATCTCCTCAATCTATCTGATCAACGAATGCTTTCCAAAGGTCCTCACAGGAGGAAAAAGATGTTCCTTTCCTGGGCTATAGGGCTGGGGAGGTGAGTCATGTTCCAAACACACATCTCCCCCAGCTCTGTCCTAGCTCCACTGCACCCACTATTTAGGCTCTGGTAAAAATCTAGACCATTTTAAATCCCATGAAGAAAACCTACTGACCTCATGAACTATGTGTGGTCTTAAAGGGGTCATAAAATCATGACAAAATATGTCAAAATTTCCCCATGCCTCTTCTCATTATAGGGAAGGGAGTGCACAAGAGTTTAATCTGAAATTCTAAAATGTGCCTTGAGGTACTAAGCAGCCAGGCAGAGCCCCTGTGAGTAGAGAGGATGGGAAGGCAAAGCAAAAACCTATCGGTCCTGATGCCGAGATTCTGTTGGCTTGTGCCTCTTGTTCAGCTCAGCTTGCCAAGATTTTTCTTTCTATTGATTCTCCATTACAGAGCATCTGCAATGGTGCCCTTTTCCTGGAACAGGCTGCAGAAGTCCCCTCTGACCTTTGATAAGCTGGCCGCCAAATTTGGGCTACCAGATTAAATGGCCAGGAAGTAAGGAGAGAGGGAGGGAGGGAGAAACACAAACTGCTGTGTAAAAAAAACAACGTGAAACGTAAGTATTTATATTTGGCTTTAAGCTTGGAAATGAAAGTGAATGTGCGACCACTCAATGTGGGATGCACCAAATCTGACCATCTAATGGCTTTACAATACCCACTGCCTAGACTGACCAAAGACGACGGAAACCTATTTTGGACCTGAAGGGGTGGGGTGTTGGGGGACAGGGAGAGGGCAAGGAAGTCAATTACTTCTAGGCAAACTGCCAAATAAGCTTAAAGTATAAATACAAGGCAAAAAATAGATGCACAGCCATTTTATCTTTCCAATCAGAGTTTCACAACCACATCCCCTACTTCCTTTTTAAAAAGTCTGTGCAGGGCACAGTCCTCTTTAAAAGACAGGGCCATACATTCGCATAAGGAAGATCAATTTGTCAAGAGAGCCACCAATATAGGCTTCACAGATCACTACGTTAACATACATGAAATGCCATCTCTCTAGCCTCTGTTTGAATTAACTAAGAAGTAGCCCCTAATAAATTTATAGGTATAGAGGATAAATATGACAAGAATGACAGGTTTTGAGCTCTGGCATAGACAAAGGATGTTTATATTGAAGAGTTATTTCATGACAAAAATGATTTAACTAACAAGTCATTTAGCAACAACTCATTCAGCATGAATCCTTCTGGCTCTGTTATCTCATCTATAACATTAGGAATAAGAAGGCTACCTGTTTCACGAGTGAAAGAGAGGGGTTAAAAAGATAAAAGCATACCTAGGCACGGCTGGCCTGCCATAAGTGCTACAAAAGTGTTCGCTTTTGTTCACATTGCTGTTACTGGAAATCTCTTCCAAGCACTGTGATAAAAATGTGTTAATGCCCAATCCTTGACCCGGCTCTCAGCATCAGGGTTAGTGAAAGCACACCAGCACCCAAAGACAGCAGCACCAGCTCAAGAGCACAATGCACGTGTTTCCTGTCAAAGCCACCACCCAGTCACAATACAGGAGCCCTGCTTCCACGTCAACAACCTCCTGAAGCTGACCACGTCCTGCCACCCAGTCCGTAATGGGTGGACCAGTGGCTTTCCCAGGCTGTTCGTGAGGCACAGCCAGAATTCCAATAAAGGACCCTTGGGAGAGGGTGGCTGATGTGGTCTTTGTTGCAGGCTTATCAGTCAGGTGACTAAAAAGGCAGCGTTCAGATTGTCTGGAACCTTGACTCTAGAAAGAGATTTGAGGATGGAGATTCATAGAGCATATTCTGGTCCAAGGTAAAAACTCATCATCTCAAGCTGTATTTACTACAGCAAAGAACTGGAAATAACCATAGGGAAATGGTTTAAAATATTCAGAAAAATCTATATTATGGAATACTGTTCATCCATTTGAAATTGTGTTGATGATAAATATTTACTAATGGATTGTAAAATAGTTACTAGTATAGCAAATCACAAAAAAAAATTGTATAGCATATGATTTAACTTTATTAATGTGTCATGGGACCTGATATCTAAATATTCATTTGATGAAAGTTTGGGGAAGGGGAAATAAAAATAACAATGGTCATCACTCAGTAGTAAAATTACAATTGATTTGTATTCTGTATTTACCGATTTTAGTGTGTTTTTATGTCTTCTGGAATTAACATAGACTACTTGTCTAACCAGGAAAATTAATTATTAATATTACAGTTATTTTTTAATATTCATGAAAAAGCCTGGACATGTTTTTTTTCACAACCAAGAATAAACTTAGCCCTAACCGGTTTGGATCAGTGGATAGAGCGTCGACCTATGGACTGAAGGGTTCCGGTCAAGGGCATGTACCTTGATTGCGGGCACATCCCCAGTAGGGGGTGTGCAGGAGGCAGCTGATCGATGTTTCTCTCTCATCGATGTTTCTAATTCTCTATCCCTCTCCCTTCCTCTCTGTAAAAAATAAAATATATATTTTTTTAAAAAAAGAATAAACTTAACTGGGCAGAGCAACCTGGATTCAACTTTGGAGCTTGAAGAAATTGGAACACACGGGATTATATAAAAGCAGGAAAGAGATTCACAAGTGAGGTTCAGTCCTTGCCCTTCAGTCACTAAGCCTATACAGTTAGGGTTGGAACTGGGAAAATTGTGGTGCATGGAGCTCCTACCCCCACCTTTCCAACCTACCCACATACCTGTCCTTCAAGCAAGTAGCAGCTGTCACACTTTCTCTTGCCTTTCCCTGTTAAAACCTGTTCTCAGAAACATTGTCCTAATCTGTGCGGAAGGTGTACATTAAAACCACACCATTCTCACTGACCCTGAGGCCTGAGAGCCCAAGAGCTTACAATACGGACTGTGTTTGAGGTCAGGGCCATTTGGTTTCCAGAAGATTTTCAAACTCAAGAATGATTTCTTTAAACATTCTAATTTCAGTAGCTTTATTTACCAGTGATACAGATAAGGAATCATAAAGGTAACTAGAGGAAAACAGTATCCTTTACCTCTGGTCTTCGGTGACTTGCTACTTCCAGAAACACTGTGTCCCCTGAGCAAAGCAGGGCCACCACTTGGGGCAATGGTCCTACCCCTCCCCCACTATAGCTGGTTCCCACCAAACCCCCAGGCCAAACACTGTTGATCCCATATGAAGATCTTGACACAGTCCTAAAAGCACTTCATTTTACTGTATACAGTTTCATGAACAAACAATAACTAAATGTGTTTTCATTTGAAGACTTCAGAGAAATTCACCAAGAAGAAAACAGATCTGTTCTGATGATGTAATCAGATGATTATGGTCAACTTCAGTTTGGGGCACCAGATATTCTCTTCGATAAAATTCTCCCTTTACTGATTCTGGGTAGATGCCAAAAAAAATGGATTTCTCATAGTATCATATCTATTCAGTCAATATCTTAAACTACCTTAAAGATAAATTAAAATTTTTTATCTTTAACATTACTGGGCTAAATAAAAGGTTTCTCTCTGACTATAAGTACCATGAAGGTAAATAATATATCATTTTGTTTACCCCCCTACACTCAATACCTGGCACAAAACCTACTGAATTGTAAACACCCATGTAAATGGGTATTAAGTGACCGAATGTTAAATGAACAGCAATATAAGTCTAGTGGATTCGATGGCTAATAGAATACAACTTTTCCACTTTAATAATTTGATAAGTTCTTTTGTGTTCAACCTTTCACGTGCATATACTAATTAACCCTCCCAAACCACTGGGGTACCCATTTATTAAATTTTTACAATTGAAAAAAATCTGTGGTGACATGACTTTCCTAAAGTCACAGAAAATAGCGTTCACAGGATTCAAACCCAGGCCTTTGATTCCAAATTGATGACTTTCTACTATTTCACAGCTGCCTCCATGGGCAAAGAAACTTCATTCTCTGAAAGACCTAGAGCCAAAATTCAGGAGACCTGGACAGTTGTCAGTGCCCAGAGGTAACAGCAACATTCCAGCAACACTCCAAGATCAATTCATTTCCGCTGATGCTCAGAAGCCCTGCCATTCATTCATTCACCTTCTGAGAACAGACACCCCAATCCTTCCTGCCCAGCTCCAGCTGTTCCTTTGCTTCTCCTCATAAAGTAAAGGCATTTGTTCCCACTTTTTCTCTACAGAATCTAAACAGGAAAGAAAAACAGGAGCTGGATGAAGAGACCATTATTCTACATAAATTATAAAATATCTTTAAACATTGCCTGGGATCATCTTCCAGTTCTCATAAAAACGTCTCTTCTTTGTAAACATTAGTCTGCAAATTTAGAAGCACTTAATAAGACGTCACGTGAAGCACCGCAGGGAGGGCTCGACTGAAAACTGTCTCAGGGGCTCCATCAGCTCCTCCGAGGGCTCTGACAACCATCCCCTGGAAGGGAGTCCCAGGCCCAACCAGTGTAAACGGTTGTGCGGCCTCACACTTGGCGGTGCTGGGGGGCCTGCTCTGGTCCCCACCCACTGCCCATGCTCACCCCTCCACAGAGGGACCTCCGTCCATGTCAAGGAGACACTGGCTGTGCGCTTCTGAGAGGGAGAGAGACTCTAAAGTCTAAGTGAAAAAGGCCGCTGACTGTGGAGACTCATGGAAGAGTAGCCATGCCTATTCCCTCTGTAGATCACAAATAAAGTATAAACCTAAGTCAGCCCTGGGAGCTGAAGTCTAGACATTGGCCTCCTTCCCTTTTCTCCTGGGTCCAATGAGAAAAAATAAAATTCTCCTTCCTTGCCATGAAGGGAGAGGCTAGCTACTTGCAAACAAAAATGCCCTAACTCCGTGTTTTGGAATCGCAGTGTGTTTGAAAGAGGTGACTTTCATTTTAAAAGTGAGGAAATTAAAAAAAAAATAATAAAAAATAAAAGTGAGGAAATTGATAGTCAGTGAGGCAGAGTGACTTGCTCCAGGTCAGAACTAAATTAGAACCCAGGTCAGCACCAACTCCGCAAGCCCGCTTACAGCACCCACCCCACACCTTTGTTCCTCCTCCATTTTAAAATGAATTCAACATGTGGTCAAAGATACTTCTGAATAAAGCTGAAAACATAGCTCAGATAACACTTGTGAAATCATCTTATTCATACCGAGTGAGAATCAAATAGAAGTGGGAAAGAAACGAGCATATCTTGCTGTGTGGTTAACAAAAGTCAATAACCTCAACATGAACCCCCCCCTTCATATAATCCCTGAATCCTAGGTCAGGATGTCAACCCATTTGGAAGATTTGGCCTAAACAGTCCAAAACCCCCTGACGCAGATTAAGGGAGAGATAGAGATGAATCGGTCTCCTTTTCCCTGTACTGGTCCCCATGACTTCCAAAAATAATACTCAGGCCCATCTGTTCAGTAAGGCCTTTAGTTTATTTGTAGTTAGTTGAAGGAGAAGACTATAAATTAAACTCAGATGCCGTGAGGGAGGAACGTCAATCCTTCCAAATTCAACATTGAAAAGCCTTTCTTGTTTTCGTGCCGAATCAAAGACCACGGGGGCAATAGAGCTTTGACCCAGCATCCCCCCTCAACTCCCAGGATGAAAGGCCAGGAAAAGGGGGACTTGTCTGGAAAGCATTCACACTCTCTAAGCCAGCAAGCCAACCTGGGCTCCTTGTGTTGATGCCACGGTACCTGGGCGGCGGCAGATCTCCTGAGAAGTGGTTCAGTGTCTGAGGCACCGCCAGCCTCCTGCCCGGGGCCTGGTGTGCGGCCGAGGTGACGCAGCCACAAGAGAGGGACCACGGCGCCCTTTGTCCATCCAAACCTGAACGCCAACAGACCCCGTGGGCTCCGGGCACTACGCCTCAGTCCTGCCATCAAATACCATTTCGTTGGCTTCTGTGCTATTTGCTTGGTTTTGAATGCTGAGCCCTGTCCAAAGGAAGGCGTCCGGAGCAGGAAGACAGGAGCCCAAGTTCTGAAGTCCACACCTGCTCTGCCCCCAGAGGGCTGGGCCACCGGAGACACGCACCTCACTGTTTCTGCATCTCCATTTCCTCATCAGTAACATGAAGAAACTTTACTGAGCCATCGGTGTGGCCACTTCCAGTTCTTTTCAGCATGGATTTCCCAGGGGAACAGGAAGTGGACTACCTTTCAAATGTCACTGCTCAAATTCATGCTTGCTTCCCTGTTCTTCGCCCTCCTCTCCCCACCTCTTGTCCTCCAAATGAAGTACATCTGAAAACTTGGGAAGAGAAGACATGAAGAGAGAGGCAGGGACAGAGCGTCACCTACATAACTCAGGAAGAGCGAGCTGGCCTAAGGAGCACCCCTCTCCTCTGTTTTCCCGCCGCCCACTGCCAGCAACACTGGGAGCTGGCTTCTGCCCGCCCTCCCATCCCCGCACAGGAGATGAGAGCTGGAGGCAGATTTTCACTCGCTTTGTCTAAGAAAGATTTAAACATCTAAAGTCAACAAGGTATTTCCGCTAGGACACTGTCAGACAAAAATAGCTAATGAGTTAAGTCTGTCTCCAACGCAGGCCATTTCTTTGTATGGGAGGCAATTCCCTCCTGTCTTGGAAATCGTTCTCTCTCCATTTTCTGTGAACAGGTGTCAGCAAACTACATCCTGGGGGCCAGATCCTGCCTCCATGCTGAGAATGGCTTTCACATTTTTAAATCATTGGGGGAACGCCAAAAGAAGACTACCTCACAAAACGTGACAATTATATGAAAGTCCAATTTCCGTGTGGACATATAAACCTTGCTGGCAGGACAGCCACTGCATTCTTGAAAACACTGTCTACAGCCGCTTTTTGCTGCAGCAGCAGAATAGAGCGGTTACAATGGAGCCTGTGTGGTGTGCAAAGCCTGAAAAGGATCCAATGCCCGGCCCTCGCAGAGAAGGTGTGCGGATCCCAGACACAGAGGGATGGAGTCCAGGATCTGGAACAGAGCCAGCCTGAGCTGGAAGCTCTGACAAGAAAACACAGCGCTAGGCCAGGCATGGTTTACAGTGTGAAGCGAGCAGAAGCTATTTAAGAGGAAAACGGAGTACCCACCACCAAGCAAGTCATCTTCACCTGGCCTCTCCGCTCTGCCTATTAGCTTTATTCCAAATCCACTTCACTTCATTTTAACATAAATTGTGTCTATTCTTACAGTATGAACACCTTTGTTTACCCATTTGAAAGATAATTTTGTTATTAAATAATTGATTTTGTTTGGAAATACTGTTTTATGGTAGATGGATATTCCTAGGTCAGAAATAGTCTGCCCACTTAGCTGTTTTCCGAAGACATCTGTGGACTTGTGTTTTGCCCTTATTTAAAATGCTACATGTTGCCCTGGCCAGTGTTGCTCAGTGGTTGGAGTACCAGCTTGAGCACCAAAGGGTCTTGTGTTCCATTCCCAGTCAGGGCACATGACCGGGTTGTGGATTGGGTCCCCATTCCTATCAATGTTTCTTTCTCACATCAATATTTCTCTCTTTTTCTTTCTTCCCATTGCTCCTTCCCTTCTACTCTCTAAAAATCAATGGAAAAAATATCCTCAGATGGGGATTAACCAAAAAAAAAAATGCTACATGTTGCCAACAAAGGGAAAATGTGAGCCTTTTATTACTTTTTATTGTTTTTTTAGAGAGAGAGAAACATTGATGTGAGAGAGGAACATTTATCAATTGCCCTCCATACACACCCAGACTGGAAATTGAACCCGTAACCCAGGTGTGTGCCCTGACCAGAAAGTGAACTGGCAACCCTTCAATGCACAGGATGACACTCAACCAACTGAGCCACTCAGGCTCAGCCATTTTCCATTTTTTATAGGTTATTTATCTTTTATTCCAGCTGAACTTTTTATATCATCTTATATAGTATAGAAGACAGCGAACTTTTGTGAGTTAAATACATTGCAAATGTAATTCAAATACATTACATTACAAATACATTACATGGTACAAATGTCTGTCTTTATACTTTGTTTATGGTTTCTTTCTTCATAAAAAAGCCTTTTAATTATTTTATAGTAAGAAAATTAAGGGTATTTTTTAAATGAGTCAATATAAAGCTTGTAATAGATAGGGATAAAATGGAAAGTTGAAGCATGCATACTTTCACCAATTTTTCTTCCCTAACCCGTACATTAAGTTGCATCTTGCTCTGCAGGGAAGATTTAAAATTTTAAACTTGGAAGAGAGTTCCCATAATTATTCAAAAAGAATGAGGTTTTTAATTAAATACACCCATTGCCCTAAATCCACAATAATTTTATTGTCTTGCTAAATAGATGTTTCAAATGATGCTTCTTTTTATGTTTTCTTCCATTTGAATGCTTTTAAAAAAAACAATGGAATTAATTATCACAAAAATATTCATGTAATAGAGTCAAATGTCATTGGAACTAAAGTGATGATTAGATGATCCAGCTGGCTGGAACCTCGCCAAGTTCCATCATAAATGCCAAGGACAACAGCACTTTAAAAATCTGTCCTGTCCAGTGAGCATTTCAACTTATATCATGATACCCCCTTTGATTCTTTCCAGGATCATTGCTCACCTAAGTTTCACTTTTGTAATGCTCCAACAAGTGCCTTTGGAACCCCGGGGTCATACAAAAGTGGGTAGAGAGGACCAACTTAACCTCAGGGGGCCTAGTGAATTCAATAGTTCTCTAGGGATGGGATGGCCTTCCATCTGGAGATGCAATTTTAAAAAATATATATGATCACAGCATTCCCAGGGTCTAGGAGATCCATAAGGTTTGGGTTTGGTTCAGACTCTTCACAAACCTCCCCAAGGTTAAGTTCATCCTATGCAAGTCCATTTTGGGTTTCTCCTGATTGAGCCAAACCAAGCCCTCTACTGACTTTCCCTAATCCTCAAGAAAATTCATAGTGACTTCTAGATCTCTCTAAAGACTGGGGACTTGCTTGAGTCAACCCTGAGGCTCTGGGAGCAGCTGCACATACTGCCCCATGAACCCCTTGTGACTCCAGTACCCCTCTTAGAAGCCCTAGTAATAGAAATGGAAGGGGTTCTGTTAAAGTTGCAGAAAAGTGTTAAAATGTCTTTTTTCCACAAATCCTCTCTTTCTCATACCATTTTATACAAGGGACCATCACTTGTAAAGCACATCATTTTTATGTATCAGTAAGAAAAAAAAGCTGCCAAATATTAACATAATTTTAAAAAATACATTGTAACTAGAGTTGTTAAAAATTTTTGGATTAAAAAAATATATTCCCCACACCCCCACAAAGTTCCCAAAACAGTGATGAAGATGATGTTTAGTGTTGATACCCTCACAGAAATTTTTAAAACATTTAAGACAAGTTGGGTTGTTCATTTTCCTCTTAGCTCACGCGTAAAAAGGTTGCATCACTATAACCCTGAGGAAACCTCCGTGTAGAAGCCTCTGGGGTTCCAGTGTGAATTTTCTAGGACACACAAACCCTCAGTCTCGGCATCCTAATTATAAGCTATCAAATGCAAAACCATACGTCAACATGTTTTGAAAGTAAATAAAAAATTGGCAAGCATCCGTCTTTTTCAATGAAAGCCACATCCTTTTTAAATTCTTTGAAACCCACCCTTTGCTTTCCTTATTTCTGCTCAGTATTTTTTCTAGACACATAGCACAAAAGTGGTGGGGGGATTATGGTTGTTCTATCACCATGATACTAGAAGCTCTCAGTGAAAACAGGAGGATGGCAGTTGTTATAAAGGGATCATCACAAAGAGTTAAGGTTCTCATTTTACAGTCTGTGGTCTTTGTTTGGTTTAGGCCTAGCTCACATGGACCAGTGTTCTTTATAAAGTGAGGATTTTTTTTAAATTTTCCAATTCTAAATGACAACAGTAGATGCACATTGGCCTGTTGGATGGATCTGAGTAAATGGAACTTGCAAGTCATGTCTCCATCCCTACTGACAGATGAAAATCTCTTCAATATTTAAAATAAATCTCTTTTCGGAGGCATAAATCATACTTCAAAAGCCTTCAAAACTTACTAAATATTATGAGTTGTATATTTAATGAATTTAAACACCAATGACTAAATATGAAGTTTAAAGACTACATAGCCTCTTTATCCAAAATCACAGAGTTGAGCAATTCCATGGCATCCATCATGTAGTAGAAATCTATAGTTTGCTTCCACATCTCTCCTCTCAGCTTCTGAAATCAGGACCTTTTGTTTTGGAGAACATCCCCTCAGACCCTGCCCATTATTTCTTCCTAGTACACCTTGGCCCAGGCTCAGGGTGATTGGCCCAAGGCAGACCTCTGACCCACAGAGAACCAGTGAGGGTTTCTTTTAATTGCCAGTGGGAAACATGTTCAATTCCTCTCCAGCGGCAAAACTGGAAGTGCAGTGAACTAGAGCTGGATCAGCCAAGTTTCTAGATTTACAAATAAAGGGCACTGATCTGAGATAACAGAGTTTACCCAAAGGAGATATGCAAAATAAAAGGAGAATCCGGGGGCACTGAAATTCCTGGTTCCAATTTCCCTGATGCCAACAGTGTTCCTGATTTCCTGCAATCACACAGATATTCCAGAACTTTCTTCTCTTTGTCTAAAGTAGTCTCAGTTAGACTATTGTGACTTAGAACCAAGAAGGTCCTTGTGGGCTAGTATGTGACAAAATTGAACCCTATGTTCTTGTACTAAACAGTAAGGGAGTATTGGGTTCAAAGTATATGTATCATTACCTCACCACTCTATGGACATCTAGAACATTCCCACTGAACTCTAAGATTCATGGAAGAAAGTAGTGAAAAGAGGTCAATTTTGATGTGGTCATTCCCAAACTGGACGCAGCTCTAACATCTCTGAGTGGCCGCTGACAGATGATGGGGGTTAGAACAGCGATGGCTGTCAGGTGGCTGAGGATCCACTTTGACTCTGGATCCAGCCAGCGGGGTGGAACTCAGTAGGCCTCTTCACTTCCTCATCTATAATATGGAAACCTGGAGATTTCCAACGTGACTCCAGTGCTTCTTGCCTCCCACAGTACCTATTTAGAGAATTTTCTTTCCTCAAACAACCGTTTTCTGAGAGCAACAACTGAAAATATTCCTGGATTTCAAGAAGCAAAATCTAAGTAAACTCAACATCCATGCTGGGCTGTGACTTGGAGGGAGCCTGAATCTGGTTAACCTGACACAGAAAATGCCAGGCCTGCCACTCTCTCACCGTCCCTTCTGCAACAGGAGACTCAGGACCCACATCGGAGCAGCCCAGGAAGAAAAGCCTTGTGTAAAGGCAAACGAGCTCATTGGTGAGGTTGCCAGCCGCAGGAAATAGACTTCACAGCACCTGGCATGCACTATAAACGTTATTTTTTTTTTTTCAGCTTTTCAGGTCCTGAGCAAGTTCTCAAAGTTTAATAATTAAGCCATCATCATGGACCAGAGACAAATTTCTCAGGATGGAAGGAACCCTAAAAGGCAAAAGGCTTAACTTCCTGGCCTGTTCCTGAATCCCTTCCACCCACCAGACTCCTCTAGGAAGAGGGAACTTCAGATCTTCCAAAATAGTGTTGCATCTCAGAATAGCTTTAAATGGTAATAAGTTCCTCCTTTTATTGAACCCAAATCCTGGTGGCCCTCTTTCCAATCACCTGACTCTAATTCTACGCCACAGGCCCAGAAGGCAGACCTGCTCCATTTGGGTTGTGAAAACCCTTCAGATGTCTAGAGGCTTTGCTCACCATCTTTTCCATGGCCAGCTATCCCCCTTCCTAAGCTGCTCATTAACTGAAATATACCAGGTACTTTCACTCATCAAGGTCACGACACCCCACATGGTCTACATGCTCTTCAAGGCTGGAGAGTTCTTCCAGAACTGATTGTAGCTGGAGAGTCCATTGCAACAGAGTCTGCTGAACATCTGGCTGCCATTCAGCCCCAAACCCGAGGGGCTGTGGGGGAGCTTCTCTCAGACATCAGCACTTCTAGCTGCCATTCTGACTGCCTTTGTAGTAGCCTGCATTATTTTCCACAATCTTGGCTGCAACCCCATAGGGCCCCACTGCAGGAGGATCACATGACCCATTGCACTGACGCCAGGTTTGACCTTGTGACTTGTTTGCCCAGATGTATGAGAGAGGAGTGCCACTTTTGGGCAGAAGCTTTAAGAGCCACTGCGTCGCCCACCTTCTTTCTCCCTCTACCATGAGGTGGACAGTGCTCAGTTATAGTACAGGTTGACCCTGCAGGGCAGGTTCGCAGCCAAACTGCAGTGGACATATTGGGCCAGCAAGAAACTAACCTTTGTTTTCGCAAACCACTGAGGTCTTGGGGTGCTGTGTCACTGTAGTCTAAATGCACCTCCTCGTTTTGGAGAGCACTCTCCTACAACACAATTTACATAGTTGACCATACCCTCCAGTCTGAGATATGACCTAGAATAGTTTGGCCAATGAGGTCCCTCCCCAACTTCCCTCTACCCCAACTTCCACCCAGACATAATGATCTGTACTGGGATCCCAGCAAGCATGGTTTCTGGGACTTTCGTTAGAGCTAGCGGAAAAAGAGGTAGTCTCCTCCTGGGGATCGCCAGTTCTAAGTCTATTAGCATAGAACCACCACTCACCATCATTTGGCAAGAAACAGCATGACTAAGAATGACAACAATACAGAAGAAAGCAGGGCCAGGAAATGGAGAAAAATAAGTGAGATTTAGACCCCAGGCTTTGACATGATTCAGGAAATGCAAATAAATTTCCCACTTTCTTTAATCAAGATTTTATTTTCTTTCTGAAACTTGCAACCAAAAACTATAGTTCTGACCCAAAACAGTGCATACCAAAATAGACTCTCATCCCATTGGACAGTGTCTGGGTGGAAGGAACTTAAAATCAGACTTCTTCTAGCCTGTGGACCAGACAGAACCTAAGCTATTCTAAACTACTAAGAATATGCCCCATTTTTAAAATGTTCTAGGGATATGTGAAAAATAGCTTAACTCAGAAACTCATCCCAGGTCTTAATATCTTCATCTTCTCAACACACTTCCACTCTTGGAACCACCACTTGCCAAGTGTCTCTAGCACAGTTTTAGCTCATTCTCTTGCATTTCTTATTAGCTTAGGAAATTAGGTGTGAGGTTTTAACAAAAAGTACATAACCACCCACACAGTGCTTGAGTCTGACCCACGTGACCCCAAAGAAGTCGGAAAGCAGCTACGAAGCAGTATTACAGCATCACATGTCCTGAGACAACCTGAACTGAGGAGTACCAGTTAATAATTCGGATTTTTTTTCAATAGATGGAGTTACACATGTTGATATATATGCGATTTGATATGTATGCTATTTTGTTGTATTGACAGCAAGCTTCAAAACTTCATATGTCAAATTTGCTGGAGGAGTTAACATCATAGATATTTTTACGCTTAAAAATGTTGAATTTCGTGCCAAAAAAAGAGAGCATTTGTGGGAAGTTTTAATTCATTACTTTATTTTGAAGAAAAAATTATCATATACTTCGGGAAGCTGATGATGAACATGCTCCATCTCAAGATACTTGTGAACGCTGGTTTAAACACTTTAAAAGTGATGATTTTGATGTGAAAGACAACGTCCAGGTCAACCGAAAAAGTTTGAAGACAAACAATTACAAGCATTATTGGATGAAGATGCATGTCAAACTCAAAAACAACTTGCAGAAAGATTAAACGTTGCTCAGCAAACAATTTCCCATCATTTACAAGCAATGGGAGAGATTTTAAAGGAAGGAAAATGGGTGCCACTTCAACTGAACGAAAGACAAATAGAAAACCGAAAAGTCATCAGTAAAATGTTGCATCGAATTGTGACTGGCAATGAAAAGTGGATTTATTTTGAGAATCCCAAATGCACAAAATCATGGGTTGATCCAGGTCAACCATCAACATCGACTGCAAGGCCAAATCGCTTCGGAAAGAAGACAATGCTCTGTGTTTGGTGGGATCAGGAAGGTGTAGTGTATTATGAGCTTCTAAAACCAGATGAAACCGTTAATACTGATCGCTACTGACAACAAATAATCAATTTGAACCACGCTTTGATCGTGAAATGACCAGAATGTGCCAGAAGACATGGCAAAGTAATTTTGTTTCATGATGATGCACCATCACACATTTCAAAACCAATTAAAGACACATTAAAAGATCTTGCCTGGGAAGTATTAACCCACCCGCTGAATTCACCAGACCTTGCTCCTTCAGATTACCACTTGTTCTGATCGATGGCACACGCACTTTCTGAGCAGCACTTCAAAACATACGAAGAAGTGGAAAATTGGGTCTCTGAATGGTTTGCCTCAACAAGAAAAGTTCTATTGGGACAGTATCCACAAATTACCTGAAAGATGGAGGAAATGTGTAGCTAGCGATGGACAGTACTTTGAATAAAGCACTTTTAATGTCTCTCTTGAAATTATCGTGTTTTCTTTGATTACAAAATCCGCCATTATTAACCGGTACACCTAGTATTTCACTGAATGCCAGTGCTTCTTGAGGTTTTACTGTAAGACTCCAGAACAGCATAAAAACTGTTAATATATGTACGCACGGTTATGCTGGACAACAACCAGCAATGCATTTAGATTGATCCTCTGTCCAGGCAAGATTCAGCTGGAAGTACCAGTGACCTAACAGGCCACATGTATTCCCAAACATCTAGTCCCTCTGGTATAGGGTTACCTGACTGATTAGGTCCTTCCAAGAGCTTCTCAAAAGCAACTAAACCTCCCATTTACTTGAAAAGTTCTAGTTTCATTTATTGGCACCTGGGAGAAAAAGTAACCCAGGAACAAATTCTTAGAATGTCTTTTGGTCATTATGACTAAACATATCTGAAAAAGGCTGCTGTAGGCTAAAAGTCACATGGCAGCCACTTATTTTATCCAAAGGTCATCACTTCATGACCATTCAACCATGGGGCCCTCCTCAAGCTACCTCTCTTTTATATTTGAGGTATGAGGAGGGTGAGTACAGGGAATGCCTTCACAATCCATTTAGGGGTAACACCAGTGCAGCTTTCTCTGAAACATCGCGGGGAAGAAATAGCTTAGGAATGGCTTTGTTGGCGAGCCACTTCTAAGTACCGCTCCAGGACAGGCTGCGGGTCCCAGGGCCTGGACAAGGACAATGCAGAGCTGCTCAGAAACCATCTCACGGAGTTTTCTAAGCCCCGAGAAGATGGGCCCCATGGAGAGTTCTGGGAATCAGGCAAACTTTCAGTTTAACAAAAACCATTTTTGGTTAACTTCCCAGTGGCTTTGTCCTCTGAACTCAATTGTTTCTTTTCCATCCCTTCATATGCCCTTTTTGGGAGGGAGGAAAAAATTAAAATACTATCTGAATTATTTTAAAGATAGACCACATTTTCAAGGAGAGAGAAGAGGAGCACATCAAAGGTGTGCATCTGGGCCAGCTGGTGTGGCTCAGTGATTGAGCATCAGCCTTTGAACCAGGAGGTCACAGTTTGATTCCCAGGCAGGGCACATGCCTGGATTTCAGGCTTGATCCTAGTAGGGAGCATGCAGGAGGCAGCCAATCAATGATTCTCTCTCATCATTGATGTTTCTGTCTTTCCCTCTCCCTTCCTCTCTGAAATCAATAAAAATATATTTGTAAAAAATAGTATGCATCCTATAGGGCAGTTGTGTGGCTTAAATAAAGGTCTCAGAGCAGTGCATAGCACATACCAGTAATATAAACAAACAAAGGTGTCTGCCATTGTTATGAGACCACAAAATATTGTCATACCCTTACTTTGACCTCAAAGTGTGAGAAAATATGCCAGGAGATATCATTACATTATCAACCTTAAAGAATTTTTTTTGGGGGGGGGGGCAATAAACTGAAAATAAACAGATAAAATGTAAATGTTTGAATTAAGTAATATATAAGAATCTAGTGGGTAAAAGAAGTATTTTTCTGCTTCTCCAAAATAAAACATTCAAAAACGTAGTTGAGTTGGGTTTTTCTTAAGAAGTCTCTAAAATTTTATGTACAATATTATGTGGTTTACTGGGCAGTAGTCAGTAGATACTTTTCATAGACATTCTTTTGAACAATGGCATTAGAGAACATTCAAAATTATGGAGACTCAAGTTTCATATTAGTGAGTTTAAAACCTTGGCCCTGTCTAAATTGTGGGGAGGTCACTAAAAATCCCTTTGATTTCACTTTATGTTTAGATAAATCATAAGGTGATTTTTGTTTGGATGAGAGGGACTAGAAGTGTCATTTAATATGAAAGTTAATATTCAAGTCAGAAGCAAAGCAAAATAAATCCTCTCTCTGAGATTCTGCAAAATGGTCTAACTCCAGAACACACATGTGTAGTTTCACAGTGTCTTTCAATACACAATATACTTTACTAAACATATGTCCTGTATATCAACTTGCTCTGACTTAACCCACAAGTAGAGTAGATTTAGAAGAAAATCAAAGTCAACTAGGCTCCATCAAAAAAGCCATCAACGTTCACATTCACTAGTATTTATTATTAATTTAATAGAAAACTTGGGGCCACTTCTTTGCCACTGAAATAACCTGTGTAACATCCTCATTGAAACTCCCTGTCCTGTGTATCAGTGTGCTCTGCACTTGTTCAAGGAAAAATATAGAACAGAATGCTCTGTATTCGCCACACACATTCAGATCTGTAGCCTCAAACAAAAACCACGCTATTTTGATCCTAAAATATAGCCAGGTTCTCCTTGCAGAATTTCAGAAAGGAAAAACATCTCAATACAATCAAAGCACTGACCAGGAAAAGTTGTTAAACACCAGTGCGAGAGTAACAGCAGACATTTAGGTAAAAACATGTTCTCACATAAGTTCTCTAACTTTATTTTCACTACAACCCTGGGAGGATGGGCTTGTTTGTTTTCGACACAGATTTAAGTGCTGAGGGTGAATGCCACATCACAGCTGCTAAGTGACAAGCAGCACAGGGCTGGCAAGTTGAAGAGAGAGCTCTTTCCACTGCGCCCCCCTGCCCTCCGGCACATCAGTAAAAGGATAAATATCACCAGCAAGAGTGCTACAGAGTCATGTGGATTTGGTCCTGCACAGGAACCCGTCCAAGAGATTTTCAAAGAACAAGGTCTCCTCTCCTTGGACCAAGCACAGCCCAACACAGGTGGTCTGCACTGCCAGAGGTGTCCTGCCTCAAGGGACCTGGGAAAAAGTGACATCATGCCAGCAAAACAGTAATGACACTCAATAAACAGTATGTATGGCTCACAACCCACATCTCCGCCACTCCACCGAGCCCGGAGCAGCTGGAGGTTTCATTAGCACCTTAAGGAGGGTCAAAAGCTTCTTTTGGCAGAGGTATTGCTGAATTAAATAGCAATAGTGAGTCCCTGCGAGATGAACATCCCTGCACTTGGCATGTATTTTAGTGACCCTGAGCTGTAGCAGGTGTGAGGATGGGGAGTCGAGCTCTGCTTCATAACTGGAAACAGCAAATTTAATACCAAGAAGTAAAAAGTTGTGTATATTTGTCAGTCCTTGATACAGGGGAGAAGCAAAAATCTGAGTTTACCGATGCTTCCTGTCTTGGATTTCTGTTGCTAAAATTTCTAGTTGGGTTTGATTTAAGCTTCTAAAGCGGAACAAAACAATTTTTTAAGAAATCAAAAGTAAAAAACACACACACACAAAAAAAAAAACTGTTGATGACTAGAATTAAGACAAAGTTTCCCTTTTTACAATGTAAGTCCTGAAACTCGGCTCCTCTCTAATCCATGTACACAGTGGGTGGAAGGTGAGGAGGTCAGGAGCCGGAAGCGCTTCATTTTCCTGAGCGTCCAGCCTTCCAACCCACTTTCCTAATAAACATACCCATGAAATGTCTTAAAAGGTAAATTTCAATTCTGTTTCTTCAATTCTGTTTCTTCTACAAAAGCATCCTTTTATTTAACAAGAAAATGGGACGAGCACCATTCTGTGCTGAGACCTGACCCTCCACCACATTCTAGCTGACAAGCCTTTATACATTCTGGTGTCTGAGCCTTTCTTCAAATGAACAGAAATCACAGATGGGAAAATGATCGTTGTTCCAGAGATACTGGGAGTTAGGGAGAGGGGAACAAAACAGATTCCAGAAGCCAGCCTTTGGCCAAACCCTTAATCCAATCAAGTTGACTGAGTGCCTGGCTGTATCTCTGCACTGGCCCCGCTGCCTGACGCCTTTTCACCCAGCCCCGGTGCTGTGCTTCCTGCCTCCTCCTGGCCCGCTGACCACAGGCACCTCTGGCCCACACGTGTTTTCTTTGGAGCATACAGTGTTCGCCAGCTCAGCGTTTTACATTCGAATTAGTTGCCAAAACACAAAGTCCAGGAGAGGGCTGGATTGTCTGTGGTCCATTTGGCATCCCTGCCGGCCCCATCTAAGGCCCTCTCTGTACACCGAGCGAAGGCCAGGACTGCTCTGCCCAGAACCATCTACTCCACGTGCTTCTGTGTTAGACTCTGCTGTGAGCGGCACCGCCTGGATAGGGAAGGAAAGAGGACCTGAGAGGCTTCCAGAGCCGCTGCAAACAGGTCAGAGGGCAACCACGAAGGTCTCAGCACCCTCCCTCAGGCTCCTGAGAATTACCCCATCGGCGCCGTAGAGACAGCGGACAGTGGCTTCTTCAGTCTCATGGAGCATTGGGGCTGCCAACTGAGAGACAGCTAGAGGTTATGAAGGGATCAAAGATCAGCCGAAGACTCCTAAATGCACAGACGGAGAACCATGGGGCTTGCAAGAACTTGCTTTGCTTCCAGCCCTTCCCACGTGGTATAAACCTGAACTTTCCTTACTGACATAGTGTCTTCTGTTTTCCTGACCACATCCCAAACTGACATAGATTTCTTATAACAACCTAGGTGTACTAGTCTTTTTTATTATTATTATACCATCTGGCTGAGCGAGGCAGCAATGGTCTCCGGCAGCTCATCTGTGACACTGTGATCATTTCTGCACCACCTTCACCTGCCTGGTACCCTGCAAGCACTTGAACCTGAAAGTCCTGATCCAGC
This sequence comes from Myotis lucifugus, assembly GCF_000147115.1. Classification (NCBI taxonomy): domain Eukaryota; kingdom Metazoa; phylum Chordata; class Mammalia; order Chiroptera; family Vespertilionidae; genus Myotis; species Myotis lucifugus. Next base: position 5,734,627 of record NW_005871106.1, read on the forward strand.
TCTTCTGCTGCCATCCCCACATCCCCTCGCCCACTCTCAGATGGCATCAATCCCTACTTAAAACTTGAAGCGTGCATGGCTTCCTGAACCCGGAACCAGTGTGCACTCACCGCCACAGCATAAGCCCGGCAATGTCCCTGAAGCTTCTTGACTGTGAAGTTATTCCTAATTAAAAGTAATTTAAAATACTATTTTTATATCAAAACAACTATGGGTAAATTATAAAGTAGAAGGAAAAGCATGCCTCTTTTAAGACAAGACACAGTATCTCCTAGAAATTTTTATCATAGGTCCCCGCGAGTTCGCCTCTGTGGCTTCCATTGAAGAGTGAAGCTGCTCGCTGGGTCTGAGAGGCACAGGCTGAAGGTTCTGTACTCCTCATAGTGTTTATGTGAACAAAGAGCTCTTCACAGCTGGCAGAATCACAATAGGCTAAAAGACAGACTTTAAAGATGGGATGTCTAGGATTGTGATAATTCCTATGAACATGAAATATGCAGACATTCATATTTATGTACATATGTATAATTTATCTTCTAAATAGTATCTACAGGATCAGATACAATATTTGGATATTTGTAAATATAAAGGTAACTTTTTAAAAACTATACTGTTCTAAACAGATTTTGCTAGTAGCATTTACAGATGTATTGACTATACGTTATGTCATAGACTAATACATGCATTACCTATTTTTTATTTTAAAAAACTACTGTTGACATTATTGCAGACTTCCTCCATCCCTCCCTGCCTTTGCCCAGCCCCCCTACCCTCCCTTCTCCCTCCCTTGGACTTCACCACACTATTGTCTGTGTCCATGGGGTATGCATATATGTTCTTTAGCTAATCCCTTCACCTCCTTTATCAAGTCACCCCACTCCCCTCCCCTCTGGCACCTGCCAGTCTGTTCCATGTATCCATGCTCCTGGTTCCATTTTGTTTGTCAATTTTTTTTGTTCATTTGATTCCACATACATATTAGTAAGATCATAGGATATTTGTCTTTCTCTGTTTTATTTTGCTTAGCATAATACTCTCCAGGTCCCTCCATGTTGTCTCAAAGGGGTCCTTCTTTTTTATAGGGATCCTTATCTTATGTATCACTGGCAAATATGTTCTTCCATACAGTGGGTTCTCTTTTTTTGTTGATGGCTTCTTTGAATGTGCAGAATGTCATTATGTCAAGTTTGTGTCAAATGTTTTCGCTATACTTTACTCACTACCTACATAAGTAAGTCTTCAAATTTCCAAAGCCTAGGACTTTAAATATTTCTAATTGAGACAGACAGAATATTTGCCTTTGGATGTTTGTCTATAGGATCAAAATGTGGCATCTACTTGAAAGACCCAACTAATGATTAAAAAGGTGGGAAGAGGCTGTGGAATCAATGGGGCTCTTTACATGTCAATTTTCACCAGGAGCATCACCAGGCCCAACAGAGGCATATGAAGTCAGTGTCCTTTTCTTCTAACACACTGAATTCTGCCAGGATATTCGTGCTCAAATACAGCTGCTCCAAGGCCAATAGATGCAGAGGCTGAATTTAAAGACATTCCTAAAACCTAGCCAGTTTTGCTCAGTGGATAGAGCGTCAGCCTTCAGATTGAAGGGTCTCAGGTTCGATTCCAGTCAGGAACATGTACCTTGGTTGCAGGCTCAATCCCCAGCCCCGGTCAGGGTGCATGCGAGAGGCAACCAATCGTTGTGTCTCTCACGTCAATGTTTCTCTCTCTCTCTCTCTCTCTCTCTCTCGCTCTCTCTCTCTCTCTCCTTCCTTCCACTCTCTCTAAAAATCAATGGGAAAATGTCCTCAAGTGAGGATTAATGAAAAAAAAAAAACATTCCTAAGAGCAACATCTCCTCTTGGCTTCTCTTCTTTTAACTCAGAATACTAAGCTTTCTGTTTATTTACTAGTTGGATAGCTAAAAGTTTGTGTCCTCAGCACACATGTGACACTTTTTATGTTTCCTTTAATCCCCATAAACTTCTAGACCAGGGGTGGGCAAACTTTTTGACTCGAGGGCCACAATGGGTTCTTAAACTGGACCGGAGGGCCGGAACAAAAGCATGGATGGAGTGTTTGTGTGAACTAATATAAATTCAAAGTAAACATCATTACATAAAAGGGTACGGTCTTTTTTTTTTTTAGTTTTATTCATTTCAAACTGGCCGGATCCGGCCCGCGGGCCGTAGTTTGCCCACGGCTGTTCTAGACACATTCCACAGACTAGACAATTATTTTTTTCCCTCTGTTACCAGGTAAGTCCATCCTCAATGCATTCAACTTTTTAAATTCTTTCTTGGGTACTGTTATCACTACAATGGACACCTCTGAGGCAGAGGTTATGCAAATTGCCCACCAGATGTGAACCCAAGCACTCATTTCTCAGTGTATGATCCTAACTCCTAGGCAAGCTGCCTCTCTCATGCTATGCCCGTGGGGGGCCCTGAGTCACAGGTGTCGCCCAAGGCTTGTTCTCTTCCACACCTGTTTGCTTTTAACCTCATTGCACAACTGATCGAGATGCCTGGAGTGAGAACTCCAAGATATCTTAGCATCATTCATTTCTAATTGGCCTAAGAGAAGAACAAACTATTCCACACAGCATTAGAACATTACACAAAATAGTAAGGCACAATCGATTGCAACTAACCTTTGGATCTCATTCAAATACCAAACAGTGCCGGAGTGTTTTAGAATAGAAATAATGTAAAAAGAAAATACCATCAAGAGGTGGAATGAGAAGTATGAGAAACACCTCACATGACCTCATGTTATTGTAAAAAGGTTTCTCTAAGGATAAATTACTGATACAAATTCTGCTTGGGTTCATTGTTTCCCAATGAGTTTTTAACTTAAAGAATCAGACAAATAAAAGTCACTCATCCATCGGATCAAGTTAGTTATACCAAAAAGAGACTTACGCACCTGACTCTGTTAGAATTTACAGTTCAAGTAAATATCTTAGACCCAGGGCAAGAAACACTAATTTATAGGAGAATTGTTAATTCTTCACTGTGAGAACAATTGAAGCATATACAGTCTATCCCTAGGAAACTTGTCTCCTGTCTTACAGGTACATAACTGTAGTTTGCCTTGTAGAACCTCTACACAGGTATGACGAGGAAGCTAGGGAAGTTAAATCTACACTCTCATTGATTTATAACAATGATAAATGACAAAAAGAATATTTCTTTGGATGGATGGGGAAAGCAATAGCACAAACATTAGCATTTGATTACAGATAAACCGAGTTATTATGGCTCAATTAAAAAATTATCAACATATTACTATCTTTGCCTAATTATGTTTTAAAAAATTGTGTTTGTGACTTTCTCTGCTAAAAGCTAATTTGGCCTGTATGGTTCATACTAAACAATGAAATAGGAAGGTAGCAGGTATGCAGAATAGACAGAAGACAACCAAACTTAGTTCTCGCATAGAAATGTAGCCTTCGGACCACCTGCCCGTAGTTAAACCTATCTCAGTTACAAACACATCTAAACTCTGCCTCCGGGCACGGCCAGTGCCAGATCACACCCAGGGAATAAATGTAGGAGGTGATTTTTTTTCAAAACAACTCTCCTTTCTGTGGCTTAAAGTACACCAGACTATTAGTTTCAGAGTTTCTTGCACTAAATACACAACTGTATGAATGTGAATACAATGAAAAATCCACTGCAACCTGGAATTACTAACTAGTTGACACCTCTTAAAATTGCAGTGGTTTTGCTAATCAAAATGTAAGTTTAGAGGTTGGATTTGCTCCATATTCTCATTTGGAATGATTATCAGATTACCTGTGACAAAGCACCAGCAACAGCATACCACCATGACCCAAGCGCAGACTCAGTGGCACCTTTTCCATGAAAATTACCACAAAATGGGTCTCCCCAGAAGAACACGTTTTGCTGCTTTACATTGTTAACTACGCTTTCTTTGGTGCATCCTTCACAACCTGAGGGAAGTTAGGCACTTCATCATTTAAACAGGACAAATGCACAAATTTGTATTCACTTTCTGGTTCCCACCCAGAAAATTGGCAGAAAGAAAAAACAATGCAACAAGATTCATTGAGCACCTACTATGTTAAGTGCTCAGGGGGTAAAGGAGGATGGGGAGAGCTGTGAAATAAAAAAATAAACAGCTGGTTCCACCTACCATTGCTTTAAAAGACTAAGCAGCCTGTGACCCAAAACCTTTTTTAAAAAGCTTCAAAGGAGTATCAGCAATGTATGGTAATTCTAGTTAGCCAAATAAAATCTAAATTTAATGACATATCTTTGTAACTATGACTACAGGGCTCTAAGGATGTTCATGTAAATATGAATCAAATAACTCTCTCTGCAAGTTCTATTGTATTTATAGTTTGGGCACCTGTGGTCAGAGAGAGAATTTATCTTTTCTGCTCATAATTTGCTTGTATATTTTTAAATGAAAAATACATGCAAATTAAAATCACATTTTATTTTTAACAAATCACATTTATAAAAAATATAAAATTATATTAAAATATATAAAATTCATTTAGGAAAGGAAGATGGTGACATAGGTAAATGCCTATACTCGCCACATCCCACAACCACATCAAAATTACAACTAAAATACAGAACAACCATCATCCAGAAGCACTGGAAAGCTGGCTGAATGGAAGTCCTACAACTAGAGAAGTAAAGAAGAAAGCACACTGAGACTGGTAGGAGGTGCAGAGGCATGAAACAGGCTGGTCCGGCACCCATGTGTGCTGCTTTTTTAATCAGGAGGAAGGCTGCCCAGAGGAGCAAGGGGTCCCAGCCCCACACCAGATCCCCAGCACAGGGTCCCAGAGCTGGGGAAAGAAGTCCCTACGGGCAGTAAGAACAACAGGCTGTAAAAACCGGTGCAGATTGGGGCTCAGTGACACAGAGGCTGCTGGAGACCCAGCTGTTCCTCTTAAAAGGCCAGCACCACAAACTGAACTTACAAGTCACACTTCCTCTGAGCTCCAGCACCAGGGTGAGGCTCTGGGGAACACAGACACATACGAGGAGGAACTGGATTGTCTGGCATCTGGGCAGGAACTCGGGGGCGGCTTTCTCCCAGACAGAGGTACACGCAGGGATCATTGTTCCTATGCTGGGACCTCCTCAGTAGCAGGGCTGACTGGCAGCCATTTCTGTTTGCTCCGCCCTGCTAATTCCCTAAGACCCCGCCTCATCCAATTAAAAACCCCACCCAAGGTGTGTGCAGTAGCTTTTGCATATGAATGGCCTATCCTGCTCAGGGTAAAGTCTCTCAACAAGCTGCAGCTGGCTCAGGGGGTCCCAAACCTATCAATCAAAGGCCCAAGACCTGGCACCAGCACCAGCCTGCCTTGCTTCACAGCTGGGCCTCATCCAGGCACTTCCAAACCTGATACAAAAGGAGGAATCTGCAGATCTCTCTGGAGCTCCTGCTAGATCAGTGGTTCTCAACCTTCCTCATGCTGCGACCCTTTAATACAGTTCCTCATGTTGTGGTGACCCCCAATTTCATTGTTACAAATTGAACATAATTAAATCATAGCGATTAATCACAAAAACAATATGTAATTATATAAGTGTTTTCCTGTTGGGGGCCAGATGTAAGCTGGCAAGGTCCTTGCACCTGAAGGGGCTAGCAAGGCTGGGACCCTTACCCACACAGTTTTCCCAGACTTGTTTGGATGGCGATTATCAGTAGAATGAGAGCAACCTTTGTAGAATGAGAACAGCCTTTCATAGCTTACCAAGAAGTCTGTAACTATTTACTGAGATATGCTGTACTGAGAACTTGTCCTTCTGCTGTGTCTCTCCTTTAGAGATTAAGAGGAACAAAGAATACATTCCTCTTGACAGACCTCCTATTCAGTGTGTTGTGTATAAATAGGATTGTATAGCTAATAAACTCGCTTCAGTTCATCGAGAGAACTGGAGGCCTCCCGATCCTGCTTTCCTGTCTTTCTTTCTTTTCTCAATTCCCACCTCCCTGCCTCAGCCCGGCTCAACCTTGTCAGGCTGGCCCTGACATTTTCCTATGGTCTTAGGCGACCCCTGTGAAAGGGTCATTAGACCCCCAAAGGGGTCGCGACCCACAGGTTGAGAACCGCTGTGCTAGATGGCCCCAGGCAGTGGCTGACTTTGCATCTCCCTGGAGACCCAAGAGCCTGTGTACCCAGTGATCAATGTCAGACCATATCAGATTATAACTACATATCCATAAGTGACACACTCAGGGGGCAGACTCAGTGAGCACCAAAGCCCCACTGAAACAAGTCCTGCTCCATAGGGGTGTCTCCTACACAGAAGCTCTCCCACTATAGTTGCAGCTGGTCCTCACAGCCAATTGGCCTAGTGGTCAGTTCCTCCCAGTGACACCAACAGCAATCAAGTCTCAACTATAAGACTGCTTACAGCCCACAAAGGGGTGCACCTAGAGTGCCCAGCTCAGGTGACTGGGGAGGCTGAGCCACTGGGCCCTATAGGACACCTACTACACAAGGCCACTCTACCAACTCAAGGAGACATAGCAGCTCTACCCAATACAAAGAAACAAACACAGGATGCAGCCAAAATGCAGAGACAAAGAAACATCACAAATGAAAGAAATAGAAGAAAGCAAACTACTGTATATAGAGTCCAAAACCATGGTTATAAGGTTACTCAAGAATCTGCTAGTAGCCTCCAAAAAAATGGAAAAGGACCAGTCAGAAATTAAGTATACACTGACTGAAATAAAGAATAATATACTAGGATTCAACAGTAGAGTAGAGGATTCTGAGAATCAAATCAATGATTTGGAATATGAGGAAGCAAAAAACACCCAACCAGAAAAGCAAAAAGAAAAAATAATCCAAAAAATATGAAGATAGTGTAAGGAGCCTCTGGGACAACTTCAAGTATACCAATATTTGCATTATGGGGGTGCCAGAAGAAGAGAGAGAGCAAGATACATCATAATTAAAATGCCAAGGGCTATAGACCAGGGGTCCTCAAACTTTTTAAACAGGGGGCCAGTTCACTGTCCCTCAGACTGTTGGAGGGCTGGACTATAGTTTTAAAAAAAACTATGAACAAATTCCTATGCACACTGCACATATCTTATTTTGAAGTAAAAAAACAAAACGGGAACAAATACAATATTTGTATTTGCATGTGGCCCACGGGCCGTAGTTTGAGGACCCCTGCTATAGACAAAGAGAGAATCTTAAAAACAGCAAGAGAAAAGCAGTTAGTTACCTACAAGGGGATGCCTATACGACTCAGCTGATTTTTCAACAGAAACTATGAAGACCAAAAGAGAGTGGCAAGAAATATTCAAAGTAATGAATAGCAAAGACCTACAAGCAAGATTACTCTGCCCAGCAAAGCTATCATTTAGAATTGAAAGTCAGATAAAGAGCTTCACATACAAGAAAAAGCTAAAGGAGTTCATCACCTCCAAACCAGTATTATATGAAATGTTGAAGGGTATTCTTTAAGAAGAGGAAGAAAAAGAAAAAAAAGATCAAAAATATGAACAAAATGGCAACAAATACATACCTATCAAACAATTGAATCTAAAAATAAAAATAAATGAATAAGAAATCTAATGAACAGAATAAACTGGTGAATAAAATAGAATCAGAGGCATGGAAATGGAATAGGCTGACAATTCTCAGAGGGAAGGGAGATGTGGGGGCAGGAAGAGATTAAACAAAGATCTTATATGCATACATGCATTACCTATAGACATAGACAATAGGGTGGTGAAGACCTGGGCGGTGGGGATGGAGAACCAGGTGGAGGGGGGCAATGGGGAGAAAAAAGAGGGACATCTATAATAATCTCAACAATAAAGATTAAAAAATATGTATATATAAAATTCAGTAAAACGTTATTTCAACTCAGTTTTTTCAACTAATCAATAAAGTTGATGGAATATTATTTTATTTTCACATACCTGAGGAATTCAATTTACTAAATATCTTGTGCTCCCCAACATTCCAAAATATCTTTTGGCAAGTCTTTCCTTTGAATTCCAAAAGATTTTACAGTCTGAAATGTCAAAGTCTTCTCTGATACCAAATGTGTTACACAATGAAATATTGCCTCTTACAGTATTAGATCCAGCAATGAGAGGATATGTTTGTACATATTCCCATGACCAAAATACAGGTATAATCATCTCACTGACCTGTAGATAGTTCTCTTTGTTCAATACCAGTTTCAATTATATGGTGAATTGAAAGTATAAACTTCATATAAAAAGCATGCATCAAATGAGAAGACTCCATTCAATCTCATTTTAAGACTTTTCAAATTCTCTAGTACCAGATAGATATTATCAAGATTTACCTTCCAAAAGTTTTGACTTAAACAGATAGCCATGAGTTGTCTGATAACCTCCTACAGCAGATGCAATGGCAATGAATACCATTACAAGAATTTATTTCACAAATTTTATCTGGAAAGTTAAAATTAGAATTTTCTTTCCCCTAAATTTTGGCCCAAGAACAGAGAGTCACACACAACTTCCATCTCTATGATGAGACTCCTTATTTTAGAACTAATGTCATGGGAATTTGTAGCACTATTGCATAGGAAACAAACCAAAGATCTGAAATAAATTTTTCAAAATAATTATTTACAAGTAGATTTTTAAATGAGGTGAAATTCATTAGTTACATTACTGAGGAGGAAAAGTCTCAGAAATTTTATCCATGAACTCAGCAAGATTTGTCTACAAGATACTTGGATCAAATTCTATTCATTCAAGAGCAGCCAGAATGGTAAGAATTATAATAATCTGTTTAATTTTTGTAAAATCCTTAAATATTGGGTTCTTAAAGCAAATAATGTCTTAATCATTTAAGTCCTGAGAATTAAAGCTGATCAATATTCTAGACAAGTAAAACTTCACCAGATTAGGTTAATCAGTAGAGACCACTCTGTATTAGAGTAAAAACTGACCACCAAATACTTAAGACTGAATCCTTTCATTCCAAGGACAAAAACAAATTTAAATTAATCTCTACACAATGCAGAGATCCACACAGTCTCATTTACTATAAAGGTAAAGTAATCAGAGCATAGGTATGTATAGGTAGTATTATGCCTGGCAGTCAGGTAACTTTAACACCTATTTGTTGAATAAATGAATGAACAGCAGCCCAATAAGGAGTATTTCAGGCTAACAGCAGTTGAATATGTGAAAGTTACTAAACATGTGCCTAATAGACTAAGCCACTTGAGATAAGATCATTTGGTAACTTTCTATTCATCTAGGATCACAACAGCTACTATATAAAGGCCCAACATGATTGAAGACAATGAATTAATAAATTTAATTCCTAGTTCCTCCCAACATTTTCTGTGTGCTCAAGTTATCATTATTGTGTCAGGCCATAGAAATATAACAGCACTGTGCAATAGGAAAAAACCCACCCCAAAACACTGGTTGAAAATATCTACAGAACACATGTGAGGGCACAGGTGTTCCTGAAGAAAGGTGCAGAATGCCGAACACCTCAGGCCCGAGCAGTTCCGAATGCAGGTAGTTATCCAAGGGGACGTGCCATGACCTTACTCCATCTGCCCCTTTAGGCATGTGCCAGCCGAAGCCTGACTCCAGGAGGGTTCAAGCCCCAGTTTGAGAACCTCAAAGAGAAGATAGGGCTGCCCTTCCTGTTGGTGGAGTAAGAAAAAAGTCCAGCAGGAAATCTTGGCTCCTTTGCAGGCCCCTCCGAATAAATGATGTATGTACCCTAATCTAAAAGCTAATGCTATATTTTAAGCATCGGACTGTATATGGACTTTAAAAGATCACTCTGGCAGAAATTAAGAACATAGGTGGAAAGATTAGAGCATTTATGAGAGTAAATACTTGTAGAGAATCACTAGCTGAATGCATACTAGACTAAAATTTCAAAAAACATAGTTGAGGCACAGGTTCAGGCCCACCACTTTCTTGATATTGGACCACACAAAGGAAGTTAATTTTTCTGAGTTTCTATTTTCTCATGTAAAACCTGTTTTTCTCCTTCCATTTCATGTGTGTAAGCTCAAGATAGTAATACCTATTTCATAGAGCATTTGCAAGTATTAAATGAAAAAACACCTGTATATACATATGTGTACATACATGCATGTGCATACATAAATACAGACAGCCAGTCCTCTAGAGTAGGAGATGAGGTGAACACTAAAATTAACAAGAAAACCACAGTTCATCCTTCTTAAGCTTATAATGCAAAAAGTATATGAACATGCTTCATAAACTGCAATGTGTCTGATAGATAAAAGACTTTTATTAAGTCAGCAGCATTGTTATAAAATTTGCAATGATTAATGTGGCATTTCAGCAATTTTAAAATCCAACATTTGACATCTTCTCAAGATACTCAAGGAAGGAAATAAGTTATTCCTATCACATATACAACTACATCTCTGTTTAGCTGACAGAAGTCATGTTTAGTGCTAAAAGACCAGAACACTTCATTAAGTTGTTGCATTGTTTCCTCAACATGTCTGAGGAAACCAAGATACATTCCATTCCAAATACAGGATTACCCTTTAGGGAAGAGCCTTCTGTTTTCATGAAGTCCTATTGTAACCACAAGGAAAGAAAAAAAAATAAATTTAAAGGCCAGATTAAGCAACCCCAGCTCCGTGCCAAAGAAATAGACTCTAGCCTCAGACAGAACAACCTTCTAGCCCTGCTGACAGCACCTTTGGATCCTCTTTTTGAGCAGTGCCAATTTTTCTGAAGTGTTTAGATGCCTTTGCCAGCACTGGCTTTTCATCAACTTGATTGTATGAAGTGGCTAGGCATGTCTGAGATAAGCTATGAGAAATACAAATAGAGTAATTCACATCTACTAATGCATGGACTTCTATCCATGGAGTGCTATCCTCACCCCAAACCAAAGTATGTGGATCTCTAGTTACTTCCCAAATATGTTGGGTTTCAGTCTGTACAAGTAGAACAGCTGGGCAGCCAAGCCCTTACAACATCAGGAGCAGCTGGGAGATCTGTCGCTTCCTCTCCCTGTTCACAAAAGGCCTGTATCAAGGTAACCCATGCACTGAACTTCACAGTTGGGATTTGTTTCCCTGGTTTAAGGTCTTTGTCCTTGCTTTAAAGTAAATATTTGCAGAAGTGTCAACACAACTTTTTTTTCAGTCACAGTTTTGTTTCTTATATCATTATCTAAGAGGTGGTCTGTTATTAACCAGATATTACTTGCCTTCCATTCTCTGTTCTCCTTGCCTTTAAGTTATTCTAGGACTCATTGCATTGCACTAGACTATGAGCTCCCAGCTGGCAAAAACTATGACTTTTTCATCATAGTGTCCCCGAGGCCTATTAAAGAGCCACTGTTCACACACCAAGAACTCTTTTTCCTACATTTTGTTCAGTTTCTTGGTCACTTCCCACCATCATTTAAAATACTCAATGGACAAAATTTTCTGTCCTCTAGTAGGTGTGAAGGTGACCATCAATCAGAGTTGGCTTCATACCCACACTTAAAAAGAGATTTGGGGGTCTTCTGAAAGGTGCTCATCCCCAAGTAAATGCTTTCATTGGTTTACCAGTTAGTCCAAAGTTCCTACAGAATTTTCCAATGGGCTCTCCCCAGAACACCAGTGCCAAAGGAAACAAGTAGGTGTTCTGTGGTCACATAGGTTTGGGAAACACTGTATGTTATACCAAATTCTTAGAAATTTACAATTTGCATTATATACTAAGCTCTGAACAGTCTTGTCATAAAGAAAAAGAACATTTATATTTACTAGTATTTAGTCCAGCGTGTCTCAAAAATATGTAATCATGAAATTCTTTCTTGTATCTCGCTGTCATAAAATGCTACATTAAGATATTGAAAGTCAATGTAAAATGAAAATATATCCTGATAGGAATGACATCATAAAATTCAAAGAGCCCCTTGAGGAAGAAAGAGCAGTAGATGATTTAATGAGTAGCTTTCTCTTTGAACCACAAGGTCACCCCTGAAATGGCTGGGTGGCATTTCCCACTCTCCCTGTGAGCAATTGAATCACATGCCACTAGAGCTGAGATAGATAGTGGAACTCTATTAGCTGAGAGTTCAAGACCAGACTTACCCAGGATTGCAAAGTTAGCATGTGAAGGGACAATGTCTAGAATCCAGCTGGTCTGCAAAGCCAAAGGAGACACTTTGCTGTGGCCTGTGCCTGTTAGAAACCTTGGCCTGTGCCTGTTAGAAACAATTGGGTGGGGAGAACAGAGCTGGAATCTTTGAAATCTTTACTTCACTTTAACATAAAGCTATTACTGTCTAAAACATGGTCTCTGAATCTACAAAATGAAATTTAACACCTACTTAGGGGAGTTCTAAGAATAAGAAGTAATGCATGCAAAAAGCCTGGGACTGAGCACCAGGTGGTTTCTCGTTCAGCTCATTCGTTCCTTTTGAATTCCCATGGTCACTAGCAGTCACAAGCACAAAGCAGAAACATTAAACTTTATTAAAAGATTAAGTAAATTGATCAACTATTCCAAATAATTTCTCATATTTCAAGTACTTCAAGTTTTCCACAGGAAAGGTATATAATGCCCTGGCCAGTTTGGCTAAGTGGATAGTGCGTAGGCCTTCGGACTAAAGGGTCCCGGGTTTGATTCCAGTGAAGGGCACCTACCTCAGTTGTAGGCTCAACTCCCAGCCCAGTGGGGCACAGTGGGGCAGAGTGGGGCACGTGCAGGAGGCAACCAGTCTACCTGAGAGATACCAATGTTTCTCTCCCTCTCCCCCTCCCTTCCACTCTCTCTAAAAATCAAAGGAAAATATCTCAGGTGAGGATTTAAAGATAAGGTATATAATAAACTCCAGATATTTTACATGTTTACGTTTAAAACACTCCAGGCACTTCTAAGTTTAATCCTTTTAACAATCCTACTAGGTAGGTCCTGTAATCATCTCCATTTTGCGTATGGGAAAGCCGAGGTGCGGAGAGTTCAATGCTTGCCCTGTGATACACAGATTCTGTGTTGCGGAGCTGGGGCCAGACCAAGGTAGGCTGCTCAGATGCTCAACTGCCAATAAAATGGTGACTGTTTAACTTTATGTAGTGACTTTCCGGGTTATAGTATTAAATTGACAGTGAGAAGAAAAAAAATTTTTAAAAATTGTGAGAGTGTAAGAAGCATCCATAAATCACTTTATATTTTAAACAGAATTAAGGTCTGCCTAGATTTGACCCACTCTAGAACCACCCGTTGAATGGCCGTATCCACATGAAAATCTGTATGATTTTTGCAAGAGTGTTTGCATTTCCTGATTGTGTCAGTTATTCCAATTAAGGCATCAGGTCTGAATTGACAAACTATTGTTTTCCACACAGATAAAACATCCAAAGCTCAACTTCATTTATTCACTCATTACTTTCTCACATGGAGAAATTGGCTTAACATCTGTTAGGTAACAATCACATATGCAAATGTTAATAAACAAATTCAGAACAAACTCCGCACTCGGTGAGTCTTTTCCATTTATTTTAATACATCACAGGAGATCTGTGGTGAGACTTATGGCCCTTAGCATCTGTTCCTGGAAATTAACAGGATCTTACATTTGTAATAATCCTGTGGAATCTGCCATGAAATTGCAAATTCAGATTTAAACACTGGGGAACAATATTAGGACTTCATATAACTCATGATCATATAATTCATCCTGACTCTATTAGGAGTTGAGGTGAAATTGCATAGGCCACTGTCCCCAGGTACTGGAAATCTCTGTGATACAGGACTAAAAATATTCTTCTCAGTAGGAATTTTGACATTATGTGAAAAAGTTCTGGACACCTTCAAGGTGTTTAAAATATCCTTATAACATAAAAGTAAATTAAATTAATAATAATTCTGCTAATATATTGTCACTTATTAGAAAATTAATTTTTATTATAGATAGCATAGTCATATTTGTATCATGTCTTTGAAGTTTTCCTTTTTTCAATTGTGTAAAGTATGATAGTCTTTCATACCATTTCAGAATTCTCAGTATTTGAATCATCTAGCAATTATCACAAAATCATCCATTGTTCATTTTTTCAAAGTGTTTAAATCAGAAAACTACAATTATTAAATCTATCCAACTAAATAAGCCATCTTTAAAGGAATCCTAAAAAAAATACTCATTGGAGCTGAGTTTGACACCTAACATACTCAATTAGAACCAGATTATAAAGACAAAGGAAATTATCCAAGTCCACTCAGTTTTTTTATGAAATGAGCTGAGTGGTATCACTTAACTCAGATTGGGAATAGGTTCACTAAATTCAAGTATCACAAGAATTACAATTATGTAGGAAAATTAAGATTTCAAAACTTAAAATATAAGATGTTTTATGGCTATAAAGTTCAATGTCTGAAATTACAATAAGAAAGAGAAAAACACAAGAAATACAACTCAAGTATCAGATATATGGCTCTGATATTTAATAAAACATGAAGATAAGTTTTATTTACTACATAATGTATCAACATTGTTTAACATAGCAAACGTGAGACACTTCATCATTCAGCAACCTTCATCCATACCTACCCTTACTTAAGACGAATCCACTTTATTTCCTATCCTTAGAGTAATAGCCTAAGTGCAAATTACACTTTAAAGAATTATAACTGAATTTAAAATACTATGAGCTTCTCAGAAAACTTACTTTACCACCATGAATAAAAATACAATTGGCCTTACTTTATCCTCATAAGTCACTGAATTCCCAGCTCAGAATCCCCATTGTTCTAGTAACAGCTTATTTCCTAGTTAAAAACCATCTCTGGGTAAAACACATGAAGCCCATAACATTCCCTTGACTCCAAAGGCTCCAAAGCATAGAAGCCAAAGCTACATTGAGGGGAGTGTTCAGGGGACAGGTGGGGTGGGACAGGCCGACACTTGGAAGGAGTAAGGAAGAGAAGCAATAGAACATTGGGTTGGCCCTTAATTTGTCAGCATTGTGCTAGGTGCCTGATTTATATCATTTTGTTTAGTCCTTGTAATTATTTTTAGATAGATGTTATGTTTGCCATTTTTTCAGGTTGGAAAACTGAAGCTCAGAGAAGTTATGTAGCTTCAACTTGTCTTCATCTTATCATTAACTAGGAGTTAAGCAAAAGTTTGAAACCTGGTCTGATTAACCGGAAAGCCCATGTTCTTCCCCTCCCTCTTCAACCTGCTGGGAAAGTTCTGGAAGCCAGTGGAGGAGGGGGCAGGAAAGAGAAGATGGCGAAGCAGTTACTACTTGCTGTTCTTGTCCCAGCATCAAGAAGGGTTCAGGAATCTGGAGAAGGCTGTGCGTAGATTTTAAATAAGAGTCCAGAGACGAAGTATAATTTTGAAAGGCATTTGAGGGTCAGAGGAGCTTAGCTAAAGGAGCTAAGATCCAAGATCTAAATTCTCAGGTCTTAAGTCTAAGGCTCCTTGCCCCCAGGACCCCATGCTTTTTATTAACACAATTTGTCCTGAGGAGAAGCAGAGATATACACTTCAAAGGCCCAGGATTTCCTACAGAGTCCATTGTCAGAATGGGGGAATTAGCCTACGGCTGTTCAGGTGTTTGACCAGTAGGAGGCAATAACATGTAGATTAGGATGCCTGTTAGCTGTCTGGTAGCCAAGAAATCAATTTAATGTTTCCTATTCAGGTTTGGGGAAATGCCTTCAGCCATTCCCAGATGCCGCCCTGCTGTCATGTTGGAATTGGTCTCCGGCAACTACTGGAGGGCAAAACGGGGGAGTGGGAAGGTGTTCAACTGTTTGGACAGGTTACTTTGCGGCTCTAGGTGGAAACTCTGTCGCTCTAAGAGGCCATCAACTTTAAACCTGTACTTGATGAGCGACAACCTTGTATTTCTGTGACCGCATGTCACATGGATACCTGCACTCTCTAGAGAAAAATGTTGAAAACAAACCAGAACCAATGTTAACTCCTGACTCGTTCAGGAACAAGACCAAGAAGACATAAGAACCGCAGTGCTAAATAATGGGTGTGCTACTAAGCAACTGCAATTTAAATATTTGATAGGCGTATACACAAAAGAATGAGTGAATAAATGACAAAGACCTTTCATGAACACCTAGTAGCTGATGGTTCGCATAGAAACAAGAACCCCCAGGAGCTCGGACCCTGGCACAGCATGCAGTGGAGGGTGCATGGTGCTGTAGGGAGGACTAGCACAGGAAAGCCAGTGCCTAAGGTCCAGCACTTAGAATAGACACCTTAGATGACCTGCAAATCTCTCGCTTTTACTTTTAAATTTTACTAAATTTATTGAGGTGACATTGCTTAATGAGATTATATAAGTTTTGCCCTGGCCAGTGTGGCTTAGTTGGTTGGGCGTCATCCTGCGCACCCAAGGGTTGCCAGTTTGATTCCAAGTCAGGGCACATACCCAGGTTGCAGCTCGATCCCTATTAGGGGTGCAGGAGGCAGCCAACCAATATTTCTCTCTCATGGATGTGGGGTTTTTTGTGTGATTGATATATATATATATATATATATATATATCTTTCAGAGAGAGGAAGGGAGAGGGTGAGAGAGAGATAGAAACATCTATGTGAGAGAGTAACATTGATTGGCTGCCTCCTACATGCCCAGTGGGGGAATCCAACCTGCAACCTCCTGGTACAAGGGAGGACAACCCACCAACTGAGCCACGCCAGCCAGGGCAAAGATAAGATTTTGGAAGTTGTCAAATTCCTTTTGGGCAAGAGCCAAAAAAGAAACCTAGAAAGCACTAATGTCAAAATGATATGAATCAACAAAAGAAAACAGATGTGAGTTTTCTTTGACATTGCAGTAAACAAAAGCCAGTGCTATTTTAAGGTAGGAAAGGCTGGGTACATTATGAAACAGTTTTGGATTACTGCATTATTTTAGTGAATTCTGAGAAATGTATAATGGGAGAGGTCAAGAAAAATTGGTCAAAATCAGAGGATGACTAAAAAAAAATGTGATTGAAAGAAACAAAGTAGAGTTATTAAAATTCTACTTCAAATATGTTCTTTTTAAGAAAATGCATTACCTGAATATTCAAGTTTATGATACATTATTATGTTGTGCAAAGATACTCTAAACAGAGTTTTTTGACTAGCAAACTGTGCTCTCTTTGGAAGATCAGCACTACATTTAAATGTACTTTTTGGGACTAAATCTAATATGCAAATCCATGTATGATGTATTGAATAGATAACCAATATCTGAGATTTGTTCCCTTCTATGTAGTAACTTTGGAAAGATATGTCCTTATTTTAAAGATAAATGCTCAAAATATTTGTATATCCACTCTATGAAATGCCTTCGGGGCTTGTGCCACATCCCTTTAAATAACCTCGACCGTGGGAAATTATTGCATGTTGAGGGCGATCTTAATGTTTGGAAAATAGCCCAAAGTAATTATATGCTGAGCCCAGTGAATGAGGTGGGGATTGTTAGGCAATACCACTGTGGGTTGAAAATGCAGTGTGCCTCTAAGGCAATGCAACAGCAAAAGTGATGATGCTTTAAAAAGTATTGCTAAAGAGGTTTGTGGTTGTTAATGAAAAATTCAGGGAGCTGGAGGTTTCTGGAATACTTGCTCACCAGCAACAAGCCCCCTTTTATTACCATCTGTCCTCCCACAGCCCTGTAATCTGACCTTGAGGATGACCCACCAGGGGCTGTGTGCTGCAGCAACTCTGTCTGGTGCTGGGTGGCGAGCCTGGCTCTGACTTCAGGCCCCGGCGCCAACAAGAGTCAGGATTAGCCTAGGGTGGGCAAGCTCCAATCTTTAGTCTAAAAAAGTACTGAAGTCAGGTGAGAGCAGCACCTGCAAGTGCAACTCTCTTACTTACCCTACATCCACCTGTGGTCTTTGTGCACCTCCCATTTCCTTTGCTGAATGACAGACTTGTCCAACTGAGATCTCACGAGGTCTGCAAGGCCACTGAAATGCTACACTTTGACTCAAAATATCTTTTTCTGACTCAGATCTTATTTATAAAGTTCTATGCCCCTGCAGTTTTATTTGGCCTCAATTAATAACTCTGTGTGGCTTTGTTTTCTTTATAGGCATGTCTGATCATAAACTCTGGGTGGTAAAATTCCTTCATTTCTGCAAAGCTTCACACAGTCAATTCTAAACCAAATTTGACCTCATTTTGTTGTTCTGGTTACTACCATCACCGATGATATACCTGCGATTCTGAGTTGGAAGCAAGTAAGGGAGAATCACTGAAATATTGGAATTGCCAACACCTAAGCTAGATTGTCTCTCCTTCAAACCAACTGCTCTGAACATCCTCAATGGAGTATCTAACATGATACAAAATTATTTTCCTTAGCTGTTTCTAACATTTCTTTGAGGTAAAGTGTGAAATAATGTAAGTCTGATGGCCATTAAGAGACGAGAAAGATTTAGATGTAAAAATGCCGGTGTGTTGGCTAAAAAGCAGTGCTTTATAGTCATACCTTCTAATATATAAAAAATTATGTGCAGAAATATTACTGTGAAAATCATGAAAACATTTCTAAGCCTTGAACACCTCATTTTTCAAATGATGTAATTGGAGGAATAGAGTTTCCGTGACTTGGCAAAGTCGCATAGTTCACTATTAACAGGATTGAGACTTGATCATTAGGCCTTCAGGACAGGGTCCTAATATTCCCTGCCTATCTTCTCTAAGGGGGCACATATTTCTGTGGCCCACAGAAGGGGGCCTCTCACCCTCACACGGATGGAAGAGGAAAGGGCCGCAGGCAGGTACAGTCTGGGAAATGCAGAAGAAGGAGAACATGGCAGGAGCAGAGACTAATCCTGCAGAGGTCTATAATTCATTTCCATGGAGCTTTGGTTCGCAATTATCAACTCGTTAAGGTTCTACCTTCTTCCTCCTTTTCTGCACCTGTGGCCAAAACTGCTGACCTAGCACATTTGGCCACAACAGAAAACATCGATTTGTGTGGTTCCCGGAGAGCAGAAAACATTTTAAAAAATAATATGCACTTCAAGGATGATGCTGTAGTCAAGCTTTACTGCTGTCAAATGGGTTTTTCTCTATCACTGCAAAGCCAGTAAAAGGTATTAATCACCATGCTGCAAAATCCACATTTATGAAAGTTGAGAGAATGTAAATTAAATTGGTATGAATTTTATATTCAAAGACATCAAAACAAATAGCTATGAGATGCTAGCCCTAACCCTATTTTCAAACTTCTGAGATATTTAAGAGAAAACATATTTAGTCCATGAATTTCTTGATTAATCAACTGGGAAATATTTCTTCAATATTCACTGTGTGTTATAGCCTTTGCTGGACAGCTAAAATATAATGATTGGACACAATTTTATAGTCGGAAAACCCTACAATTATATATATTTTTAATAATTGTTTCTTGGTATCCAAGGGGGATTGGTTCCAGGATACACACACCCAAACCTGAGGATACTAAAGTCCCTTATCCAACATGGCACAGTATTTGTATATAACCTACACACATCCTCCTGCATACTTTTAATCATCTCTAGATTACTTATAATACCTAATACTATTTAAATTCTATGGAAATAGTTGTTATGCCCTATTATTTATGAAATAATAACAAGAAAAAATTCTGCACATGTTCAGTACAGACGCAACCATCATAGACCAAACTACGTCAGCAATAATGTGACTTTTTTTTCAGAGGGCAAACTGTATGTGCTAGGGATATCAAGAATTACACAGCACCCTTGAATTTGCAGATACAGGGAAGGGAAAATAGCAATTATATAACTAAGTACAAAACTGTGATAATATGAACCCAGTGCCAGGTGAACACAGAGGAAACAATTCATTCAGCCAGGAAAGGAGAATTAAAGAAGGAGAGACGAAGTCACATTGTTTTAAAAGTAACAATGAACAATGGCACAGTGGCCTCCAGCAAATCTGACCTCAGGAGTTGGGAGGACCAGGCAGTCCTTGGTTTATAACATCATGTTCCAAAGCGTACTTGGAAGTTGATTGGAACTCCAAGTGATCTGCCCATGGAAACTGTCGCTCTTGAGGAGCAAGTCCTCCGACTAGCCTTTGACTAATAATAATGCCTACAATCTGAGTCTAGAACTAATAATTGGAACTAAGATGTATGGAGTATTTACCACGGGTCAGGCCCTGCACCAAGCACTGTCATCTAAGCCTTGCACCGATCCTCTGAAAGAGGTGCTGCTGTTACCAACTCATTTAACAGGTGAAATGACTGAAGAGCAGAGAGATGAAACACACGGCTGGTATGACAGGGCAAGATCTGTGCCTAAACATTCAGGCTTTAGAGCTGGGGCTCTTAATCAAAACAGTGCATTTCCCTTGGATGTCAGAAACCATGTTGATACAAACACAGGAAGGAGGATGAGAAAGAAGTTTTATGTCCTGTTTCCTGTGTATAGAACTAGCCCCAAAAAAGATGTGCTACTTTTGGTATTAGAACTCTTCTCGGTAAACCCCTAAATGCCCAATGATATTATGATTCCCTAAAAATACCCATGACATCTAGAACATACCTACCTTACACCCACCATTTAACAACTCTCTTTCTCCATTCAGTTAAAATATCCATTTTATCTCAACTAGGTAATAGGAGGAAAATAAGCTATGGGAGTTAACTTACACTAACATATAGATAACAATTGTCATTTTCCCACAAGTATTTAATTTTATTTTTATATTTTTATTTACTTCAGAGAGAAAGGGAGAGGGAGAGAGAGATAGAAACATCAATGATGACAAAGAATCATTGATCAGCTGCCTTCTGCACACCCCACACTGGGGATCGAGCCTGATACCCAGGCATGTGCCCTGACCGGGAATTGAACCATGACCTCCTGGTTCATAGGTCGATGCTCAACCACTGAGCCACGCAGCCAGGCAATATTTACATTTTAAATAAAGAGACATGTTACTCTAAGAAATAGGATAAGGAAAGTGGAATAAAAGTGTAATTGGCAGCTTAGTGGGGTCCTTCCTGAGGGGACCTTGTCTACTCTTCTGTAGTTAAGAGTACTTGGGTCCTTTCTCTGTGTCAATTTCATTCCAGCCTTAGCTCAGTCAAATCAGGCAAACCATTGTCGCCATTCCCACCTTCAGTACCATGCTTGGCAATCAGCCCATGATGTCTGTATTCTGTGTTGATAGCAAGCAGATTCTTTTCTCTAGTTGAGAGATGGCCCTTGTAGACAGTTCTAAGCAACAACTCTGTTCTTCAAAAGTCCTTATTTCAATGTTTCTGGGTCTGTAAACTGGCTCAAGTGCTGTGACTGCTTGAGGGACAATGACCCTTTGTGTTGGTGAGTCAAATCAGACTTTTGTTCACTTGACCTATAACTCTTTACTTATACAGATCAAGTCAGAATTTAGTGATTGTTTATCTATTTCACTTCTAAGAACACATGACCAATAAGCTAAATGCCATAGGTATTTTGAAGTAAGACTATACTGATTACTGCTTTGATTCCATTGTCCATTATGGCAACTGCGAGCACCTTGCCTTTGGCATTAGGTGGGCCACCTGGTGGCCCCTGACACCCGAGATCCCAATATCCTCATTGCACTTACGGGATTCCAGTTTAGTGGCAGCAGTTTCCACTGTAATTTCTGACCTACAGAGAAGAGCAAGCACAGAGCCAGGATGCCGGGCTCCCCTTTCACATTTATCTCTCACAATCGTGGTGAAGGCGGTGTTCTCTGGACCTTCCCAAGGTGGGTGAGCAGGATGTTACATGATACACCCACTCTTCCTAAGCCTTTCGACCCTTTCCTCAAGGGTATACCAAGGAAGGTCTTGCATTTTAACTTCATTTAGCATCATTTCAGCCAAACAACCAAGCTGTTGGAGCCCTTTCTAACCCTTCAAATTATAACAGTGAATCCAGAATCTCTGCTTAGTGGTCCTACATCAATAAATTTGTTCTGATCCAATTTTATGTTCCTCCCACCATTATCCCACACCCTTAACACTCATTTCCACTCATATTCCCAGATGTCTGACTGTATAAATTGGGAAATTCATACAGTTCTTTTGGAGTGCAGTATACCTCCTCATTAATCACACCCTGTATGTCACTTTTAGGAACCTGTTGGTAGCTGAGTCTAGTTATAGGTGTAGAAGTAAAGTGGGGGTGGTGGGGTAGAAAAATCAGCAGTGTCCACAAGACACATTAAGTTACCATCATCTACAGGAGGCACGAACCCATATTGCTAATATCTATTCTTTCTTTCTTTACCACTACAACACTTTATCACTTGCCTTGTTTTTTGCGGAGCACACTACCAGCCAAAATATAGATGACCTTTCTCAGCTTCCTTTGCAAGTAGGTGGGTGAATAATATTATTAAATGCAGGCTAATGGGATATGAGCAGAAGTGATTCATGCAACTTCCAGGTTGTGTCCTTAGAAGGTGAGGAAAGACTGTACCATCTGGGTTTGCTTCCTCCATCCTTCAGCTTGATGCGGACATGGGAACAGGCAACCTTGAACCACTGGGATGAACCACATGCAACAGCTGCAAGATAGCTGAGCAGTGATGGCCTTCCTGAGAAACCTCCTAGAGCACAGTTAGCATCCAGCTTCGATTCACCTACAGCTTAACTATCATGTGAGAGATATACAATTTATTTTATCTAAGCCCCATCACCCTAAGAAATTTATATTGAAAAGAGAACTTGTGAAAAAACAGGATTATCTTTGCTTAGAACCGGCTGAAAGGGCCACCCATCAACTGGAGAAAAGAATTTACTTGCTACCAGGACAAGAATACAAACTTGCTGGGCGGGTGGCAATAATTCCTGCCTTGACTGAGCGAAGGCTGGGATGGAATTGACACCGAGAAAAGCCCCAAGTCCTCTTAACTGCAGAATAGGTTCTGGAGGCCTTTGAGCTGTGGAAGGCACTTCTGGCCCGGCACACAGGGAGGATGTGAAGAAGCCAAGAAGTAAGCTTGAGGTTTTCCAACACTGCAGGACACACAGGATGTGAACCCAAGGAAACACTGCTGTGGACCAAGATGGAAAAGCAAAGACAAACCTAGAGGATTGTCTATGAATGAGGCAGTTGATTTGGACAGCGCCTGCACCCAAGGCGCAGTGGCACCAACAGTGTCTGTTGTAAATGGGCAGGTTAAGAGCAGAGGGGAAGCTTGCAAGGTGCTCACCAGAGAAGCCTGCAGGTGGACCATACGATGTTTGGTGTTTACAGAGTCAAATCTAAAAAGGAGAGGGAGAGGCGTGGAGAGTTCAGAGTTGGAAAAAACGCCGAGGGGAGAATTATCTTAGTTTGTGTAATAGAATTTTTAAAAACTTCCTAAGAGAGCAGTTAAAGAGTTAGCAAATATTTACCCCCCAGATGTCTGGAGAAATTGCAACAGAAAGCCAGAACTAACCACACAGATACAGCAAATCCATTCCATGTTTTTGGAAAATATATTTAAAACTTGCAATTTGTTTTCAAAATGGTTTAAATATGCTTACCGATAATAATCTACTTTAATGCACATTTGTACCTACCAATAAAGAAAAAAAAAGAATTCAAAAATATCAGGTTATTCATCAGAAAACATCACCATCCTATATGATAAAACAAGGCAAACAAAAATTGTAAATTCTGCAGGAGCCTGGAAAAACATCTTTTAAATTGCTATTATATATACTTTAAAAGTACACCCAAAATTTTAAATAATTCAAAATTGTATGTTATCACTCTTAAATTTTAAAAAATAATTTAGCTACATATTCTATGCCCATTGGATAATTATTGGACAGTTCAAAATCATGAACTAGTTAAAAAGCTGTACGTATGATGTCCTGTTTCTATAGCTATTTAGTATGCTACTTCAAGTCTCCTCATCCTTCTTGATCCTGCCATGTCCTGATGGGTTTGAAAGGCCAAGTGGAGGGTGACTGTGATAGGCCTCATATAGGCTTCTCTCTCTCAGCCAAATATTTCCCAGCACAGTTTATGTTTAGCCTCAATTCAATGCGAGATATGCTTTATTTTGTTTACTTGGTTCCTAGTCCACAAAGCAACTGTTTAAATCTACAAAATTTAATGTTTTACATTATACATACTGTGTCATCATATTGTTCTTACTCAATTGCTCTTAAACATATAGGTGCGCTTACACAATTCTAAGTTCTGAAAATTTATGGAAAAATATAACGCTATATTTTTATGACTATGTAACTCATATACAATTAACCATTAGTAGCATAGAATCTAAAAGGAAAATGTCATGTGAAAATACAGGGTGTCCCAAAAAAATGTATACACACTTTAACAGCTGATAGCTCAATTTTGAAAATGAAATGCTTTTTAATAAACACAGCCATTATAATTGTTCAAAGTGTGTGTATACATTTTTGGGACACCATATAAATAATTAAATAAATAAAATAATATTAAGTAAAAACTATGAAAATTATGGTATAGTGTCATAAAGACAGAAGTGAACACTGGCAGTATAGTTCTAGGGAGTACATATTATTTAACTCTAATGCAACTGCAGATACATAAAATAATGAGTAAAACTACTAAACAATAATAATAATCCTTCTGCCACACACACACCCCAATTTTCAGTAGCATCATTTGGCTCTAGAAAGGTATTAAACTGCTTTCATATACGTCCCAGATACTTAAGTATCAGTCTCCTTATGATTCATGTTACTGCCTATTGGTCCATTAACTTCCACTAACACATTCCTCAAGCTCCCTGCTCTTCTACTTATCTTCATAAATGCAATAATAATACCTGCCGTTTTGAGCACTTGCAGAGTGTCAGGCATTATATAAGGTGTGTGATGCACACTATTTCACAACCACCTAAAGAAGGTGGTAATATCTCCATTTTACAGAAAGAAAAGAGAAACAACAAAACAACTCTATGCTCACACAGTAAAGGGCAGAGCCTGGATGTGAATAGAGGTCTCTTAGATTGCCAAGTCATAAGGTAAAATTCGTATACAAAACAAGTTTAAATATGCCCACCTATAATACTCTAGTCAGCAGTGGTTCTCAACCTTCTGGCCCTTTAAATACAGTTCCTCATGGTGTGACCCAACCATAAAATTATTTTCGTTTCTACTTCATAACTGTAATGTTGCTACTGTTATGAATCGTAATGTAAATATCTGACATGCAGGATGGTCTTAGGCGACCCCTGTGAAAGGGTCATTCGACCCTCAAAGGGGTCGCGACCCACAGGTTGAGAACCGCCGCCCTAGTGTAATCCATATTTATACCTACCAATACAGCAAACAAACGAGAATTCCAAAATAGCCGTTTTAATCAGAAAACATTACCATCTTATATGATAAAACAAGGTAAACAAAAACTATATATTCTGCAAGAGCCCTCCCCCAAATGTAAAATTTAAAGCATCCTACTTACCTCTGACTATGAGCAAGATCTCTCTCTCTCTCTCTCTCTCTTTTTTTTTTTTGTAAAGCAACATACCCATGACAGGGTGGACACACAGCTCCAACATCCATTGCCCAGGTGACAAAGTGACTGAGCCCATCTCTATTTATAAAATATTTTATTTTAAACTTAGACTACAGATTTCTAATTCTTTTCAATTTTTAGTTTCCTGAAAGTGATAAATATGATCTACCTGTTTCAGGCCAAGGAGGTATGACAGAAAAGAAAGTGACTTTAAATGCTGTGAGTGCAGCCTTCAATCACTGAAAGCTCCTACCCCTGAGCCTCCCCAGAGGTTGGGAAAACTAAACTCTGAGCAGGCTCCATGTGAATTCTTGGGGGGCGGGGGGTAAATGTGATTTCAAAATGACAAATGTTACATAGAGGACAATATATTAAACAATAGAGAGAAAATGATGTTTACATAGCCACACTTATACATATTTTTTAAATGACTCCATATTTTTGCTCAGATTCTAATCCAACTACCTCTAAAGGGAATTTTAGAGATTCTTCCTGGATTTCCACTATTATCCAAGTGTGACTTTTTTCAGAGTCCTAGTTAGTTGGCTGATTCTTTCTGTGTGCTACACAGTCCCCTGTTGTGTTTTGTTTTCTCCCACCTCTGGTCCCTTCATTTGGGGGAAGGCATAAGCTATTGATGCTTAAGCTACCCTGGCTTGGCCACTCCTGGACCAATCTATCCTGTCCAAGCAGGCATCCCTAGGCAAGACATTAAGGGAACTCCAAGCATCACTAGGCAAGATGGAACGACTGGGTCAGGAGCATGTGAATAACCATACACCAATCCATTCCCAGGAATAGGCTGAGATCATACACTTTAAAATGGGTGGGACAGTGGGATCACGTTAAAAAAAAATAAACATAAACATATTTCTAAAGTGCTCAACAATGACCAGCTACCATAACAATTATTCAAGACTGCATGAGAGTATGAAAAGTGTTGTCTGGATATTTTTTTAAATGTGTTATTTGAAGAAAAAAGTCAGAATGGCTACCCAAGTGGTCAGAGATAATTTAGGAGATCTTTAAAATTTCTAGTTTCTATTGGCCTGGGAAAAATCTGTCACTGGGTGTTCATTTTGAGTGGCAAATAACATGTTATGTTATATTATTGCTTTCTCAGGCTTTTAACACTCAAGAGCCACAAAACACCTGCCTCATAGAGGCCCTCTGCCACTTATCACATTTCTGTAAATTTATTTTACCGGCAAAAAGAAAGGAAATATTGAGCATCAGATTAAACACAATAGCAGTTAATTTTTAACATCCAGCATTAGGTGCAAAGGCTGGAGAACCTCTGCGGAATTTTTTCAACAATGATGTTAGACAAATGGGCTTAAAGTGAAATACATAAGCTTCTTCAAAGTGTTGGCTTTGAAGGCTGCCTTGCCCAGATATAAAAATAGATGGTTAAAATGTAAAAATCGATTCTAATGGCAAACAGATCACTGCACTCCCCATGTCCAGGATATTAGGAAAACCTGACTATTTGATTTAGGAGCACCTGGGGAGTAGGCAGACCTGAAAACCCTCCAATAACCTTGAAAACATCCACTTCCTCTAGAAATGAATGCTCAAATCAGGCCATGGCTGCCCAGCCCCCTTTTGTCCCTTCAAGTACACGGATTAGAAGGCATCATTGATCATTGTATTGCAAGTGGGTTGTCTTTGCCAAGCAGCAACCAGCAAGTGAGGGGATGGGCGATGGGATAAGTCCTCTGTTCTTCCCAGGAGCTCTCCTCCCTTACACTCAGGGAGCAAAGTTCCAGCCACCTTTCACCTTTACACTAGGCAAGGCCGGGCGGGGAAGCGCGGGAGAGCAACAAGCTCTGTCTAGAACCAGTGGTTCTCAACCTTCCTAATGCCGCGACCCTTTCATACAGTTCCGCATGTTGTGGTGACCCCCAACCATAAAATTATTTTCGTGGCTACTTCATAACTGTAATTTTGCTACTGTTATGAATCGTAATGTCAAAAACAATATGTAATTATATATGTGTTTTTTCGATGGTCTTAGGCGACCCCTGTGAAAGGGTCGTTCGCGACCAACAGGTTGAGAACCGCTGGGACCCTTGGAGACTGCAGATAATACCATCTAAGGCACGCGCGTGCGCGCGCATACACACATACACAGGCACACGCACAGGCAGGTTAGCCTCTCAGCTTAGCCCAGAAAACGCCAGAGAATCCACATAAATTAGCTGGAAAGAGAAGGCGGCCAAGGATCGTCCTGGCCGGGCCCATTCCCAGCTGTCCCTGAAGCCCCAGCAGGATGGCAGGAGGGCGCGGTCTGTCATCTTTGAGTCCCTGGAAGCAGATCCCCGGAAGGTCCGGACCACGGAGCGCACGTGCGGGCTCGGAGCAAGCCTACTCTTGGGCCCCAGCCTAAAGGTGTGAATATTGCGCAGGGCCCACGGGGTCCCAGGAAGAAGCCAGGAGGGGCGGAGGAAAGAGGCCGGACCGAGTGGGAACCCCATTTGCGGAACAGTGGTGCCTGATCCGCCAGCGCCCCTAGGAGCTTCCCTCTGGGCCGCTCTGGAGCTGCCTGCGCAAGCCTTGCGCCTCGGGGCGCCTCCTCGGGGAGTGCGGCACTCCCAGGTCCCTCTGGAGGGCAGAGCTCCACAGTCCTACAGAAGGGCTTTGTGGTGTAGACCACCAACCAGTAGAATGACAAGGCCCCCAAACCGCGGCTGCGGAGCATCCAGAGCAGGCGAACTGCAAGAGCCAAAGCTCAGGGCAAGGTCTCCGGCCATCAGTGGGCAAATCCTTTTGTTCTTTCACTCTACTAGATGTGCAAGTCACAGAGCGGACCGAGGTGGCTGCAGACAACCACCAGCCTACTTCTGGCAGTCACCAAGTGCTGCCACCGGCCATGAGGGGAGGGGAAGGGGAAGCGGGAGGGAGAGAAGAGGGGAGGAGGAGCAAGGGGCTGTGGGAGGAGAAGCCCTTGTTAACTGGGGCACTAGCTTCCATTCGGCATACAGTAAATGTGCCAGGCGCTTCAGATACACAGACGGCCCCCAGACCATGGCGTGCACGACCTGTGTGTAATGAACCAGGAGTAGCCCGGCTCTGTTTTCCCCAATGGCTTCCAAAGCCCTTCGTCTTCAAACTTAAACCAGCTGGCCTAGGGTCCACTTCAGCTTCCTGGAAGCTGCCCTCCTCGTCTACATGCGTGGTTATTAAGGGCAAAGATCCGGCATAATGGTCCTCCCTGGACGCGCAAAGGGCACAGGAGAGGCCAAAGCCTGCCTGTGCGCGCTGGCCCCTCCTGCTGCGCGAGCACCAGCCACGCCGCAGACGGCTTCCAATCTGAGCGCCTTCCAGGACTTTCCGCGGGTGTCCTGCCCTGGCGTCCCCCAAAGGCTTCGCTCGCTCAGTGTTAATGCCAATGACAAAATCCTCCCGGTAGCTGGGTCTGACCCTCACAACACACCATAGAACCCCTCTTTAGATTGATTACTTGGGCAAATGAAACAACACAGGTGTGATGGTGAGTCCTCAACCTCTGGCAAATGTAAAAAGGTGGCCTTTTCTGCGAAGACCCTGTCTCTTTGTAAATGGTTCTGTTTCCTAAGTCTACAGGGGAAAGGGAAAGTAAGGAGCTGTCAGTCATTCTTCCGGGCTCCAATCTAACAGGCACCACCGCCTATGAGAGGAGAAACGCAGAATCTCTCTCGCTCCCAGCACGCCGCCTGTGTCTCTAGACCTGATGCCCAGTTGCTTGCAACACGCTCCCAGCCCTATAGAAAGAGTGAAATCCTTGACTGAGCTCCCTCAGCCCTCGCCAGTCCCAGGGAGAGGCAATCCGGCTTTCGATCCCTTTAAAAACCTGAAAGGGCCGGCGCCTGTTGGGAGGGACAGGGTCTTGGTCGTCTGTGGTGTCAGCCTCCAACACTTCTGTTGTAGGGGCTTTTGTGGAAGTAAAAGAAAGTAAGCAACTTCGGGGCACTGTTTTCCTGAACCTCTCCCGTCACAGTTCTGTCTGGGATATGGGGAGAGATGGCCTCAGTGCCTTCCGGCTGCACCGGGAGTATCTGCGCATCTGGGAACCCGGAGCAGGGCACTCCAGTAAGGTCCCGCGCTGGCTGGGAAGGGGTCTGCCACCCCCACCGCTTTCCAGCCAGGTCTGCATCCTTGTGTACCAGTGAGCACTCCACGAAAGAAATTCCACAGGTGCCTAAATCCAACAGCCTCCAGCACACGCCTATCGGTCCCTGGACTCTGCAGCTGGACCTTTAGGAGAGCCCCGACAGTGCGCCCGGGCGCGGGAAGGGAGAGGGGCCCCGCTGACGGTGCGTGTCTGCCACCGCTGGCCCCGGGACCGCGGCGCGGGCTTCCCGAAGAGAGTCCCAGAACACTAGAACCCTTAACTGAGGATTGCCCGGAAGCCTGCCCCCCCCCCATCCCTAGGCGCCCCCTGCACCCTCCCAAGTAACCTGGGCGAGTGGACCGCACTCACCTACTGCCAGGCAGATGGGGAGCAGCAGCCTGAAGATGAGCCCGCACACCACTTCCGAGGCCATCGCGACAGTCCGGCGACTCCGAGCAGAGGGGCGAGGCTCGAGGGTCTCTAGAACGGGGATGCCAGGCCCATGCCCGCCTAGGGCCTCCTGCTGCCGGCGGCTTGAGGCCGCTCGGTCATCGCCCTGGCGGGGCCGCCGCGCTGTCCGCACCGAGGGCGCGCTCCGGGCTCTTGGCCGAGCCTCAAACGGCTCTAGGTAGCCCCCGCCCCAGAGGCCCGGCCCTCCTCGGCCGGCCCATGAAGTGTGGGCTCCGCAATCCGGCGGCAGCGGCTTCTGCAGCGGGTGGGCCGGGCCGGAGCCCTGCGCCGAGGCACTTTGGGAGGGTCCTGGAGGGCGGCGCGGCGAGGAAGGGGGCGAGAGGGACGTGCTAGGCTGTTGCCTGGCTCCCGAGGCGCTGCTCAGGGGCGGCGGGGGAGTGTTCTTCGAGGAATCCCCTCTGAAGCCGAAGTACCTCTGCAGCCGGGCCAGGCCCTCGCCCACGCCGCCTGCTGCGCGACCCTCGGCCGGGGCTCCCGGAGCTGCCCGCGGGCCTCCCCGAGCGGCGCCGGCGGATTCCGGGCGGCGGGGTGGCTCAGCCTCAGCGCCTCCCGGTTTCGGGCTGGAGAGACCCGGGCGGGAGCCTCCAGGCGCACAGAACCATCCCTCTGTCACCAGAAAAGAATTGTGCGAGCGTGGGCAGAAATCGAGACGAACTCACAAGGAGTGGATCTGGCTCCAACTCCCTCCTCCACGGCCTCAGTTTTAAAAAATAAAATAAAAACCCAACGCCGCCCAGATGCCAGCGCGCCCCCCGCCCGCCGCGGTGCAGCCTCGCCCTGGTGGCGCAGCCCTGGCTACCCCGCGGGCGCGCACTTCTCCACCTTCAATGAAACTTTCGAGGCCTCTCCCGGGGACAGGCGTGCCCCGGGGCCAATGGGACGGAGCCGGCGCGTGGGGATCCCGCCCCTGCGCGGCACGCGAGGCGGGCGCAGTGCCTGGGCGCGGTGGGCGAGTCTCCAACCCCGGCGCGGACACATAGGGAGAGGCCAGGCCTCTCCAGTCTGGTGGACTTTATGGTTCACTCGCCGGTGCTCCGCGCCCTCCACCACTGCTCACTCCTGCAGACCCGAAGCTCTGCTGGGTCCTGTCATTCTGCAGACACCTAAGGCACACATCCTGGCATCTGGTCGCGCCCCTGAGCTTACCCAACCCCAAGAAACCTTCTAATGCTTGTGCACAGGCTCAGCAGGAGAGCAGTCAGGGTTTGCACAACTTTGTAGGACTGTCACTCATGCTAGGACCACACTTACCGACTTGTACTGATGAAGAAGAATACAACCAGACCAGTGACCCAGTCCATCTTTAACCTTGTGAGAAGCTTCAATTCTGAATAGGCTCTGGAAAACCCCAGGTTTCCAAGAATGGGCATCATGGTTCAGATGCGCATCCACTTTGCACATTTGGGGTAATCTTGTTTTTGCCTCAGGTTGTTTTGTTGTTTGCCATGGCTTTGGGGAAAGAGCATGTAGTTCCCCATTTCTCCTAATAATCTCCTTTTTTTTTTTCCTTGTTCTCTAGGTAAGATCTAGAGAAATCTGGTTCTAGTTGGGAGAGGTCATTGCGCTTGGGTCCCTGATTTCATGATTACCCAAGAGTGGGGGAGATGTGCTGAAGCACCTGTGGGATCCTCAGGACCAGAACCTGAAGATCTTCCAATCTGTAGAGAGGACCATTCAGAATTGGTATTTGCATCAAGAGAACAGAAAAGGAAGAATTTGACTTCCCTTCTGCATTCAGCATTCTGGTCTGAAACTATGGAAAGTCTGATGATGAAAAGTCTTGATTCTGTCAACCCATGGTCAGCGAATTCAAAGCCAACAGGAATCCCCAATTTAGGGTGCCCTAAAGAAGGACACTAGTGCAAAACAGCTCAATTGTGCTACAGCATGAATATGAGGTAGCCCTGGGGCCAGGCCCCTCCGGGCTAGACAGCTCTGCTCTGGTGAGACATCATCCTCTTTGGTATTTCAGCTCAGCCAGGGAGAGGCAGTCTTCAGTGGAAAGGGAGAGTATGGTGGGTGGGGTGGGTGGGGTGGATGGGTGGGGGAAGCTGGCTTACAAGGACAGAAGTCCCTGCCCCTGGTCCCTGATTGATATCATGCAAATGTAGAGTCCAAATCCTCACAGTCTGATTGGTCCAAAACATACTGTTCTGATTAGTCAAAATAGAACTGCTATCATTGGTAGGAGGTGCACAGCTCTGATTGGATGGGAAAGCCTCAGTCCTATTGGTTGAAATAGGATTCCAGGAACTTTATATGGACTGGATCAGATGGCAGAAACACAGTGCAAGTTGGCAGCAGACAGTTCAGCACAGGCTTCTCTGTGAACTGCAGGATGCATGAGAGGCCCCTGTACAAAAATTGCCACTAGGCCTGTTGGTTTGTTTATTTCTTCTGTTGTGGTTCTTAATAGGTGTCTTTTTTCCTGAGGGTTCACAGTTCTATATGTTCCCCTCCCTTTTTTTGAGATACAGTAAGCTTGTGTTTTGAGCTCATGCCTCCAGAAATTCTCTGAGAATGACAAACTGTGAACCATTACTTGTTTTTTATGCAGACTGGAGGCAGTGAAATCTTATAGAGACAACTCAAAACTTAGATCATCTATATGTTCAGGAGTCCTCAAGAAGCTTAGATATCTAAATCCCAAACATAATCATAAACCCAACAGGATGGCTAGAGATGATAGGAAATTAATTGTTAGCAAATTATTGACTACTATCAGGAAATGTTTTGTGTTTTGTAGAAGCCTGACAAAAATCTACACCCATTCTCTCAGGAGTCTAGCATTTTGGTGTTCATAGGCGGTGGTCTGTCTCTGGTACAACTTGTTTTGGGAACCTAATTAAGGGCTTCCCAAGCCCTCCTGATTTTAAAATAACATTGCATCAATACATGAGTCCTTAGTTGTTGTTTTTTTCTGAATATGTTGTCATGTTCTCAGGAGGTTTCCCATTTTAACAACTGCCTAGATTTCTTGGATGCTTAAGCAGGAGACACAGCAGATAGGTTATCTTATCACACACACTTTTTGCTTGCTCTGCCACGTTAAATGTCAATTTAGCTGTTTAATTTTTTAGAGGAGTTTCAGTTGTCTAGGCTATACTTATCTAGGGTTCTCCACCCAGGCTGCATGTCACAGTCACCTGAGGAGCTTTTTGTTGGAATAGAGTACTGTCCTCATTCACATATCATAATTCTGGCAACATGCAATTGTTTTTTCAAAACTAGCATCACCAAAACAGATCCATCTTTATGGAACTGTATTTTCACACTGGGTTTGACACAAGTACGCATATCAGTAGCCAGTGGCATTACATTGTCCTTACAAGGGCTGTTTTACCCTAAAATTTCCCTAATCTGAGGAGCAGCATTTGCTGTCTAGACAGATTTGTTTATTTTAAATTGTATTGAAGTATGGTAGCAATCATCTCAGGTAGAAACTATAGTTTACCTTTAACCCTGCTGTTTGGCTTATGTACCTATTTGCTTTGTTTAACAATAGACAGGTTATTTTGATTTTCTGAATTATATAAATCACCCCATTCGATTGAATACCCTATTGATTGTACTGTGAATATCCCATTGGTTGTGGTCATACTGGTCTTAGAAAGCACATTTTCCTTTACCTGGGAAGGACAGCACAGTTATCCCAAGGTCAGAGGGCTCCAGTTTTACGTGTCCCTGTTGACTCAGTGTTCTGGAGACCCAAAACAAAAACTGTAATTTAGATAACATGCTTAAGTTTAACCCAGGTTCCTCATTCCAGACCCGAGGGCTCTAGATAATGTGTTTCTGTCAATTCAGTGACCCCGAGACCCAAAACTATAATTAACATGCTGCTTCTGCTTCTGTAAACTGCTTTTTTGCAAACCAGGTTCCTCATTCCAAACCTTGAGATCTAATCAATACCTTTGTGATCTTTGCCTATATAAGTCTGGTTTTGCCACCATCTTATCACTATGAGATTTGGGGAATAGCCCCTCATAGTCCCAGATTGCAATAAATGTGACTCTTTAATTCGACTTCTTGAGGCGTCCTTCTGTGATTCGCGGGGTACATTACAACAGTATGTCATATGTGTGGGGTTTTTTAAATTTTATTTATTGATTTGAGAGAGGAAAGGAGAGAGAGAGAGATTTGTTGTTCCACTTATTTGTACATTCATTGGTTGACTCTGGTATGTCCACCAACCGAGGATCAAATCCATGACATTGGTATATTGAGATGATGCTCTAACCAGCTGAGCTACCTGGCTAGAGCTAGACAGATTTGTTTCTGAGGACTGTCCAGCCCACTAGGAAGGATATTGGTCCCATTGTTCAGGAGTCCTTCTGCCTAGTGACCTTCATCCTCAATCTGAGCGTGATATTGCCAAAATCTGGTATGAGGTAGAAAATTCTCCAGGAAGAAAATCAACTACATAAACATATTATTTTGATATGGGTGTATCCCAGATCAATAAAAGCTTGGTGCGGCCTGAGCACCAGTGGAAGTCCTTCCTCTTGAGTTGGACTTACCCGTCTGGCCCCCCAATATTTCCAAATTATCTCTTGTCTTTTCTCTTTCATTTGTGTTTGGCTCCTCTTCCAGATCCTGAACCCTGAACCACGCAGGTTGTGGAGGGACACATTTACAATATATGACCTCAAGTTTAGCACTGATAATGAATTAAGCTGCAGTCACTCTGTATCTGCATTTATTCTACAAAGACAATGAATGGCTTCTCTTGATCACTATTGACATGTTAGTGCCTTGGATTCCTCATCTGTAACTTGAGGAAAGTAATCAAAGCTATCTAACATGGAGTGCTATTAATGTATAGAGTGCTTAGAGAAGTGCCTGGTGCATAGTAATAATTCAATAAACATTAGCTGCTATTGTTGTTTTAGATGTTGTTACCATTGGAAAGCAAGGACTGGTCCTACATTTCTGAAATGGTTCTGCTGAAACACAGCAGCCTGCCCTGATATTCAGAAAGACACACTGGCTCTTTGTAATATGTTTAAAAACTGTGGCAAAGTTGAGTGATAAATATTTTCCTAAGTGTCTGAGTTTTAGCCACTAAAAAATGTCACTTTGTGCCTTGATGGATTTCTTCTCACCTGTTTAGCTTTTATTGTTTCTGACCTTGGTTTAATGCTACGCTGTTTGACAAAATCATTCAGAAACACCAGCTTTGTTCCAAGTGATAATCTTCTCTAGTATGCTTAATATGCAAACACAAAGTTAATAAACTTTTCCAGTCTCATGTCAATTATGGTTCTCTCAAACACTTTGTCAGCTTCTTTTGGGAGAATTCAGGAGTATCTAAATCAGTGGTTCTCAACCTGTGGCTCGCGACCCCTTTGGCGGTCGAAGGACCCTTTCACAGGGGTCGCCTAAGACCATCCTGCATATCAGATATTTACATTACGATTCATAACAGTAGCAACATTACAGTTATGAAGTAGCAACGAAAATAATTTTATGGTTGGGTCACAACATGAGGAACTGTATTTAAAGGGCCAGAAGGTTGACAACCACTGAAAATGGTAACTTTACAAAACAGGATATCCCAAAGGAATAAAAAATTTGTCAACCTGGCATTTTCTTCTCCCACTGAAATCTGCCAAAATCCCTGGGCACCATCTAGCTAGCCTGTAGAAACTAACATTTTTAGATATATACATTTCTATGTTTTCATTTGTAAGTAAC
Organism: Myotis lucifugus; assembly: GCF_000147115.1. Lineage (NCBI taxonomy): Eukaryota > Metazoa > Chordata > Mammalia > Chiroptera > Vespertilionidae > Myotis > Myotis lucifugus. The sequence continues at coordinate 5,770,360 of NW_005871106.1, forward strand.
AATATTTGTTTAGAGGTTATTTGAGTTAGGAGCCACATCGTTTTTAGTTCTTATAGTTGAAAAAACTTGGAAGCAGAATGAAAGCCTTTCTTCCTTTGCTAATATATTCTGTGGTTGCACTTTTTTTAAAAAAAAAAGCTGTTAATGTAATGTTTACAACAGACACACTTTCAAGGTCTCTAAATTCCAAAAACTATACAACTTCTAATAATTTGTAGGAGACATCATCTTATTACACTTCTGCTAAAGAGTTTATCCACCATACAACCTTGCCCACCGTCATCCACAGAGAAAATGCACCAAACCCTTCGTGTACTTCTCCCTTCACCGGCTCTTACACATAACTTCCTGCTGGGTAACATCAAGTTCATACCGCATCTTGAACTACAATTAGTGAGCTGTAATATGGATCCAGGGTCTGAAGCAGATTGCTCATTTGTATCTGTTGCTCAAGAACCTTGAAAACTCAGCTAAGTGGTGTGTACATGCCTTATTTTTCCAATTTGATTGTAGGCTTTCAGGGCATGGACAAAATTATTCTATAAAATAAACCAATCAAAAAATTAGGTTATAGTGCAAAATATTGTTTCCAAATGAACTGTATTTTATTTGCTTCCATCACTCACACACACACACACACACACACACACACACACACACACCCTTAATTGGGTATCAAAGATCACATGTGAAAATAAAAGAGCATAAATAATTTTGTGAGGGTTTTTTGTAAAGTTGATACATAAGACAAGAGATTGTGAATTTGTGGGGAGGGTGCTCTGCTGAAGTTGGTGACTTGCCTTGGGCACACAGGCACCCAGATGGCTGACACTAAAATATGGAAACCACCATTCATTATTCACAGCAAACACCATGAGCAGATTTTTATCTTGGGGGTTGTCTAGCTGCTTTCTGTGTATTTGGTCCTGAGGTCTTTGAAGAAGCTGGTGGTTTTAATATCATTTCATCCAGAAAGGTTTTTCAAAATGTAGGAGGAGTTTTAAGAAGGGAACTGGAATTTCAGGAACAATTTAGCAGTGACATGAAATTCAAAGGAAGTTAGTAAGCAAAAATGGTATATAAGTTTTTTCTTTACCTATAACCGCTGAAATAGAAAAATCCTCCTTGTAAGTATCCTAATAAATATTTATTTCAATAAATACACACTTCAGACTGATTTGGATGTCAGTTGTATTTGTTGGAACTCCATTAGGATCTCTTCAATGGTCATAGAAATGTTAATTTGCTTAGTAAGCCTAAGTGATTTTCATTCATTAATCTCCTTAAGAGATTTCAAAAGTATGTACACATGCGAGTGTTTACAAGTTTTGTAATTGGTTATTTCTAGTTGTTAACATTAACCTATAATTAGGACTCACAGACCCCATTCAATGACTTGAATCAACAATTTAAGTTTCATCCACTTATTCTCCTGCAGTGCCACCTTTTGGCTAAAAGTATATTGAAAAAAATATTGAAAAAATGTAGAGTCAAAAGCAAGCACAATCAATAAATGATTGCAGTCAATGATCTGCTGATGGGTTCAGAAATGATGCAGCAGTGAGCAGACCAACATAGCCACTACCTTCATGATGCAGCCATCTAAAGATGAACAAAACATAAACTTGTATTTTTCCAAAATACAAGTTTCTGATATTATACATCTCAAACCAGTAACAACTTTTCGAGATGCCCTAAGAAAATTGTTCTCCCAACTTGGATGAATCCAGGGCTAGCTACACAATTTGTGAGCACCAGTGGAAAATGAAAATGGGGATTCCTTGTTCAAAAGGCAGGAAAAAGTTCTGCTAAGGGTATTAAAATATAAAAATTTTCCCTTTTTTCCATAGTCTTCTCAAATTGCCATAGCATTTTTTATTTGTCATTTAATGCTGTTTTATGTGGAGAAAAATGGAAATTATTTAAATTATTAGCATGAATTTAACCCAAATCTTTATATTCTGCAATGCCAGCTCTAAATGCAAATATAAGAGCAATGAATTCATATGAAGAATTGCTAGATCATTGGAATCATATTTTGTAGCTCACACATGCATTCATATTTTGTTCAAAGCAAAACTGTTGACATGCTTCACAAAACCAATTTAACTGTTTTTAACTCACTCTCCACTTTCTACCAACACTCTCCACTTGCAGCTTACTGAGAGTAAGAAAGGACTCAAAGGAAAAGAAACTATGGGTTGTCCATTTTTTCTCTTTCCCTCTATTATTTTCCCATAAGTAGTGACTAATAGGAAAGTGCAGCAGGTCATTAAGTAATAGATTTCATCCAATGTCGTTTTGTCATTTTTTATAACATTGATGAGAGGCTGTAAGAACGTAACTCTTGTTTATATCAATTAGCCTATGGCAGCAGTGGTTTCATTATATGTCATTTTGCTGAAAGCCCCAGAGCCTATCAACGACGTTAAGTAAGGACTTACTCTAACATGAATAAGAAAGAATATGATAGATTCCTTGGTCATGAATGGTTTTGACAATGCCATTGCCTTCTTTCTTACTTCAAGGCAGATTCCTGTTCAAACAGAAAGTGTGGCTTCTGGGGGTTGTCAGTGCTCCCCCATTTCCTCGGTCATCAGGAACACTTGCCTTGCACTCCTTCATATATTGGGGTTCCTGGGATTCTGTGTTCCTGGGCATGGGGCTGCAAGGAACAGCAGACACGTATATTGCACGTCTGTCCCTTGCTCATGTCATGCTCCACCGTCTTGTGGACTTCACTTGCAAACCACATGTTCAAATATAAAATTACTTAAAATTATGAGACAGAAATAGCAGAGCATTAAACCAAGAGCAGGGTCTTTCTGGGGCCACAGGTGGTGGTGGGTGGGCTTTCTGGGGCACACCCATGAAGCCACCCCAGATGAGTAAGTGTCATTCCTGGGCCCCTCACTCAGCAACTCTGCTCCATCTGTGTGGTTCTTGGTGTTGGTTCACCTGGACATCTAGCTCCATTCCAAGAAAAATCCCAACAAACTAGCATAGTTCACCTGTTAGGATCCAACTATGGAGTTCTGGGTTCTGCTCTAAATAGCCTGCCAAGATAAAAACTGTATTTCAAGGTTTCCCTGATAGTGTGCTGGGGTCCAATAAATTATCTCCTGGCACCCTCACCCCAAACACACCTCAGTCTCCCCATTATCTCTCACCACATCCACCTTTAAGAAAGTAGACCCACACAAAACTACTCATAAAGTTTTAAAATATTAGATTTTTAAAAGTCAATAACAAAATAAGTTTATAAAGAAGTCGCATCACGAAAATATAAACTAAAAGGAAACAACAGACTGAGGAGAATATTCACAAAAAATATGACAGTAAGTTGCAGTTCCTGTCCATATTGTTTAAATCATAAAATCTACCTAGGAGAGAAGAAACAAAGACATGGGAAAATACTCCACCTTACTAAAAACCAAGATCAGAAAGATTTTAAATGAAGTACAATGCTTCACCCATGAAAGAAATTATTAACACTAAAATGTGATAACAATTGTTATTTAAAAATTATGATTAAACGGAGCAGTTGTTTCTTATGGAATCCCATGTAGATTCCACGACTCCTTTTAATGTACCTGCCAAAGATGGAATTGCTACAAAATGTTATTTAATCTCCTTAACTTTCTTGCTGTTTCCCCTTGCCATGAAATCAGGGCGGTTAGGGAAATTATGTCTAATCCCCTACAGTAGAAACAAGAGTGTGGAGGGTGGGTGGAGGGGATTTGAAGTTAAACAGATCTCTATTCAAATCCCAGCTTGTGCCCTCAGAAGCTGTACAACCTAAGACAAGTTACCTAAAAGTGTGTATTTTGTTTCTGTTAAAATAATGAAAGTGAAGTGTGGCCAGAGAGAACGGTAAACTCACAATAGGTATAGGAGTCAAGGACCTGGCCACTTTGGGAAAGGACTACTGGAAAGGAAAACGCAGCCTAATCATTTTCCCAGAATGTGAAAGTGAAGCTGAACACAGTGGCCTTAATGATGATACCTTGCATTTATCTTGTTCCTTTCTCTTAAGAGCTCAGAGTGCTTCTCAGACATTATCTCATTAGTTTGCAAATCATTCCTGGGAGGTAGGTAGGAATGAAGCCAGACAAAAGTTTCTAGTTTACCACTTCACTAAGAGCCAGAGATTGGAATATCCTTTCCATGCAAGTAGACACACTTTCTGTGCGTAGATATACTACTGCACTTTCTACCAAGAAAATTAATTTGTAGATTCTTGTGATCTTTAAAATAACACATACCTTTTATAGAGAAGTTATTGTAACAAAATTCTACTTCCTTGATTTCTTATTAATGAAAGTGTTTACAGAGTTTTGCTCCCAGAAATGAAATGGGAAATCAATAAAATTCAAACCTATGTATTTAGTAGATGTAAAAGTGAGCTTTTCCCCCAGCACATGACAATGATTGGGGCACGATTATCCTTCAGGAGCTAACTGTAAGATCAACAGAAAATTGATGAGGTCAGAAATATGCAACGTCACCCTTCGTACACAAAATAAGGCACAAGCCAACAAGATCTACCCTGCTTGAAGATATTAACATATTAAAGAAAGAAAATGCCAATTTTAAAAAAATAGGAAAGTGTAGAGGGCAGCTGGAAGCAATATTTCCCAGTGACCAGTAAACATTGTGCATTAGAAAAGGAGACTTGATCGACACATTGCCAATATTTGGTCCCATTAGCAAGGCAGTTCCTAGAGGGAATGTTTCACTTGACAATTGTTTTTGGCACAAGGATGAGGAGGCAAACGTGAGGTCCCCAGACACATAGAGTCTGGAGATGGGCCTCTCGCATAGGTGGGAGAGGGGAGGCAGGGTGGACAAAGCAGAGCACAAAGCCTTGTCAAGAAGAATGATGAGAGCTAGCTGGTTTGGCTCAGTGGATAGAGCTTCGGCCTGTGGACTGACGATTCCCGGTTTTATTTCAGTCAAGGGCACATTCCTGAGTTGTGGGTTCAATCCTCAGTAGGGGGCATGCAGGAAGCAGGCGATCGATGATAGCCTCATCATTCTCTCTCATCATTGATGTTTCTATCTCTCTCTCCCTCTCCCTTTCTCTCTGAAATCAATTTTTTTAAAAAGAAGAAGAATGGTGAACCCTGGCTGCCATAGGTCAGGTGCCCTAGAAGCAGGGCCTGAGGGGATTCTGATGTAAGAGCTTGGTTGAGGCTGAGGCATGCCCTCAGGAGAACATGGGGCAGGAAAGCAGGTGGGCAGGGGAGAAAAGCTGAGGAAGGATGAGGACTCCAATAGAAGGATAGAGACTGGTCAGCCTGGTCCAAGGAACACACAGAAATGCAAATTACATCACAGAGATGGTCCCACTTTAAGGGAGTGTCCATTAGTCACTAGCTGTGAGCCATCCAGGGCGTGTGGTGAGAGCATAACCTTCCTGCAGAGGTGGCCCCCATTCAAGCAAAGACCATGCTCAGAGAAAGGGGCAGCTGGGACCACTGGCAGCCGATCCTTCCACATGCCTGGTGAGGGGATAAAGGCCAGTGCTGAGAACATCTCCTGAGCTGGCTTTTGCTCTGCTCAATGACCAGAAAACTGAGAGCAGTGGGGTCTCTCTCAGAACACACATTTTGAAGGAACCACTCTTTCTTCACCTAAACATCTTCCCTCCTTTTCTAATAAACCCATATACAGGCTACCAATAAACAAACTAATAAAACAAAATAATAAATCTGCCAGTCATGTAAACAAGGTGCTCAATAAAAGCTACGACATTCCCTCTGTTCTCAAAGTACATGGCAGAACTACTCCTACCCTTCTCTCCACTACTCTAAAGTCTACCCATCAGCTTGCGCAACAATCAATTGTTGGAACATTTGCTGTATTTCAGACACTGTCCTTGGCTCTGGACACACACTGGTGAACCATGGAGTCTTTGTGCCCGTGTCCAGTCCAGTGTAGGAGCTTTAAGAAGCCATCCCTCCTGGCATGTGCTCTAGGCCCCCAAAAAAGGTGTTGGGTCACAGAGCCAGAGTTCTGTCCTCCTTAACTTAGTGCATTTCCTGATAATACTTGTGTCAAGCCTTTCCTTGCCCAAGTCACCGATCAGGTCGGCTTTACTCCCCTGCAAGATTCAGACAGATGCTTTGAGTTAGACCATCCTGGTGGAATCTGTTGCAGCCAATCTTGTCCCATATGGTGGCCCAAATGTGGTTTGACAACTCCCCCTTACAGAGTAGTCATGAATCTAGGCCAATGGCAAGTATAATTTCTAATGTACATTCTATATTAAAAAGGATTAGAAAAGGACATTGATATTGGCTGAATGCCTTGGACCTTCACCGAGGCAAATGGTTTTGATTTCACTCCACATGAAAACAGCAAATTCTTTTTTTTAAGGCTTCATATATATGGTTTATCTCCCCCCAAAAGCTCATTGTCCCTGTCTTCTTGTGAATGCCTTCTTCTCATTTTTCAACCTCAGCTTCAGATCACCTCCTGAGAGAATCCTCCCCCACTGCCCAACCCATAGCTTCCATTCTCTCTCCCCATCCTCTCATTATTCAAGTTTTCAGCGGCATGTTCTTTTTCTTCATAGCACTTTTCACTATTTAAAAGTGTGTGTGTGTGTGTGTGTGTGTGTTTATTCCCATCCGTCTATCACCCAAGACTGAAAGCCCTGCGAGGGCTACAAACATGTGTTTTTGTTCATCATTCCCATCCAGTTCCCAGCAGAGTGACTGGCACAGAAAACATTCTGACTCCGTGTTTGAGGAGACAGCGTGGTGCAGTGATTAAGAACAAGGGCCCTGGAGTCACACGCCTGGGAATGGACCCTGGCCTACCACTTATTAGCTAGGGGAGCTTCAACCCCTCTACACCTCAGTTTCCTCATCAAAATAGCAGCTAGGTTTTTGTGTTGTGCTGATATTTAAATGAGCTACCTCATGTGAGGTGCTCAGGTAAGTACATGGTACACACTTAATGTTTGTAGTGTGGGTTACACTTTTGTTTGTAGCTTGTGTCAAGAGGTGAAATCTATAGAACACTTTGAAAACATGTGGTACGAATAGCTATATTTGCACGAAGCAACTGAGTCAGAAAAATGAACACTTTCAGACTCACTATTGAGTATTTTTCCTGAAGCTTTCCAAGACTGTTTTGCTTGCTTTGTAATTATTCATTATCGTCTGTGTGAGAGCTGAGAACATGAAGTTCTGATTTTCCTAGGTGCTCCCCCTGCTGGCCTCACCGAATGCAGCGAAAAGCAGAGGCAGGAAGCCCACAGAGCCCTTGCTAAGCAGGTGCATGTGGCACCACTCCCTGCACCACACAGGCTGATAATCACTAAAGCAGGTGAGAGACCAGCTCCTGTGCGCCTGGGCCTCCACGGAAGGGGGCGGTCCGTTCTGCTCACCATAAACCCCTTCCTTATGATAGGATCTCATAAGCACAGATATCAGGAAAACAATTCTTTGCAAATGGGGGGTAGGGGAAAGATTAAGGGACATGAATTTATTTTATTATCCACAAAGAAGAAATGACATCTATGGAGACACAAAAATAAAATATTCCTACCTATAAGATATTTGTCATCTAGGAACTCAAACTGGGCTCAAAGTAGGTCGATGTCTGCCATAGGGGGGGAAAAAAACAGAAAGTGTGAGAATTTGCCCACACTACAATCATGGAAAGCCTTCATGAAAGTATGGACAGAGTTTACATTCTATTTGCCCAGGAATCATTAATGGAATCTAAAGCAACTAGGTGAAATTAGGAAAGGAAGTTGTTGGAGAATAGGACATTTGCAAAATATCACCTGGAAGATTATTTGCCAATTGCTAAAGGAGAATGGAAATATCTGTCATCGCTTTAACCAAGTCATCAGGTTTAATTTCACTAGTGAAATAATCTGATATCACATGCCTCCTAATGCAATGGCATATAAAGGACCCAACATCACCTTGAACTACTTAAACTGAATATAATGAAGCCTCGAGACTTCCAGCTTAAATAAAATTGAAGGAATAGCATAGACAGTTACATTATACCACAAGGAGCCAACTAGACAAATATAGAACATCCAAAATGAGGATGGAACATTTTTGTTATGTTTTATTAAATTTATTGGGGTGACATTGGTTAATAAGATCATATAGGTTTCAAGTGTTACTTTCTATGATACATGATCTGTATATTGCATTGAGTGCCTACCACTCACAGTCAAATTGCCTTCCATCACCATATATTTGGCCCCCTTTACCCTTTATCCTCCCACCCCTTTCCATCTGGTCTATGCATTTCAGTTTTATAGCCCACTTCTGAGTGAAATCATATGGTTCTTAGCTTTCTCTGACTTATTTCACTTAGCATAATGTTCTCAAGGTCCATCCATACTGTTGCAAATGGCAGTGAAACATTTTACAAGACAAAACATGACCAAATGCAACGCGTGACCTTGATGGAATGCTGGTTCAAGAGAAAGGCTATAAAAGACATTTCTGGGCTTTGGGGAATGTTTAAATATGAATTAGATATCAGATGATATTTTAAGTTATAGGTATTTTTTTAGACACAATAATTATATTATAGAAGAGAACCAGATCCCCGGGAGATGCCTCTGAACTATTTAGGAGTGAAGTTTCATCATGTCTGCAATTTATTTTCAAATGATTAATAGCAACAACTCTATCTATATCTACATCTATATCTATACCTATCTATGTTATATATTACATCTATTATATCTGTATCGGTATGGAGGAAATACAGATGTAGATAATATAGGTATATAGGTATATAAATATAGATAGAAGGGGGACAAATATAGTGAGCATGAAAAATTATTCGATCCATGTCATGGATACATAAATATTTATTGCATTATCCTTTCACCTTTTTCTGTGTGTATAAAATTTTTGAAAAGTTGGTGAAAGGTATAAGGGTCTCCTTTAAGTATTAATTAATTCTAGAACAATATAAAAACAATGTTTTTGTAATTCACCTTAGGATATTTGCTTTTAATTTAGTTGTGTGCAAGTAAAAAACTGCTTACAGGGTTAAATTTTCTGAGGAAAAATATGTCTCGTAAATATATAGACTTTAGAAAGCTGTGAAAGTAAAATGTCTGAATTTTCAGTTTATGTCTTTTTTTGCTTAAGCATATTGTAAAGTGACTAACATTTTTCATATGTCTCATTTATAGCCAAAGTAAAGCTTCTTCTGACTTCTAAAACTTTAAAAAGTTTAACAGATTAGAATTATTTTAGAGGTTTCTGAAGTCAGTGAGAACTATGCAGCGATTTGTGACAGCAACGCCTGGCGTGCACCTCACATTTTGGTTTGGTAATTACAGAGCTATGGTATGTACCATCATATTTTTACAGCCTTGTAATTGTATTATGGTATTCTGCAGCCAAGAAAAAGAGTAGAAAACTATTTTTCATCCCATTTTTCCCAAAGAGAAAGAGAAACAATACCACGACAGTGAAACCATTGTATTAAATTAACATGAATTTGGAAATTCAACAAATATAAAAAGTAGCTCTTCCTAGCTTTAAAGTTCCCTTCCTCTAAAATGTTCACATAATTCCCCATCACACTTTTTGTTGTCCTTTTCCCATTTTCTGTCTCCCTTCTGGTCCCAGTTCACAGCTCTCTGTCATGTTCAAATTCAGCCTCTGAATTGAGTGGGGTGGAGCAGACAAAAGTGCTGAGATTGTTCTGTTAAAACAGATTACAGAAGGAAATATTTCTTCAAATATTTCAAAGACAAATAAAGCTCAGGAGACACAGAAATCAGCAAGCAAAAACTAAGGTGCCACTAGATCCTGGCCTCATGGGCTATGTCTGCGATTCACTGGGAGAGCCGTCCTTGCCCCATTCATGTCCCTCTCTGTTCTCTAGCCCCACCTCTCCTCCGCCTCTCCATTGCTTTCCCTCCTTCTCTGTCCCTCAGCCGCTTTCAGGTCAATACGCAGTATCACTGAACCCAGGGACAGCCACATGTGCTGCATATGACATCATTGGTGCGAGCATCTCAGCCCCACCCTTCTCTGGCCCTGCCTTTGCCCTGAAGGCCCTAGATATGCTAGGAAGTCACCGCGAGTAACCAGCCTAGGAGGAGAGGCATCAAGTAATCTTAGAAACTGAAATGCCTTGAAAAATCGCCTGGGGGTGTCCTGCATGCCATGTAGCTACACTCAATCTATTCAACACGTAAGAGTCAGTCTATGATACACTAACCTTATCGTCAAATGAGATTTTACAAGAGAAGTCTTGTATAGAAAATTGATTCACTAGGTTTATGGAGAGGACTACAGTTATCTGCAAAGTAAAAGAAATCGCAGAATCACAATTGTTTTACTGTTCTGTTCTTGCCCTTAAAATCACACAGCGTATCAAATGCAAAGCAAATGCTGCCCTTTACTCATGTTTGCAACAAGGAGAGATAGAAAGTTTCAAAACAATTCCTCAGTTCCGATAGCATAAAGCTTTAGAAACCTTTAAGTATAACTGTTGGAATACAGACCTGCTTTTCATAATATCTTACACCTCTAATAGCAACTTATGATTTGTAACCTAGGCCCGAGACACATCCTGGCAAGTGCCCCCTAATCTAGAATAGTTAGTATTATTAAGTGTCTCTTGGAATGTGTATTTCTCAGGCTGTGCCACTTGGTAAATTCCATGATGTTTGGCAGAGTCTCTCCCCTCCTCCCTCGCGCGTCTCAGGATTGCCAACTGAAGCGATTCCACATGACTCAGATCATCCCAGGCCCCACTTCTCCTGCGAAAACCATCAGAAGTCAGTGCAAAGCTGAACAAAGCTCAAGAGAACCATCAGGTGATAATGCATTTTCCTTGGAACATCAGTCCTGAAATAACCTCTTCAATGTCCAGGTCAGGAAATTCCCCCTGGAAGCATCAAACAGGCATTACAGCTTGAAAAATAGAAAAACTGGACTGCCCCCAAGAAGGAACTAAAAAGGCACCAAATTAGCAATACCACAAAGCCACAAACAAGCCTGACTCCTTCATCCTGTGTTCTTTTAATTAAAAACATCAGTAACATGTATAGTGTTCAGGAAACATTTACTGAGTACCTACTGTGGCTGGGCAGCCTTCTCCTTCCCCTCTCATAATTGGCAGCTAAGTACACCTGCCCCCCACCCGTGAGCTGCATTATGTAACTGCTCTCACACAACTGTAACTCCCTCTTTACTTGTTGTCCCTCCCACTCCTCAATCCTAAACTTTTTGTCGAGGGCTGTGTCTTATTCAACACCATACCCAGAACATAGTAGAGTGCTTAGCAC